>NW_008335436.1:954524-963875 GCF_000622305.1 Nannospalax galili
TTTTTAGTTTATATTTATATTTTTAATGTATTTATTATTTATTTTTATTTTATGTGGATGAATGTGTTGCCTGAATGCAAGTGCACCTGTGCCATGTAATGTTCATGGAGGTCAGAAGAGGGCGTTGGATCCCCTGGAACAAGAGTTATGGACCGTTGTTAACTGCCATGTGGGTAGTGGGAATTGAACCCTGGTTCTCTGCAAGAGCAGTCAATGCTCTTAGCCACTGAGCCATCTCTCCAGCCCCAGATAATTATTTTCTTTAAAATTTCCTACTTCTAATAGCTTCTCCCTAAAAAAAGGTCTCTATATGATAACCAGAGTGGTCTCTCAAAAAAAGTTATCACTGGGTGTGGTGGTGCAGCACTTGGGAGGCAGAGGCAAGTGGATCTCTGTGAGATGAGATTAAGGCCAGCCAGGTCTACATAGCAAGTTCCAAGCCAGCTAGGGCTACAGAGAGACCCTGTCTCAAAAAAAATCCTAAAAATTTATCATTTTCTCATGTTTTGTTTCAATATTTATTGCCCTTAGGATACCTGTCTCCTCACAATATACACTAAGCAAATTGAAGCTCAATATAAAACTATGACTCAGTCATTTACACCTTTGCACCCCATTCTATTCTGCTAAACCATGTTTTCCAAATGCCTTCTGTATTAGCTTTCTATTGTTGTAACCAAAATGCCTGACATAAACAACTTTAGGGAGGAAGTCCTTCTTTTGGCTCATGGTTTGAAAGGGTTCAGGCCAGGCATGCTTCGCCTCTTGTACTTGGGCAGAACACCACAGCCAGAGGGAATGTGGCAGAAAGATCTTTCCTCAGTAGGACTGGAAGCAGAGAGAAGACCCATGGGTGTCAGGGACAAGATACCCTCAAAGGCACATCCTTCATGAGCTACTTCCTCCAGCTAGGTCCCACCTCCCCAAGTTCCCAGAACCTCTCCAACTTGTACCACCAGTTGGGGACCTGAGCCCCCAACATAGGAGGCTTTTAACATCTTCCTACTGCTTGCTTCGACCCATAGTTCAAATCTCAGATTAGAAGTCCACTCCCAGAAAAACAGCATCTCTACCATCCAATCTGTAATATTCAGTGTCAGCCACCGACCACAGTACAACTACTGTGCATGTGAAATGCAGGTCGTCTGAATTTAGATGTTAAATGTAAAATACACACCAGACCTTAGAGGCTTAGTTTAAAAAAAGGGGGGGTTGTAAAATAGCTTAGTAATGATTTTCATATTGGTTACATGTGAAATAATATCCTGGACATATTCATTAGGTTGAATAAAATATATTATTGGAAATTAATTACAGTTTTTTAGAAAACTTTCAAAGGATCTATAAGAAACTGAAAATTACATGTAGATTGCCTCATATTTCACCTGGACAGGCCCTAGACTAAGTAAGACGGAGCTCCTTTTAACAGTATGCTATAGTTATTTTTATACTAACATTTGTCTTTGAAAATTACTAAACTGACTTTTAGACTACATTACAAGCAGTTTATGAGCAAGGGGATGACTTATCTTGTGGGAATTCCAGAGATAAGGGTGCGAAATAAATACAACCAATCCTCATTACATTAGGATTCCATATTTGGGGATTGATGTCTGTACACACACACACACACACACACACACACACACACACACACACACACACCCCACAACCTAAAACCTCCAGGATCAATACACGTGATGCTTTCTAAGTAACTTGCAAATGTGCACAGTGATTTGAGAACTGCACATTTTTCTCGCTGAGGTCAAACACAGCAGTTCTCTTTTATTGTTTCAACTATCAAACTGCAAAGACGAATTCTTTTCGGTCTATTTACTGCCATCATTTGGGGGTCTTGCTTCTTTTCTGTTTTGCATTTATACCTTCTGTTGGTGATTTCACTGTTTAAAATGGCCCTCAAATGTCATGCTGAACATCTCAAGAACAAGGTTGTTTTGTGTCAAATAGAGCAAATAGGTGTGGAGGTAAAATACCTTCAAGCATGGTGATGTTAGCCACATATTAAATGTTAACAATATATATGAAATAAGGTGTCTTTAAATAGAAACATACACAACAAAATCTCCCACTAACCATGTAACCACAGACCACAAGGAATCTAACCCTGTGAGTCTCCTAGTAACAAAGTTCAGTTTGCTAACTAGGCGTTCCACAGATTTCAGAGAGGGAATGTGTATGTGTATATGTTGAATTAAATGCAAGAGTTATGTAGTTATGATAGTAAAGCAGTGGTTTCATCTTCAGTTTTCTGATTTATTAGCTGCATAATGTAGGGCAAATTGCTTATTTTTCTGTCTTTTCCCATAATTCAACATGCAGATTAACAAGTAACTGCTAATGATTGCCAAGGTCGGGGGGTGGACGGCAGGGCTGAGGATAACAAGGCATCGGGAACTTTTGGAATGAGGAAAATATTCTATTTCTTGAGTATGGGGGTTGTTCTAGAACTGTTTTTCAAAGCTCATAGAACTAAAAGTAAATTTTATTTTATATACATTAAAACTTAAACATTAAAAAACAGTAGTAGTCAAGATTAAACAATGGAGGTGAAACAGTACACTACCTATATATTTTTAAATATTAGCACTCATCCTAATGGAAAAGGTTTGGTGGTGTAAGGAAAAGCAGAGGGAGCTCACAAACCAGGGTTCTAAAGTGACTCTCACATGTTAACCAGAGGGTGCATTTAGTTTCTGCCAGCCATATGCTTAACGTGATGGTTAAACAACACAAGTGAAATGTATGTTCACCATATATATATATATATATATATATATATACACATATATATATATATATGTATAAATGTGAGAAATGGTATTACTCATAATGGGACAGCTACCCAGGACTACATTAATCGGGTTGTGTCGTGGGAAGTCATTTCCTACGTTCTCTCCAAGGTCGTAGAAACGCAGTGGACCTGTGAAAGGGGAGCACACCTCTTAAGAACCTGTCTTTAATCCTATTCAGTCTGTGGGCTCTAGGTCAGTTTTGATGAGAGCCCAATGGTTTCAATGTGGTATGGAGAAAACTAAAACAGCAAAACCCAAACTGCAGCGTACCCCAAAAGCCAGGAGAAACGCAGGGCGGGGCAGAACTCCTCTGAGCACAAGGGTAGTTGGTTCACCATCCTTCAGTTCCCACCCCCGCAACACCGCTGACCAACACCTTCTTGAAGGCTCAAGCACGGGTCCAACCCCTGGCACAGCTGCAAGCCGTACCTAAGGCTCCGACCCAAACTTCCACTACCAAAGAGACGCGTGGAGGAGATGCGTGGAGAATCCCAGGACAGTCTCGAAGCCCCGGCGGGCCACAGGCAGGAAGTGGTTCCGTGGGTGTCCCCGAGTCCCCAGAGCTGAGCTGAGGAAGAACCCTGCCCTGGGCTCAGAGAAGCCTCCACCGCCGGCTCCGCAAGCCGGAAGTGCACTAATCCGCAGCACGTGGGGTTGCCAGGGCGCGCTTCACGTGACTGGGCGGGGCCTGTGGAAGCCGGGAGCCAATGGGAGAGCTGGGGGCGGGGCTTGCGGCCCTCCGGGGCCTATCCCGGAAGTGCGGCCTCGGCGGGGCGGGCCCGGGCGGGGTGCCGGGTGTGGGAAGCGTGGCGGCCCCGCCCCGTCGCCTGGACCAGCTGCGGCCGCCACAGCTACCGACGCCGCCGCCGCCGCCGCAGCCGCAGGGACCGGCGTGGACGCAGCAGAGGCGCGGGGTGCCCGCTGGAAGGTGACGACCTGGGGCCGGGCTGGCGGGGCGGGAGCCAGCATCCCTGGGGTCCGAGCCGGCCGGGATGAGAGCGGGGAGGCGGGCTAGCGCGGGACCTGCCAGGGTGCAGGCCCTTTGCAGCCCGGCCCGACCGGGATGCTCTGGGCGGCGGCGCTGCGGGTGCTGGGTGCAGGGTGCGCTGAGGCCCGGGTGCTAGGGGCCGGGTCCTCCTGTCCCCATCCTCCCATCTTCCCGGGGACGTGCGGCCTGGGCTAGCGCCGGGGCACTGGAATAGCGATGAGGGATGGAGGCGCAGGGCCCGGCATCCCGGCGCAGGAAGGTCGCCGGCTGCTTCTGCAGCGGGATGATGGAGATCGGACTCGCTGGGCCAGCGCGGGTGTCGCCACCACCCCCAGCCAGCTCTTCTGCGGCTTCCCTCCCCACCTCCCACCGAGGGCTGGAAAAGTTTGCAGAGGCCTGATTGGCAAAGTACCCACCACTCTTCAGTGGGTGTCTTACAAATGCAAAAATAATGGACCCGCGGTGCCTTGTAACCCGTCCCCCAAACCTGCCTGCATGCCTGTCATTAAAAAGCAAACAAACTTTTTGCATAGTTGTCCGGGAAAAACTACGCATCTCCCCAGCCCACCATGGCAGACGAAATTGATTTCACTACTGGAGACGCTGGGGCTTCCAGCACTTACCCTATGCAGTGCTCGGCCTTGCGCAAAAACGGCTTCGTGGTGCTTAAAGGACGACCGTGCAAAATAGTGGAGATGTCAACTTCCAAAACTGGAAAGCACGGACATGCCAAGGTAAGCGCCCTTCCGCGTCATTCTTTGGCTTCAGCGTTGAAACTGTGATCATTTGTATTTCATTACGGATCCTGGGTTCGCTATAGTTGAAATAAGAACTCAGTTTTCTGAGTGATTAGCTGTATTACTCTGAATGTTTTCCTTTATTGGGCCCTTAGTCTGTTTCATTAACTGGGAACTTGCCTGAATCCTAGTGAATCCCTTCCTAAATCCTCCTTTGCAGTTGAGAAAACCTGTTCCAACAATTCTAAGAAACCTGCCTTCAGTTTTTTGTTTTGTTTTTGTGGACTCTTGTAATGAAGTATTGGAATCTATATTACATTGAGTCTTTCCATGTCGAAATACTGTTTAGGTGTTCACTGCATCTCAATTCTATGACCGCACATTTTTTAAGAAAGTGAAATAAGATGACCTTGGAAAGCTCAGAAGAATCTGTTACAGTGCTGGGATTGTGGTCCTGTGTAATGAGTGACACGCTTGACAGACAGGTTTCCGTTCTTCCCTGTTAGGTACATCTTGTTGGAATTGATATTTTCACAGGCAAAAAATATGAAGATATTTGCCCTTCTACTCACAACATGGATGTTCCAAATATTAAGAGAAATGATTATCAAGTAAGTACTAATTCCTTTGCCGTTTGTTTCATAAAGGTGCAGATACTTTGCATTAACAGTAGTTTGCCAAAACCTGAGGATGGTTTTGTAAGTCTTTTTTTCCTAACCACTTATTAGATTCCACTTATCTTACAAATTTGGGAAATGGTGATTTTTTAAAAAAATATGTTTTTAAAGAATTTGAAACAGGGAAGCTGGACAGATGGTTTGGTGCTTAAGAGCTCTGGCTGCAGAGGACCTGGGTTTGGGTCCCAGCACCCACAAGGCAGCTAACAAACATCCTTAACTCCAGTTCCAGGGGAATTTGACCCCCTCTTCTGGCCTCTGTGGGCACTGCATGACACAGGTGCTTTTACATACATGCATGCAATATACTCATACATACAAAAAAATAAAAATAATAAATAAACTATTTAAAACTTTTTGAAACAGGATACCATGTATCCCAGGCTGGCTTTGAACTTACTGTGTAGCCAAGCATGACCTTGAACTCCTGATCCTCCTGCCCTGCCTATGAGTGGAATTAACAGATGAGCATACCTGGTTATTCTGTGCTGGTTATCAAATCCAGAGCCTTGTACCTGGTAGGCAGGTACTCTACCAACTCAGCTATATCTTGAGCCCCTATTCCTGCTTTTTAAAAAAAAATGCAGCTTTGGGCTAGTGAGATGGTTCAGAGGTCGAGTTACTTGCTGCGAAGCCTGACCATCTGAGCGGAATCCCCAAAATCCTTATGGTAGAAGGAGAGGACAGAATCCCTCTGACCTCCACACATATGCCATGGTGCATATATATGGTGTATGTATATACATATACACATAAACAAATAAATGTAAATAAAAGTTAAACATGCATAGCTGGGTGTGGTGACACATGCCTTATAATGCTAGCACTCTTTGGGCAGAGGCAGATGGATGTCTGAGACCGAGGCTAGCCTGGGCTCCATATTGAATTTCAGACCAGCTGGGGCTACAGGGATACCCTGTCTCAAAAAAAAAAATTAAACATGCAGTATTCTTCAGATCAAATATACTTTCTGTGAATAAGTCCAATATTTTATAAAATTACTATTCTCTCTCTTGTAAAGTATTTCAAGTTAGATAACTGTCTTCTGGATGTTTTATTTCTTTTCACTGAGCAGACCTAAAATTTTGAAGACTAGAATTTATATTCTGTTCAGCCAACTTTGTGCACTAATGAATGTAAGTCAAAATCTGGTATCCTTAAGTAAAGAAGCAAGTTGAAAGCCATAAATATAAAGAACCTGGTCACTGAGTGAAAATAAAACATGTACTTGGTTTATTTATATTCATTGACCTTTTATTAAGTTGTATGTATAAACTTGACGTTTTAGTTCCAATTAGACTTCCAAATAGATCATCTTGAGTGATGGCATTTTGTGGTTTGAGAAATGATGAAACCTGACCTCGTGGAATGTGGATACTCCGACTGATCATGGCTAAAGCAGTTCTTAAGTCTTCTCTTTTAGTATCAAATGTAATATAAGCATGACACTTAGACTTAAATTGATTTCTTTCTATACCACTGTATTAGTTACTTTTCTGTTGCTGTGATAAAACATTGTGGCCAAGGCCACTTATAGAAGGAAGAGTTTATTTGACTTAGGGTTCTAGAGGGTAAGAGTCCATCGTGGCAGGGAGGCATGGCAGGAGACAGCTGAACAGGAAGCTGAGTGCTCACATCTTCCAGAAGGTATGGGAAGCAAAGAGAGACAGAATGAAAGAGGTAAGCTGTGTTCTCTGAAAGCCCGCCCCTAGGGACATACTTCCTCCAGCATGGCCACACCTCCTAAAGGTTGCATGACACCCCCCCCTCCAACTAGCCCCTCAAACTGGGGACCAGGTGTCCACATACTTGGAGGCTGTGAGGGGCATTCATTCAAACCATCACAACCATTTATCATATATAAGATTTCTGAGAAAGTTGCTATTAACTATATTTTCTCAACAATCTTTTATTCTGTCCATATGCAAATATATTTTTCTAGTTTTAATTTAGTGAAGTTTTATGTTTTTACCATCCCATGTGCAAATGTTTTCTAGATTGCTGGAGTCTGGGTTTTGTTTGTTCGTTTGTTTGTAGTTTTGTTTTGTTTTTGACAGAGTCTCCCTAGTCCCAGCCCACCTAGAACTCACTGTGTAGACCAGGCTGGCCTCAATCTCACAGAGATCTGCCACTGCCTCCTGAGGATATTATATTGCTAGAGGCTATACACATTTTGATTTTTAAGTATAGCAGCAAATGGCTCTTTGTGTCCAGTAGAACTGGGTTTGTGAAAGATGAACTGGATGATTCTGCTCCAAGGTGTGCATCTTTTCTGAGCCTCTAACCTTTCCGTCTACAAAACCTAGGTAATATGAGGACTGAGTGAGAAAATGTATACCCCCTAAGTAGGCATGGGCACCAAAAAGTAGTCCTGTTATGCTCCACATTTTCCTGTATAAAAATCCTACTCGATCATTTCATTATTGTTAGATCACTGAATTTAGAGTTAGAGCATAGTAGACACTCAGCAAACACTGTTAAATGAGTACATGTTTACTCGGTGTGGCAGTGTATAAAGCTAACATAGCAGATTAAGGCCAAGGGTAGACTTGCCAAAATGGGGTCTCTTTTCACCCTGAATTGTGAGTTCTTGGAATATTCAGTATTCATTATATTTATTCAGTGCTTTTACTGTTGTGTGTTTCAGGATGACAGCAGTAGATTGCATAATTGTTTTCTGTAACCAAATTAGCCAGTCATTGATTAGAGCTTAAACTTGAACATAAAGGGAAAGTTGGTTTGAGGGCCTTTGTGTGGGTGCATAGTGAAGTTGAAGTACGCCCTTTGCTTCAGGTGCAGACGTTAAGCACAGACACGCCTAAGAAGGCCAATCCATGTAGTAGCCAAAGGCAAAAGGAAATGAGTCCTTCTGATGCTGTCTCCATTGCAGGTTTTGGTATTTTGTTTGTTAAACAGTTTTTCATTATAATTTAAAAATACTTCATTAAAGTATCTTTTCTGTGACTCAGGTGTTTTGATGCTGTCTCAATTTTGCACCCAAAACAAGTTCTTCGTTTACTTTACCCTGGTCCCACCCAGAGTATGTGGTCTCTATGGCAGAGTTGATAGTCAAGACTGGTGTAAGCCAAACAGTGGGGTCTAGATCTCCACTCAGGCACTTCCTGCTGCTTGAACGTGGCTGGCAAGTTACTTGTTGTCTCTCACCTCTCTTTATTTCTTTTTGGGGCGTAATAAACCTGGAGGCATAGTGAACACCTAGGACCATGCCTAGCATAGTAAATACCCATGCCCACATCCTCCTTGCTATAAAATCAACATAGAATATTTATTTCCCATCATTCATTTCAAAAGTTAATTCTGTGACCCTCTCTAGCTATATTTCTTTTGCTGTGATGGTCTTTACTCTCTGTCCACATACTTTGATTAAATTCTTCCTTCTGCTATTACTTGCCTATGTGCAGTTCCTTTGTATTTGCTGCATTCAGTGTTTTGAGTACCAGTTTGGAGCCAGCTAAAGTGGATTGTGTACATCTGTTCATTGTAATCATTAAAGAGTAAATCTTTGGGGGCGGGAGAGATGGCTCAGTGCTTAAGAACACCAGTTGTTCTTGAAGAAGACCCGGTTTCAAATCCCAGCACCCACATGGCAGCTAACAGCTGTCGGTAACTCCAGTCCCAGGGAATCCAACAGCCTCTTCTGACCTCCGCAGGCATTGCATGACATGGGTACACTTACTTACATGCAGGCAATACACACATACACATAAAATAAAAATAATTTTTTAAAAAGTAAATCTTTGGGAGAAGAAATATATTAATATTTACAGTTATGTTTTGTGTGTTCTTAAAATAAGCTCATGATACAAGAAAAATTGTCTCCTGACTCTTTGATTCCAAGATCAGCTCAGATTAGAATTGCTGATTTCCATTAGTTTTCTCAAAAGAAGTTATAATTGGGCCTCAGGAGAGTCCCAAATTGTTGAGTGTAGAAATGCTTGTTTAGGTACCCAGTACTCTTTGGAATAACTTTTTTTTTTAGAAAGTTATGCATTTCCCTATACTCTACTACAAATTAAATGTCTTTTCTGGATTCGCTAACACTTTGTCATTTGAAGACTGCTTTCTATAAGGAAAGCTACTTAGTTCAGGACATATAGAGTACATATTATAGACCT
>NW_008335436.1:964329-983005 GCF_000622305.1 Nannospalax galili
TTTGAATCCCAACACCCACATGGCAGCTAACAACTGTCCATAACTCCAGTTCCAGGGGATCTGACAGCCTCTTCTGTCCTCCGCTGGCATTTGCATGACATGGGTACACTTACTTACATGCAGGCAATACACACATACACATAAAATAAAAATAATTTTTTAAAAAGTAAATCTTTGGGAGAAGAAATATATTAATATTTACAGTTATGTTTTGTGTGTTCTTAAAATAAGCTCATGATACAAGAAAAATTGTCTCCTGACTCTTTGATTCCAAGATCAGCTCAGATTAGAATTGCTGATTTCCATTAGTTTTCTCAAAAGAAGTTATAATTGGGCCTCAGGAGAGTCCCAAATTGTTGAGTGTAGAAATGCTTGTTTAGGTACCCAGTACTCTTTGGAATAACTTTTTTTTTTAGAAAGTTATGCATTTCCCTATACTCTACTACAAATTAAATGTCTTTTCTGGATTCGCTAACACTTTGTCATTTGAAGACTGCTTTCTATAAGGAAAGCTACTTAGTTCAGGACATATAGAGTACATATTATAGACCTTTAGATGATCAGTGAATTGCCAGAACTGTGACTGTTCAATTCTAGGATATTCTTTAAATAAGTAATGTTTCCCTTCAATATTGAGTTATGTCATTTAAACTTAAATTATGACATTGTAACATAATTTGTTTTCAATATTTTTTTGTTTTATGTGTATGAATGTATTGCCTGCATGTATGTAAGTGCACCCATGTCATGCAGTGCCCACAGAGGTCAGAAGAGGGTGTCGGATTCCCTGGAACTGGGGTTTTGGGTGGTTGTTAGCTGCCATGTGGGTGCTTGGACTTGAAACCCTGGTCCTCTGCAAGAGTAGATATGCTCTTGATCGCTGAGCCATCTCTCCAGCCCCCTTAAAATTTTTATTACATTTCTTCAGTATATGTATGTATGTGTACATGCACATACCTGTGCCACAGCTGCATGTGTGGAGGTCAGAGGACGAGGACAGCTTGTGGGAGTCAGTTTTCTCTTTCCACCATCTGGGTCCCAGGGATGGAGCTGAGGTCATCAGGCTTGACAGTAGGTACCTTTGCCCTCTGAACCATCTCACTGACCCCATACTGCAACTTAAAATAATACTAACGGAAATAATGATGCTATGATTTGTCTGAGCTTAAAGTCTTTTGATAATTGTAACTTGTTCCATAAAATCCTGTATACCTTCATGGAGGTATTCTTTCTTTGAGATTAAAAAACCTCTAAACCTTGAGAGCCCAGTATTTTATGGAGAAGCATAAATATTTTGCTGTAGAATCATTACAAGTCACAGTGAAAAGAGCCACTTTTGGTTGCTAAGTTAAGTGTATTCTACTTGTATGAAAAATAGCCCCATATATGGAATATATTGTAATATGTAAAACGGTCTCAGAAAGCATTACCCAGCTGGTGCCATAAAGGAGTCTTCAAGGTCAGTTCAGGAGGCACGCTGGTTCATAGTGGAGGAACACATGAGCCAGTGTGTTCTCAGGGTATCATCTCGTCATCTCATTATTTGTAAAATGAGTGTTTTATTCCGAAATGGGACCATATGAAGTACTGTCCCAGGCATGAGGCATGCTGTAAATCAGGTGGAATTTTAATGAAGCATAGCCAGCTGGAAAAGCAAGTCCACATGTAGCCTGGGTCTGTTGCAGTCAGTGCAGATCCCTGTCTGCCAGTGTCATCAGATGCCTAGCTGTTCCTCTTCAGGGAAGGTGTCATATCAGGGTCCCTGTGTCGTTCTTTCCACATAGTAGTGTGGTCAGACCAGCCTCAGTGAGCAAAGCCCGTGTCTTTGAGCCTGTTGGGCAAGGATTGAGGCAGCAACAGAAGTGGAAGGTCACTCAGCAGGAGAAACTTATTTCTGTCTCATCAGAGCCTCGTTTATAGGTGTTTGACAACATTCTGCACGTTTATAGATGTCTCTTTGCATGCTGCCGCCCTAGACCTTGTTATTCACCAGTTTTCTAGCCTGGTTTCCAGCATCTTGACTTTCCAACCCAGCTCTTGACTCCTTGCCCATATTTAGTAGAAATCAACATCTTTGTTTCTCTCTTCTTTCAGGTCCAGTACTTGAGATTCTCTTCGCCCCACAGCATTTGCCACAGCCCCTTCTAGGCAGTGCCTCATGTCAGCATAGCCACTAGAAACCTTTCCAAACTTCTTGTTTTTATAGCCTGCTAATCATAGTGTCCCGTCAAGCCACTGGTAGGAGTTGAGGGAGGAGTGCCAGAGTGGGAGAGGGTGCTTTCCAAGTCTGAACCACTGATCAACCTGTTGGTGCCTCCAGGACCTCCTCAGCTTGATCTCATACATGCATCTGATGCAGGTCATTCTTGTTTGGGGGATATAATAATGTGCAAGAACTCACTGTCTACCTGGGACCAGAATCTCTTAGGAAGCAGCTTAAGAGTACAGTCGGGGGGGGGGCAGTAAAAGGAAGTAAGTCTTACTGCTTGTTTGGACATAGAACAAGAAGCGACTTTCAGAAATTTGTGCTAAGAAAGCACTTGTGGTGATGATGGAGCTCCCCTCGCCGTCTGTTGTCTGCTAACACAGATGCAGGCAAGAGCTTCCTATAGTTCCCCTTTGTCCGAGTTCCTTCTTATATTTTATCTGTTATTTTTATTTTATGTATATGCCTGAATTGCCTGCGTGTAGGTAGGTCCACCGTGTCATGCAGTGCCTTTGGAGGTCAGCAGAGGGCTGTTAGGAAGTCCTAGGTCCTCTGCAAGAGCATCCACTGCTCTTAACCACAGAGTCATCTCTCCAGCCCCCTGAGTGCCTTCCCATTCTGAGTTCATAGACTCTGGTCACTAACTCCCTGCCTTCCTCTTGTCTTGTCCTTTGCTCTTAGCTTATTGTGCCCCAGCATTTAGTAGTTCAGTGCTCTCCTTAGGGTTCTGATAGGCACATCTATTTGCTATTTTACTTTTTTAAAATTATTTTTATTGGGGCTGGAGAGATGGCTTAGTGGTTAATAGCATTGGCTACTCTTATAGCGGACCCAGATTTGAATCCCAGCACCCAAATGGTGGCTAAAGGACCCTTTGTAACTCCAGTTCCAGGGGATCTGGTGCCCTCTTCTGACCTCCATGGGCATCACACACACGACATACACTTACATATATGTCATATATGTAGGCCAAATACTCATAGACACAAAAATAAGTGATAAATAATATTTAAAATTATGTATTATTTCACAGTGTGTGCATCTCTGCACACTCATCAGTACATGGCCAATCTTGCTTCACCTATACCCCATTCCTTTAAAATTTGTTTTTGTTTATTCTTTGGAAATTTCATACATGATTATAATACATTCAGCTATTTATCCCCTCCCCCACCTCTAACTCCTCCTGGATCCTCCCCTCCCACAGCCCCTCCCAACTTCATGTCTTTTCTCTTTTTCTTATAACCCAGAGTCTACTTAGTGCTACTAGTATGCCTGTGGGAATAGGGCACCATCACCTGGACCATGGGCAACCTTTCAGGGGCCATGCCCCTGAAGAGACCTGACTCTCCCTTCCCCCAGACCATCAACTGCTCCTCAGCTAGAGGTGAGCCCCTTCCCTCTCCTCCATGCTGGAGTGTTGCCTGGCTTGATCTTGTGCAGATTGTATGCTGGCAACTGTGGTTGCTGTGAGTTCATGTCGTCATGTCTAGAAAACATTATTTTGCAGCAATCTTCCCTGACCTCCGGCTCTTACATCTTTTCACCTCTTCTACAGTGTTCGCTGAGCCTTACCCCAACTCCTTTTGTAGTTGTCTGTTTTTAAGACAGGGTCTCACCATGTATGTAGCTAAAGTTAGCCTTGGACTCACAATCCTGATTCTGCCTCCCAAGTGCTGGAATTAATGACACGTGCCACCATACTGGGCTGTACCCCACATTTATTTTTCCTTATGTAGTCTCTGCCTCTTGATTATTTTGAAGTTAATTTTAGATACTTTATCATTTCACCTGTATCTTATTATACATCTTTGAAGGCTAAGAACTGTGAATGTAGAATATCCCACCAATTCCTACATTTTCCTAATTGTTTGGCTTTGTTTTTATGAATGTGATGGTTGTTGTTTTTATGTTATTTATTAGTAGCTCATAGCCTGAATAAGGTCCACCCGATAAGATTGGTTGATTCAGCTCTGGCCTCTGTTTTAATCTCTTATCAGATGCACTTGGATTCTCTCTCTCTTCTCCGCAGTGTTTTTTTTTAATGACGAGGCTGGATCATGTGTTCTATAGACTTCCTACTGTCTAGATTTTGCTAACTGCATTTCCTTCCTGGTTTTTTTTGTTTTTTTTTATTTGCCTTTTTGAAACAGGGTCTCCCTGCAGTTCCATCTGGCCTGGAACTTACTATGTAAACCAGGCTAACCTTGAACTCACAGAGATCCGTCTGCCTCTGTGTCCTGAATGCTGGGACTAGAGGTGTGCACCACCACGCCTGGCTCCCTTCCTGTTTTTTTTTTTTTACATATTCCTCCTTTGTATTTCCTGAAACTTGGTAGTGAGATGGAGAAATTCAGGCAGATTCAGTCTATCCCCCGCCCCCAACCATGGACCACATTCCCCCCATGGGTCACATTTAGTGTCACTAACTGTAAATGAATTTTATTATTCTGTGATCATTGACTTGATCCATGAATTTATTAAGAGAAGCAAAGTAGTGATCTGTTATTCCTTCATTTTGTTTTTAGCTAGATTGCCTCTATAAAAACTTTTCTTCATTTTTTTCTCCCTTGAGGAATAGGCATGTATCTTCTAGCATATACTCACGCATGCTTGTATATATACACAAGAAGCCAGTATAAATGCTTCACTGCCTTGCATTATGCAGTTTTTAAAATTTTTATTTGTTTATTTATTATGTGTCTGTGTGTCCATATACATGCCATGGTGCATCTGTTGGCGGTCAGAGGACAGCTTATAGGAATTGGTTCTCTCCTCCACTATGTAGGTCCCTGGAATTGAACTCAGGTTGTCAGGCTTGGTGCCAGGAACCTTTACCCAGTCAGTCATTTATGTGTTTGAATGTTTTGCCTGCATGTATGTAAATGTGTAAATGCACCATGTGCATGCAGTGTCCACAGAGACCAGAAGATGTTGAATCCCCTGAAACTGGAGTTCTGGATGGTTGTTAGGCCCCCTGTGGGTGCTGGGAACTGAACCCCGGTCCTCTGCAAGAGCGGCCAGTGCTCTTAACTGCTGAGCCATCTCTCTAGACCCCATTGCCAGGTTTTTAAATGAGTTGCTTCCTAGTAGCCACTGAAGATGACCAATGAAATAATTTTTTTACGATGAACTCAGGCATTTAAACAGCATAGTTGTGTTTCAATCCATTTTCTTTATCCTCCGTATTGATTCTCAGGTTGCTTTGTCAGGGTCAGTGGGGCCTTAGTCAGCTGATGCCGAGTCCTGTTGCTGTGGCCTCGTCAGTGGATAGTCCCTCACTCTAGTTTCGCTTCTCCAGGTCCGTCATCTACACCTCCAAACTAGACATGGAATCACTCATTTTTCCAGGGATCCCTACATTCTTTTAATAAGATTTTTTAGTAAAGAAAAGGTAATGCATTCTAGTACAAGAGTTTTGGTCAGGAGCCTGTTACACTAATGCATGCTCACAACTGTATTACAAGTGTTCTAACTATGAAGACTGAGAAAGATGAAAAATTAGCACAAAAATATGCTTGAGATTCGACATTAGCACCATTGACTGCTTCCTTTTTCTTTTCATTCTATTTTTTAGGAGAAAAGGATACATTTAGAGTAGAAAACCTGGCAGATTCCACCTTACCAAGCAGTCAGAGTTACAGCTGTTAGTGGGACAGATTGCCATGGTTTGCCTCCTGTGTGATTGGTGACTGGTAACTCTGAGAACACTTCATTCATAGTATTCCTTCCCAAAACACATTGCCTAAACCACAAAGAAACAAGGAAGCAAACTAAGGCTGAGGCGCATTCTGTAAAACACCACCATGTCAAAGGCATGAAAGACAGAGGGTGATGAAACCACTCAAAAAGAACTGAGACCTCCCCAACAGGAAAAAAGAAAATGCAAGGTCTTATCCAGGAGTTGGAGCAGTAAGTTGCTATCAGAGCGTCAGAAACAACTGGCACATTTGAAAATGGGTAGTGGGTTATCAGTGTTAAATTCCCTGAGTTGAAAAATACACCAGATACTTAAGACTGTGTCCCTGTTCATGTGAAAAGCACACAAGTGTTTATTTCTGAAGCCATGGTCTATGAAACTCACTCTCAAGTGATTCAGCAAAAATAAGAGTATGTGGTAATATATTTTGTATATATATAAAGAAAAAACACAAAGTGACTGAATGTTAAGGGGTGAATCTAGGTCAAAGATAAGGGATTTTAATAAGTTGCTTATAAGTGTTTGGGTTTTTTACATATTTATATTTCAGTTACTTTTATGTTTGAAAGTGTTTATATATTTTATCTGTTTATTTAATGGGTCCTGAATACCATTTATAAGTAATTGCCAGAATACCAGTAATATTATTTAGCTCCTATGTTTCAGTCACTAGTCACGTTCCACATCAAGGAATTGCTCCAGAGCAGAAAGGTCTGCCCTGTGAGCATGTCTGTCGCTAATTGTTTGAACACTACTACACTTACACTTAGATTCCTGGTTCCTCACTTCTGCCTGAGCTGCCTCCCAGACATCCCGGTGATTAAAGCATAGTGTTGCCATTGCTCTGTAGGACTTTTTTTCTTTTAGATTTTAGATAGATGCCAAGACTTGAGTCTCCTATGGTAGTTGGAGTTCTGTGCAGTTCCATGGATAGAGTTATTAAAGGGTGCACATGGAGAGCATGAAACTCCATCTGTACACTGTGCTGGCTTACACTGCAGTGGTTAAAAGGGGTCAGGGCTGTGCCTCTGACTCCTGATGTTTATGGTTTATGTTAGCAGCTGATATTCTGGATGAATATCTTTTTTTTTTTTTTAAGTCTCTTGGAACACTGATATGCTTTTTTTTTTTTTTGGTATTTTTGAGCCATCTCCCTGTAGCTCCAGCTGGCCTGGAACTCATTATGCAGACCAGGCTGACCTTGAACTCATAGGATCTGCCTGCCTCTGCCTCCCAGAATCCTGGGATTAAAGGCATGCACCACCACGTCCTGACTACTAATATGCTTTTTTAAAAAAAATATTTATTATTTTTATTTTATGTATGTGTGTGTATTGCCTGCATATAGGTAAGTGCACCCGTGTCATGCAATGCCTGTGGAGAACAGAAGAGATTGTTGAATCCCCTGGGACCGGAGTTGAGTTATAAATGGGGCCTCGTTGTTTTCCTCATTCCTGTAATAAAAGAAATTGAGTTATGTCAAAAAGTGTGCTTTCTTGCAGTTGGGTTGCTACTGGGTTTAATGAATGTCATAGATAAACTAATGTTAAAAGACTGTTATTACCACTCCTCCCTGAGGATCTGTAGGCAGTTGATGGTGCTAGGAGAAGAGACATTGTCTTCAGTGCTGTAGCCCCTGGGACAGTGCCCATGCTCCTGCAGCTTCTCACATATGCTCCCATAAGCCACTCTAATGAAACTTAGCACCCCCCTAAAAAGAGGAAGACATCAGAGCTGAAGGAGGTCCTGGGATCAGCTGCAGCAGGAGGAGGTGAAAGATGGAATTGGACGAATGTGATTAAAATTCATTGTGTACATGTATGAAGAGGGCAGTGAGCTGAAGACCAACAATCTCTGCTTACTTTACTTGTAATCAAATTATGAAATGCAGTATTTATAATAGTGAAACACTGAAATATAACTTGTATGCCCACTAATGGGAAAATGATTAATTTGCTTATAGTGTATAGTGTGGTGGTTAGATTGAGATAATTTACTTACAGTGTACAGTGTGGTGGTTAGATTGAGATAATTTACTTACAGTATACAGTGTGGTGGTTAGATTGAGATAATTTACTTAGTGTACAGTATGGTGGTTAGATTGAGATAAGTCTATATTTTATGATTTGGAAACCTTGTAAGACATGTTATTCATTGAAAACAGCTTGCTGAAAAGTGCCCCATTTTCTTGAAAAGCAGCTCTATTATGTTGTGTCTGTGAGTGCAAGCGCTTCAACCTACACGTAACAGTGCAGATCAGTGGGGAGAGCCCAGGGAAGAGTGAACACACACTTCTGTTGTGGGCTTATTTCACATTCTTGCATTTTAGCATTTTTAAATGCTAAGAATTTATTCATGTATTGTGTGTTTTTGCACTAATGTATGCTGCAGTTTAGCCACATAAACATCACAAAGGAGTGGATGTGAGCTAATCAGTACAAACTTAATTTTTTCTAATAGCTCATATGCATTCAGGATGGTTACCTTTCCCTGCTGACAGAAACTGGTGAAGTCCGTGAGGACCTTAAGCTGCCAGAAGGTGAACTCGGTAAAGAAATAGAAGGGAAATACAACGCAGGTGAAGACGTGCAGGTAAGACTGTTAGAAGCTGTGTCTCTGAATCCACATATAACACTTCGACCTAAATGAGTTAGCAGAAAGCACTGTGTGTGCAGGGGCAGTAGGCTCAGTGGGTAAAAGCTCTTGCTGCACAAGCCTTGATAACCTGAGTTCGATCCCTGAAACCATCATTAAAGTGGAAGGAGCGAACCAGTGCCACAAAGTTGTCCTCTGATTTCCACACACATGCCTGAAATACAACTTTAAAATATTGCTGAAATATTGAAAATGATCTCCTCAAGGCATTTTCTTATGATACCCTTAGAGACCTATTACCAAAGAAATTATCAAATTTTAGCGGATGATTTTTGTTGTTGTTTTAGTTTGATTTTGGTTTTTTGCTAGAACAATGCTTAACTCCATGCTTACTTTGAAGATCTGCCTGTGAGTTAAGGGTTACAAAGAAAGCTAGAGTGTTCAAGAGTGGAGGAGCCAGCCAGCCAGACTGTCAAAACTCTCAAGAGTGGATAGTTTTTCTAGTTCTTGGAAATTGTCTTCTTATTTAACCCCAATCTGAGAAATTCTGCTTTAGAAAGTTGTAAAGAAGGTAGAGTATGTGCTTTGGGTTACCCTTTCCAATTCAATATACAAATACCTGCAAACATACAGTAGTGAACAAAATGCATCTGCTCGTATTGCCTCCTGGAGATAACTGCTTTCATTCCCCTCCAGGTGTCCGTCATGTGTGCGATGAGTGAAGAATACGCAGTAGCCATAAAGCCCTGCAAGTAGACAGAGCTCCGGGCAGGCGGGAATAATCTAGGTCTGGATCAAGCGCAGATCTAAAGTTTGGTTCTAAGTCGTCACCAAAGCTATGGCCTTCATAAGCAACTTCATGTTTTATTTTTGTTTTGTTTATTGTTTTGAAATTGTGCTAGCTCAGTTTTACAGGCAGTTGGTAACTTAGAGAAAATACCGAGATGTATAATTTTTTGTAAGTATCTTTCCTATTACATTCTTGTGATTTTCATTACGTGACTATAAGCAACAGACGCAGCAGCTTCAGCAGATGTCACTTGTCTGAGCAATCACCCCTGAACGGTACTTAAATGATTAACAAACCAGGGTTCAAAAATCAAACAATGTAGCATGCGGTGGACAGGAAGTACCACACGTTAGGTTGAACTGCTCTGTACTGATTTCAGACTTAATCATGTAGCGTTCATATATTATGAAGGGGAGTTGTCACTGTTTCTGCCCATGCATGGCCATCACAAGCTTTTAAACTCAAATCATGTTATCAAAATCTGTCACTTGTCTGGGTGGCCAGGTACAGCCACATAATACCTCGGTTGTGCTGCTCTTTGCCAAGTTGACACTGTCCTGGAGGTTTTGGTACCTGATGTGGTTGACAGAGGGACACTGAACTGTTGGGTAAATTGAGCAAGTCCCACAAATGGTAAAGACCTGAAGGGCAGTGGCAGAGGAGGTGGTAAAATCCATGGGTTTTTATTTAAGACCTTGGTAATCAGCATAAAGAACCAAAAGTGACATTTAGTTGTATTTTTGCTTTTAATGTGTGCCCCAGCCTGCACCGTCAGCACTGGCGGGAGTGGCCTGTGCAGGAGCCAAGCGGTACCTCCACTCCAGCCATGCTGAGCAAGCATTCCTATTGTCTGTTAGCTCTCCTTTCCAGCTGGCTCTACGTATGTGTATTTTCTGACATCAGACTATAAGTGGGATGCCTTGAGTTGGTTTGGAATTCTTGACTTTAAATTGATTTGTTAAATTTATGTACATTTTTTTCTAAAGTAAAATGAAAACAAATCATGAAAGAAATGTTACCTAATTTGAAAATTATAACTTGCCTTTTTAAGCATACATATATATTTTCTGGTTCTCGTATGACTTAATTTGGTTTCTGATGTGAAATATAACTAGGAAAGGATTCTAGGGACTGAATTATTTAAAACTGTTTCAGATGACACCTGTCCATTTCTGTTTAGTCTTTTGGACTGTATGTATATTGTGTCCAGAATTGTAGGCATAGTCCCAGGGTTTGTGAGGACCTTCACCAGAATAGCAAACGTTGCATTAGCGTGACACTTAAAACAAAATCTCTCCCTTGGTAATGCCTTGATTCTCTAACACTGGCTCTCAGATCTCTCCCATCAAACCTGGACCTCAAAGGCCTTTTTTCCGTCATCTAGAGGGAAATCTATGTGACAATGCAACCATTCTAATTGCTGACTTGAAATAGCATTAGAAACACAAATCCCAGGGTTATAATAGCTTGATCTGTATACATTCTACAGTCTGGTCCTGGCCTCTGCAGACCCACCTAGGGAAGTGCAGGGAGGAGAGGTCTAAAGCACAAGAGGGTTGGTTTCAGTGTGACATTGTAGCTTCTGCCCATGCAAAGCACAACTAGGAATTAGGCTGAATTCCTTCCAGTATTCAGTATCTACTACATACTGCTTTAGATTTTTAGTATGGTAACATGTATCTTACTTGTATTGATTAATATATTATCCACAGGAATTCCAGAAGGCTGTTTGTCCTTGCTGTAACGGGTCATTGTCTAGCCCCAGTTAATAACACACTAGTGTTTTGATTTAGTCTTAATCCTGGATTAACTTGCTCTTGTTCTTCCTAACTTGTCAAACTCCACATAAATATATGCTCAGTTGCAATGTAAGGGTATACAGACTAGAGTAATACATCTCTGTCTCCATACCTTGAATGGCAAAAGCTATTTATGCCTAAGTATTTCGTTTTAAATACTATATGAAGTGTATATACTCTAACATATAAGTATAGATTTTAAAGATATGGGACTGTTTATTTTCAGATATGTCAGTAGATGTTTCTCTAGAACAAAATATTTCATTTAGTAAAGCTTTATAAATTATATTAAGAGGAAGCAGGGAACATATTTTTTAACATAGAGCAGAAATGACTTCATTCTTTTTGACATCAGAAGACTATTAAAAATTGATTCCTAGTATTTGTTGTACTTTTTGTAGCAGATGTTAAATTTCACAAGCACCATGTACAGAATGTAGCCTGTCATGTTGATAAATTACCTGGTGATAACTATGTTTTTGTGTGTATGCATTTCACCGATTTATAGGCAGTATTAAAGGCTGAATCTTTGTTTCTAGAACAACAGGTTTTATTTCTACTGTGAAGACTTTGTTACACTTTACTTGTTACAGTCGTACCCCCTCTGACCTAAATCAAATCCGTAGCCTTCACATCATAACTAGTGATGTTTCTTTCATGTTGCCTTCTAAGGGCTGCCAGTCACTTGAAGAAATAGTTACCAACCAAGCTCTTGACTCCCTTAATAGTACAAATTTCTATACCAGTGCTTTATATTAATTACCAAAACTCTTGCAGCCAGACTGTGATACCTTTAACAGAAGATGCTGCAATAACAATGCTTGGGCTCTAGAATTTGGGGACAGTGTTTTTCATTACTGCACAATGTGTGCATAACTACACCTTGGCCTTGTCTGTTTGTTCTTTTTCTCAAAGTCCTCGCTGCTATTAAAAGTACTGTAGTCTGGCAGTGCCTCAAATGTTGGTATTTTTTTAATTTATAAGTTTTACAGAATTTGTTTTTGTATTTTTAAGGTTTCTCAATTCGATTGTTTCTAGTTGGGCTGGAATTTGAATGCATCATTCTCAGGGTTGTTTGTGTCAAGAGCTGGTTTCATTATTTTAAAGCTAAATGACTCAAAGTAGATTGCAAAATTTTTCCCCAATCATAATACTGTTAATACATACAGAAATCCTTGTTTCCGCATATTTAAGCTATATGGTAAATGCTAAGAAAAACGGTGAAATCAGTAGCAGCTATACTGGAATCTTGCCATAACTTTTCATTGTGGGATACAATTAGGTGGTACAATGAGGAAGCCTACCTTTGGTTGCGTATCTGAATCTGATGGCGGCATTCCTTTGGTATGAACCCCAAAGAATTTTGGAGCCAGGCATTGATGTAGTAGTTCTGAAACACAGTCAAAGACGATAGACTGGGCTTCATAACTGCTTTGTGTACCTTAAAATGTTTACTGAATCCTGTAATATAACTAGGAACACGTTTGTTATGAGAAAACACTGCTCTTGAGTACAAGAGCCAAACTGTACACCTGTGTCCGTAAACCTTGTATTGTGCTGGTACTTTCAGACCTTCTGATACTTAGATAGTATTTCAGAATTCTCAAGCTCTTTTCTGTTTGCATTGAGACGAGTAATAGGCAACAAAGATTTTTTTTTAAATCTATGATGGAAGAATCTTTAGATTGAGAAAATTTAATATATTAACTTGAACCTGTTACATTTTTTCTCTGAATTGGGTACATAGCATCATTATTTGATTGTAGAGGAAGCATTTGGATTTAGCTTACAAGAGCACAGATGTTCTGTGGGAGCAGGGTCTGAAGTCGCTATGTAATCTAATGTTTTTCCATTAAAAAAAAAAAAAAAAAAAACACCCAGACGCCAACATAACTACCAAGTGAGGTCAAGTGCCTGAAAAGTGCTGTAACATCTAATAAACACGTTTCCTTTACGTGAAGGAGTGTCAGGACAGTGTGCACCAGGCTGCTAGGAACATACTTATTGCCAAACTTTGCCATCACTGCTCGTCAACGTCTCTTTGAAACAGGTATAAACCTATTTTACAATAACAAGAGAGACATTCTTTCATTTCTGTAAAGTCCCTACAACCCATTTGTTGATATCAGTAGGATTTGGTTTCTCTTACTTCAAGACTGTACTTTTTAAAAACACTGGATATTAAACTATACTCAGCTGTGACTGAACAGCTGGTCATAAATCATAGTTTTGTTCGTAAGATGAATTCTTTATTGTGGTTAGTATCTACTGCAAGAAAGTACTCCTGGCTGTCACAAAGCATACTGTAAATGATGAGTTCTGCAGCTAGCTCTGTGATATCACATCCTTCTGTCCCCTCCAGAAGAAAGCAGGTCAAAGCACATTCTCACCCATTGGCACTTTATTTGTATGACACTATTTGTCTTAGATACAGGATAATTCTTGAATTTACTTGCAAATGTTTTAGTTAAAACTTTAAAATGGTAGGACATATTATGGGTATTATAATTGTGTTGTTTCACATTTTAAAAATGGATAAACTTCGAATGTTTGGTCTTTGGCTATACTAAAATATCCTTTAAAATGTAGGTGACTCTTATCAATGATAACGTTTTATTACATTAAAATATATTTGTCTGTTAACTTCATCAGTTATATTAAATAAAAATAAGCTTAATTTACAGTGTGTGCCATTTGTGTATAGGTTTGTTCTTAAAAAGGCATCTTTATACTACAAAATTGTATTTACTGTGTAGGTTAGTGCTTTAGTGTCAACTTGACACACCTGGGTTGAGGGAGCCTCAGGCAGGGAATTGCCTCTATTGGACTGGCCTGTGGCCACGTCTGAAGGGCATCTTTTTGATGAGTGATGTGGGAGGGCCCAGCCCACTGTGGGTGGTGCCACCCCTGGGCAGGTGGGCCTGTGTTGCATAAGAAAGCAGGCTGAGCAGGGGCCAGGGAAGCAAGCCAGTAAGCAGCATTCCTCCATGGCCTGTGCTCCAGCTCCTGCCTCCAGGTTCCTGCCCTGAGTTCCTATCTTTGGCTTCCAAATGAACTGTGACCTGGGATATGTAAGCTAAATAAACCTTTTCCTCCCCAAGTTGGTAGTGGTCAGAGTATTTTATCACAGCAATGAAGAACAAACTAAGACGATGATATATAACACTTTTGAAAGAAAGCCTTTCATTTTATTTTATATTTCATATCTTTGCAGTGCACTACCTTTATGAATAAGAACATTAATTCCTAAATTTTAGCTACAGATTAGGGTCAAAGCTTATTTTCATTTTAGAATTCTGAGTTGTTTTGGAAACCAGGTGTGGTGATGCACAAACCTGTAATCTCAACTTTTGGGAGGTTGTGGCAAGAGGGTAACTGAGCTCAAGGCCAGCTCAAGCTACACAGCAAGACCCTGTCTCAGAAAACAAATGGGCTGAAGATGACTCAGCAGTGAAGAGTACTGGCTGCTCTCGCAGAGAGGACTCAGGCTTGGTTCCCAGCACCCATGTGGCACCTAACAACTGTCCATAATTTCAGTTCCAGGGGATCAGATGCCCTCTTCTGACCTCCTTGAGTTTTGCTGGACACGGGTACACTACACTTACACACATGCAGGCAATGCACTCATACATGTAAAATAAAAATGATAAAAAAATATTTTAAAAACTAAACAAAATTATAGTTATTGGGTTTGGTTCAGTTTAATTTTTAATTCATTTTACGTGTCCATGTGTTTGCCTTCATGAGCTTCTGTATACCACACGTATGCAAGAGCCCACAGAGGTGAGAAAAGGTTATCAGATTCTCAGAAACTGTAGAAACAGGTAATTGGTTGCGAGCCACCTTATGGGTGCTGAGAACCAAATCCAGGCTTGTGAAAACAGTTAAGTGCACTTAAATACTGAGTCATCTCTCCAGCCCCTGGTTTGTATTTTTGATACAGGAACTCCCTCTGTATCCCAGACTGACCTTGAACTCTGGATCCCCTGCCAACCTCTACCTTCTAAATGCTGAGATCACAGGTATATATCATCACACCTAGCCATTAATTTTTAAAATATGTAAAATAGTAACTTGGCTCAGAATTCAACAAATACAAAAGAGTAAAAATGTCTTCCCATCCTCCTCCCCTTCCTGTGCACCTTTCTGGAGACATTTAAGCCAAAGACATGAATAGTCCACCCTCCCCGCCCTCCACCATGTCCCAGGATCTGAGGTGTTCCTTCCCACAGCTGGGGTTGCTCTTCCCTCTGGAGTGAAGAGTCTGTGACCCAAACCCTTGGCTCTTTTCCAGTTTTCACTGTATCTGAACCACATGACCTAGACAGGTTCAGTATGTCATGGCTCAGTGCTTTCCTTATGCACCTTCTGAACTGAGCCATGACAGAATTACTGTATCACTTATCACTATATACATGACCATTGTTACTAATAACCTTAAACCTTCCAGATCTAGAAACCAGAGTTGGTCAGTAAAAGAAATAAGGGCTAGAGAGATGGCTCAGCAGTTAAGAGCACTGGCTGCTCTTGCAGAGGACCGGGGTTCAATTTCCTAGCACCTACATGGTGGCTAACAACCATCTGTAACTCCAGTTCCAGGGATCTCAACACCCTCTTCTGACCTCCACTGGCATTGCACAACACAGTGTACTTACATGCAGGCAATACACTCATACACATAAAATATATTTTTTTAAAAAGAAATAGTCACCGGGCATGGTGGCGCCCACCTTTAATCCCAGCACTCGGGAGGCAGAGGCAGGCAGATCTCTGAGTTCAAGGCCAGCCTGGCCTACATAGTGAGTTCCAGGACAGCTGGGGCTACAGGGAAACCCTGTCTCGAATAGACCAAAACAAAAAAACAAGTCAGTCTCCCAGTGTCTTTCCCCACATTTTTGTTGTTCCTTGCACATACCAGGATCCGACTTTCCCAGAGGTATATAATCTGTGAAAAAGTGAAAAGGGCTGATTATAGATGATGTGTGTTGTGTATGCACCTTAGTGTCTCTCTCCTTCCTCACTGTTAAGACACTTAGCCAAATAGGGGCCCATTTAAAGATCATGCTGCCCTGTTTCGTGAGAAATTAAAACATCTATCTCCCCAAAACATTCAGCAGATGATTATAACTATAGTCACTGAGTATATATTGTCTCAGAAAGCCTACTAACAAAGTCACATCAGCCTGTTCAAAGTGAGAGTTCTTTCTGAATCCAGTCAAAATGGACATCTAAACAACAGGCATGGAGAGCCTCAGACAGACATGACCAAAGACCCTCTCCAGAACATATTATAGTCAAGGTGCCAAAACTGCAAAGAAACAACATTAAAAACTGAAAGAAAAACCCCAAGTCACCCACAAAGGTGAACCTAGAAGAGTAACATCAGGTCTGTCAGCAGCAACCCTGGAAGTGAGGAAAGAACTGCTCGTTCAAGCTCTGAAAGTAACTGCCAGGCCTTGCTGTTCTCAGAGCTAACCTTTAACATAGAGAAATAACATTTGCCAGCTGTGGTGGCACACACTTAATCCCAGCACTCAGAAGGCAGAGGCAGGCAGATCTCTGAGTTGGGCCAACCTGGTCTACATAGCGAGTTCCAGGCCAACTGAGGTTACAGAGAGACCCTGTCTCAAAAAAAAAAAAAAACCAAAAAAAAAAAAAAAAAAAACCACTTTAAGACAACGACAAACTAAGTTCATAACCACCAAGCCAGTCTTGCAAAGATACCTAAAGGAATACTGTGCACAGAAGAAAGTCTCAATCACAAGAATGAATGAATCCAGGAAAGGAATGGATTAAGGAATCCACCATTTCCAACCCAGTAAACCAACAAACCCCTTTTTCTAATAGGGAGAAAGAAAAGGACAAACAATAAACCAACCAAAGTTACAGGAATTAGCAAATATCTCCCATAATAGCCGAAATGTAAATGGCCTCAACTGTGACAGCCCATCTGACTGGATGGAGAAACAAGATCCAGCTATTTATTGTTTCCAAGAAATGCATATCACAAAGACTGTAAACATGGAAAACAATCTTTAAGCAAATGGAAGTCAAGACAAGCTTGGTATCTGATAAAGTAGACTTCAAACTTAGAAGAGATGAAGGCCTCTACATACCAATAAAGAGAAAATTCATCAGGAAGAGATAACAATTGTAATTATGGATGTATTGAATTTGGGGACCCCCAATTTCATAAGACAAACACTGAAACGTCAAGTCCTGATGTAATCATACTGGGTGACTTCAATACCCCCTCGTTACCTTTAGACAAGTCATCCAAACTAAAACAAGAAACTTCAGAGTTAAAAATACAAGTCTTAGGTTTGGTTTCTTGATCATATCCCAGAGTTCTTGAGCATTGTCATGGAGACTACACCAAACAGATATTTATAGAGTGCACCATCAAATATAGACTATACGTTCCTTAGTTACTTTTCTGTTTCTGTGATAAAATATCCAGACGAAAGCAGCTTAAGGCTGAAAGGACTTATTTTGGCTCACAGTTGATGTTACAGTTCATAGTGGGGAAACCACAGCAGCAGGAGCTTGTGGTGGCTGGTCACATTGCACCCACAGTCAAGGAGCAAAGAGCAATAAATACTTGTGCTCAGCTCACGTTCTCCTTTTTATATGGTCCAGGATCTCAGACCAGGAAATGGTGCCACCCACAGTGGGCCAGGCTCCCACCTCAGTTAACCTAATCAAAATAATCCCCCCAGGTATGCCCAGGGAATGATGTAGGTGATTCTAGATCTCAAGTTGACAATCAGAGTTCACCAGCACAGCTCCACGTTACTTTGAATCATAACCTTCCACCTCATATCCATCTCACAATGCAAAATACCATCCAAATTGAAAAGTCTCCAGAGTCTTCAACCATTTGAACAGTGTGAAAGTCAAAATTTCACATCTCAACTGAGCCTCAAGGCAGTCTCAACTGTGAGCCTCTGCAACGGACCAGCCCAGACCGGGGCAGTTCAGTCCGACGGGAACAGGGTCGTCGAGAGGGTGGACAAGGAGTCGGCAAGTGACAAACAGACACACATGAGCTTGGTGAAAGTCTGAGTGCAATTTTTGCAGTTGCAAGGTTTGAGATATATACAGCATGGATTACAAAAACCGCAGAACAGTCATGCTAAGATTTACAATTCCAGAGATGAAAGTAAAACAATTTTGCCAACACATTTCCCTATCTTATCAACCTGGTACTAGACAGTAAATTCCTGCTTTACTGTGATTTTTACTGCCAGCCTTTCTCATGCACTTAGGATTCTGCTCAGCTCTGTGGTTTCAGGTCAAAATGACCTTAACCCATCACGTACTTTTAACATTAGCTGTACCTGATATTACATTTTTAACTATTTGATAACATTCCTTGCTTATTTGTAGTGGGCCATAGGGCTTCTAAGTTATTTTTAACTCTATAGGCCCCCAAAAGGCTATCCCATGTTAGGGATCCATGAAACCATCCTTCTCTCTTATCCTACCAATTTTTCATCATGGTATTTAATAATATTCAAAGCCCACTCTTTTTGAAATACATAATACATTCTTGTTAGCACTAGTACTTGACTCAACTCTGCAAC
>NW_008335436.1:983100-983966 GCF_000622305.1 Nannospalax galili
TAGGGTACATCTCTTTCAAAATTGGCTGTACATTTTTAGGTTTACAGATGAATTATTATGCTTATACAATCTTTTACTCATTATAAACTCTATAAGACATAAAATTAAATGGTTTTAATGTTTAAAAAAGATCTCCACTTCATTGTTAAAATACACAGTTTCATACAGAAAAATTCATTTTAAGGCAATTGACATTGAGACGTTTTCACATGCATTTCTAATCTTTATATATATGACTATTACTGGTTACAGTCGCTTACTTTCTGAGTTCCTTGGCATCTGAGCATGAATATAAACTCGTCAGATAGACAGCCTTCCTCTCCCACTAGAGCCTCCATACTCTGCCATCCCTGCCACAGTCCACTGTGCTGTCAGGACCCCCATCTATTCCTGCCTATCTGCCCTTCTGGTAAATCGAGTCAGCCAGAGGTCCCTGTTCCAGGAGGATCAGCTGTTCCTCATCTATGGCAATCCATTGTCAGTATTCCTTTGGATAGAATTGGGGTCTGCTGTTCATTTTTCCAGTAGTATGTTGGGTTACTATCTGGAAGAGCCTTTATCCATCCTGGCCAACAACTCGAAAGAAGGTATCGCCTGTCTGGCTTTGCTGTTTGTCAAGTAGCTTTTAGTTATATATGTATGCTCTTACGAAATTATATTGGCCCCTTTAATCTTTGGTTACACTTCCCTTTTGGGTGTTTAAGGACATACAATTGGAACAGATAAAGTGATTTGTTTTTACTCTTGAGGTCATTAGAGGATTTGTTCCTCAGGGGTCCCATGGAGTTGGGAGGAGCCCCTGGCTCCTTTCTTTTACCAGCTCCATCCATGTGAGGATAAGTCAAAGGTCCTGCTCGACCATTGTT
>NW_008335436.1:989648-1005167 GCF_000622305.1 Nannospalax galili
GAGCCCCAGAAAGAGGCTGTCAGCCCCAGAAAGAGGCTGGCGGGTGTTGCAGAACCAGGGAAGTAGAGGGAGGTGAGGGCTTGGCCAGGTCTAGAAGCAGTGCTCCTGGGGCCCAAGGAAGGCACTAAGTTGGTCTGGGTGAAAAAGATCAGGAAGCAGTATTGGTTCCCCAGGTGTCTGGAGACCCAAGACTAGGAATGGCACAGGGCCCAAATTAGTAGAGAGCAGCAGGGGAGATGGAAGGGTGAATGTGACTGGGGGAGTTGAGGCACGGAGGGCTGCACGATAGACTTACCCCAAGAGGCCTGAGGATAGGAGAGCAGGCTAGGAGAGTTAGTCGGTGGTGCAGGCCCAGGGAAGCAGAGAGAGGTGAGGGCTCGGCCAGGTCCAGAAGCGGTGCTCCTGGGGCCCAAGGAAGGCAGTAAGTTGGTCTGGGTGAGAAGGATCAGGAAGCAGTATTGGTTCCCCAGGTGTCTGGGGACCCAAGACTAGGAATGGCGCAGGGCCCAAACTAGGAGTAGAGAACAGCGGGGGAGATGGAAGGGCAAACGCGGCTGGGGGAGTCAAGGCACGGAGGGATGCATGATAGACTTACCCCAAGAGAGGCCTGAGGGCAGGAGAGCAGGCCAGGAGAGTTAGCCGGTGGTGCAGGTCCAGGGAAGCAGGGAGAGGTGAGGGTGGGGCCAGGTCCCAAAGCAGTGATCCTGGAGCCCAAGGAAGGCACCAAGCTGGCCTGGGCGGAAAGGATCAGGAAGCAGCACTGGTTCCCCAGGTGTCTGGGGACCCAAGACCAGGAATGGTGCAGGGCCCATACCAGGAACAGAGAACAGCGGGGGAGATGGAAGGGCGAACGTGGCTGGGGGACTCATGGTGTGGAGGGATGTGTGATAGACTTACCCCAAGAGAGGCCTGAGGGCAGGAGCTTGGTATTACTTTTTTAACTATTTGATAATATTCCTTGCTTATTTGTAGTGGGCCATAGGGCTTCTAAGTTATTTTTTAACTCCATAGGTCCCCAAAAGGCCATCCCATATTAGGGATCCATGAAACCATCCTTCTCTCCTATCCTACCAATTTTCAAATACTTTCTATATTTGCCCTTTAATGCTCTCTTATTGATTAGACACCAAGGTGGTCTTGATTTTACCAATTTATCCATGAATTGTAATGAATAACAAGAAACCCTTCTTCTATCTATATTTATCCATCTATATTTTTCTTCTAGAAATCCATTATTCCCTGGACAGCATTAATTCTGTTTAACTACTTCTTACTGCATCTAAAATAGCTTTTATTAATAGTGGTGCATCTGGACTAGAATGATTAAAGGATTTTCAATAAAGGTGGTGACAGCTGTACCAAGGACACCAGGTGCTTTCCGGGCCCCCAGAAAGCCCAAGATACAATGACAGTTAGAAAGATAATAGCAAGTAAAAGCATGCCAAGTATACTGCATGTTTTTTAGCACAGCCAATTCCAAGAGGCAACCTTCCTTGAAGTTCCAGCCTCAACCCACGGAGGATCTCATGCAGGCTTCATTGGAGATGGCGTGGCAAGCCTCTATAAAAAACAAGTTACATACTTCCAAGACATAATGCATTCACATTCCAAAAGGCAATTCACTTAGTTTTTGTCAACTTGACTCAAATTATAGTGACTCAAATTATAAATTGAGGAATTTCCTCTATCAGACTGGCCTATGGCTTGTCTGAGGGGCATGTTCTTGATTGCTAATTGATGTAGGAGGGCCTAGTGCACTGTAGCCATGTCATCCCTGAGCAGGTGGACCTGAGAGCTGCAAGAAAAGCAGCTGATTGAGCACACGAGTGTGCTTATATACATGCAGGCCAAACATCCAGACACAAAATAAAAAGTACTTAATTTTTAAAAAGTAAAAGCTGAGCAAGCCAGGGGGAGCTAGCCAGGAATCAGCATTCCTCCATGATCTCTGCTTCATGTCCTGTCTCCAGATTCCTGCTTGAGCATCTGGCCCGGCTTCCCTCAGTGATGGACTATATATAACTTGTAAGCCGAATAAACCCTTTCCTCCCCAGGTTCCTGTTCTAGTTACCTGTTTGAGAGTTGCTTTGATAAAACACAGATCAAAACCAGCTTGGGGGTATTTCAGTTCACAGGTGGCAGATACTCAAGACAAGCTTGAAGCAGAGACCATGGAGCAACTCTGCCTACTGACTTGCTTCCCCCAGGCTTTCTCAGACACCTTTCTTAGACACCCCAGACCTAACGGCACTACCCACAATGGACTGAGCTCTCCTACTTCAATTAAAAATCAAGAAAATGCTCCATAGAAATGCTCGCAGGCCATAAATGGCAAGAACACACATGCATGTCTGGGGAAGCTCCCTTTCCATATGTCTAACCATGTTGCAACTGAAGTATCAAATTTGGAGTGATGGCTCGACAGTTCCATTCCCAGCACCCATGTAGGGCAGTTCACGACCACCTGTTTTGTTATGTTCATGTACCAACTCTGGCTCTTATAATCTTTCTGTCCCCTCTTCCATAATGGTCTCTGAGCCATGGGTGGGTGAGGTTTAACACAGGCACCCTATCCAGGAACATGCACTCTACGGTCTCTTATTCTCTACACCTTGGTCAGTTGTAGCCTTCTGTGTGCACTGCGCTTTGCTGCATGCAGTTATGTTCCATGAGCCTTAGGTGTAGAGGTTCCACTTAGATGTGTCACTTAGGGCTGGGCATCTTTCAGACATATATTCTCTGTGTGTGACCAGTTGTGGAACTCTGCAATAACCTCCATCTGTTGCAAAAAGAAGTTTCTTTGATGAGTGGTGTGCAGTACACTTGTCTGTAAACATAAGGATCCATTATTTAGCAGACAGAAATTTCATTTGTCTAGAGATAGAGATGGGGTTTTCTCTAGGATCGATGACCTCTCCAGCCATGTGTATTTGCCTGTATTTACAGCACCACCCTTGAGTTCCTTCCTATTGAGAGGGCAAGTCCAATTAGATAGCTGTTGATCACCCCCCATCCCCACCCCATCCCAGATAACAGTGCCACTGCTGCACCAAGAGAGATAGTTTGCTGTCCCAGTCATTGTGCTTAGGCTTTAGAGCTGGGCTGAACCATTGATTGATTTTTCTCCCCTTGCAGCTTGCATAGTGTCCTCTAGAACTATCAGAGCTAATCTTCAGGGAGGAGGCTTCCAGGTCAGTTCCAGCTTCACTGCTCCAAGTCCTGTGTCTGAAGTATACCCTGCCTTCAGCAATAGGGTCTTACCCTCAAGTTCTGGACAAAAATCAGAATATGTGGCAGTGCCTGTGTTATTTTGGGAGTCTCCTGAGACTACCCTGACCAACAACTCAAAGGGAGGTTTCTCCTGCCTGGCACCGTGTTTCTTGTTATATAGCCTTCAGATATACACATGCACTCATGTTTGGATATTGTACGTGTATTTTGCAGGGTTCTTTTTTGAAAGTTAATACATTTCCCTATAGCTTTTCATATCACCTAAGCTGTATTTATCTCTCTTCTCTCTCTCCCTGTTTAACCACCCTCCTCCCTTCTCAGTTTAAGTGCCCTCATTTTCCCTGTGATAACACCTGCCTCCTACTATCTCCTCCTTCTTCCCCATGGTTCCTTGTATGTTCTTCCCTCCTCCCTTCCCAGTTGAGTACCATTTTCTCCACTTCCCTCTTGGTAACATCTCTTTCCTACTATCTCCCTCTCTCTCAGGCTTTCTTTCCCTTTACCTCTATAGTTCCTTTCCATTTTCCTGGCTCCTACTGTTATATCACGATATATACTCATATATAAGGGATTGGTGCTAAGATTCACAAATGAAAGAGAACATACGTTGCTTATTTTCTGAGTCTGTGTTACTTCACTAGTATAACAGTTTCTACTTCTATACATTTACCTATGGATTTCATCTTTCCTTACTGCAAAGTAGAGCCCCAATGTGTAAATGTACCACGTTTTCATTATCCATTTGTCAGTTGAGGGACATTTAGGTTGTTTCCATTTTTTAGGCATTGTGAAAAGAGCAACAACAAACATGGATGTACAAGTGTCTCTACAGTACAATGAGTCCTTTGGGTATATGCCAAGGAGTGGTAAAACTAAATCACATGGTAGATTCATTTTTAGTTTTTAAACAGTTCTCCACACAGTTTTCCATAGTGGTTCCACAAGTTTTCAATCTCACTAAGTGAATGAGTGTTCCCATCATGTTGAAAGGCTTCTCTATAAATTTAATCTACAATGTCCTCTGGTACTCTTTTTAACTGAGCCATATATTCAGAATCCAATATGTAAATTCACTGAGTGAAGTTTATAATTTGTTAGAAATATATCTACCATGTAATAATTTTTTTCAAGTAGCTGGAAATACCTCTTCCTGTCATTGTTCTAACTTTTCTAGGTTCTTAGAGTTTTTCTTCTAGATTCTTCTTAAGGTTTTTTTTTCATGTTTTGGTAGCACAGTCAAAATTGAAATCTAAAACTGTGAGATGCTGAGTGGTGTCTTAATACATACTTTGTGGGAAGATATATTTACATTTATACTTGCTATCCGCACAATTCTGGTTAATATTTTTCACATCAAGAGAAAAAAACACTATCATTTTCACTCACTATGGGTTCTAATTAGGTATTTGGGAACTGCTAGTTATTCGAGATCACACTATTGTTTTTATGTCCTCTTCATATAAGTGGCTTAACTGTTTTTAAATAATTTATTACCATGACATGGAAAAAACCGTCGAAGATAAGCAAAACAAAAAGTATGTCAATTAATGACTTATTTTCAAAATATCTACTAACACAAAGATCATTTTGCTCTGCAGGCCAGGAAGCCCTTTAGGAAGAAATGGTAATTGCTCCCCCCACCTTAATGTTTGGAAAAATAATTCTTGTGGTTCTTGAGGCAAACAGCTAAAACAAAATCGTATTGAAATGTATTTCTTCTAAGACTCAAGCACCACTCTCCGACACTCTATCAAAGTCTGGAACTAACTGCTCATAGAATGTACACATAACAACTATTTAATTCTAGAGTAATTTTCCAAATCAACAACTAAAGTCCATCCTATACCTCCGCCCTCCCTCAAAGCAAGATAGTTTCACCTCCAAGGAAACGTAAACACAAAGCGGCATGCCACTCTGCAGACCTAGTGTCAATGTACAACCCTTCCAAACGCAAAAGCTCTTTCTCCTTCGGTCATCCAGACGCCACCATCTTCCTGTACTTTGTACATGTTGGTACTTAGGGCTTAGCAATACTCACTGGATTTTAACCAGGAGGCAGTGAGAAGTCAGTGGAAAATAGTTAACAAATCATGACCAGCCGCTAAACAAGAAATATCCTCCCTGTGTTCCCCCCTCCCCCAAAGCTACCCTCTAGCAGGGTAATTTTGGCTCCCCACAGGGTTTATTTCCCCTGCAGTTATTTCCACAAGGCTCACAGAACTTTTTCTCTGGAGGACTATAATTGCAGCATAATAGAGAAGATCCTAAAGTAGCAGGAGATAGTTCCCCACCCTGATTCCTAAAAGATGACTCCTGTATCCCTTTTGTGTCCGCATCGGGGAAATCTGCTCTGGTCCATGCAATCAGTTCCATCATGACTGCCGCTAGAGGGTGCTCACGGGAGGAACCCCTCCCAGGCCCCGCCCCGTTTCCTAGGTGATTGGCCGCGCGCTCCTCCCGGCATCCAGTTCCGGGCAGCGCGAGCTTGCGTTCTCTGCGCGTGACGCAGTACGTTTGGGTATAAAAGCGTGCGCGCGCCAGCGCTCGCTCTCTTCCCACGGCTGTCCGTCAAGATGGCGCCGGTGAGTGCGCCGGGTTCCCGGGGAGGGTTTGGGGAGGGTGGGCGCGGAGGGGGAAGGCAGGCCTGCGGGTCTCGCGAGGTGACGGTGCCGGGCGGCTTCACGGACCCCGCTGCTGCCATGCGGCCTGGAGGAACAGGGCCTGGCGCGCGCGTGAAGGCGGGGCGCGCGGGCCTCAGGTTTTCATCCCGAAGACCCTCGCCGGTCTGTGACCGGAAGGCGTGCGGCTAGGTGGTCTGGCCCGCGGTATCAAAAGTTGGCGAAAATTTTATGAAGCTAAGAAAGTTTTCAAGTTTAAATCTCCTTACAAAGCTATAATGTTGCGATATGAAAAGCTGGAGTTGCTGACTTAGGTGCAAAACTGGGTTAGCTGCTAATTGCCCATCCTAGACCAAACCCGAGCCCCATCTGCTCATCTGCCATTTCCGGCTTTGGGGGTAATTGGAGCGGGGAGTTGTTTACAGGGTTCCGGAAGTAGACTAAATGGTAGCCATTTGGGTGCTAATTGGACTTACTAGAACTGTGTGACGTGAAGATGCCCTCACGAAACGCACTGCCAGACTTGTAAATGAATTTTAGAAGCCTTAGCACCTGTTTTTGTTTCATTACAGTGTTTTTTTTAGTGACCATATTTGCTTGTGTGTCCATTTTATGTTTATAGTCTTGGTGTGTCTTCATTTTAATTTCCTAAAATCAGACAGCTGCTTACCTATAACATAGGATTGAATTTTTGTAGATTCACTTAGGTCTGAAAAATGAAAAACAAAGCTTAGGAAGTCTTTATCAATTCAACACATTGGGCTTGATTGATAAACAGAATCAGGTGGGCACTTTAATTGGAATATTTGATGTTCATTTACAGTAAGGATTTGGGGTTTTTAGAATCATGAAAAAAGCCTACCATTTCAAATGTAACTTTACATTCATGAGGCATGTAAGTGGTAGAAATCCAGAAAAACTTAAATTTAAACCAAGTTGATGAATGTGCCCTTTTCATACAGTATAGTTTTAAAGTAAAGCTGCTTTAGGTATTAAGTTAGATTTTCCTGATCTGATACATTTGTATGCATGACCTGAATATTGTGTATAAACAAAGGATTGCCTTAACACCTTTGTAATTATGTTTGTAGCAGAAGGACAAGAAGCCTAAGCGATCAACCTGGAGGTTTAACCTGGACCTTACTCATCCAGTAGAAGATGGAATTTTTGATTCTGGAAATTTTGTAGGTATCATTCTACTTTTTACAATTGTGTAATTGATAATTTGAGTGTAATACTTGGTATTAACCTAAGACAAATTCCTAGGGTCCCTTCCCTAGTGATTATCTAGGGTTTTCTTCCCTAGTGCTGCATTTTCTCTGTTTGAAAACAGGAACAATTTCTGCGGGAGAAGGTTAAAGTCAATGGGAAAACTGGAAATCTGGGGAATGTTGTTCACATTGAACGCTTGAAGAACAAAATCACCATTGTTTCTGAGAAACAGTTCTCTAAAAGGTTAGTGTTTGTGTTGCAATTTTAATGATGTTTTAAAGGATATGGAAACCCAGCACTCCTCTAATGTATAAAATATGTTAATGGGAAGCCAGCAGTGCTTTGGATTGCATACTGGGAAGTGCTGGTGCTGAGTGCCAGGGCTGGTTGGGAGTTTGTTGCTAGCATTTAGGAGGTCTCATCTGGAGTGAGTTAGTACATGTGTTTCAAGGGTTTTGTTTATGCCAAAAAGGCAGCAGAGACAAAATGGATAGTGAATTGGGTGTGAAAGGAATATGGCAATTCATGACAATGTCACAGGCCTGTATTGATGTATTAATGATGTGTTAATTTTTGTTTGCAAGGTACTTGAAATATCTTACCAAGAAATACCTTAAGAAAAACAATCTTCGTGATTGGCTTCGTGTGGTTGCATCTGACAAGGAGACTTACGAACTTCGTTATTTCCAGATTAGTCAAGAGGAAGATGGGTCAGAGTCTGAGGACTAGTTGACCTTCCCTTTTTAATAAGATGAAGTATGTTTAAGAAAGAAAGCCCAGAAACTCATCAGCAAATAAAAATCATTGTACTCTATAAACAGGCATTGTGTAATTTGTAAATTTCCTGGGAATCTAGGAAGAAGTTACTGTTGTCACTCCAGCCTCCTTAAAGCACATAGTCTTTCCTAATTAACATACAGGCAATTGCTTATTAGGACTCTCCAGCCATCTGCCACCCAAAACTATAAACATTGAGTTGTTGCCCACTAAGTTGGTGGTGTCCCTTCTGTAAAAAGTTAGTTCACTCACCCAGTTGGAATTGGAAACCTTCAGAGTTCCCTGTCTAGAGAAGACAGTTGGGAGATGTTTTCCAGTCTTGCTGAATTGTCCTCCCGTGACAGCTCCTTTGTTTGAATTCTCTAATGTAGCTTTGTGTCCTCTTGTTTCCATTGCTTTCCACAAGAAGTTATTAGGTGCCTGCTTGGGCGTTATGTGGCACTACGTTTACTCCAGGTAAAATAGGTGAAACCATTTATAAATTGAAGTAGGAAAGACTGCTGAAGATGGCTTACTTGAATAGTCCCGAAGGAGATGCCAAGTCCAACCAAGTAGGTATCTGGGGGGAAGCATTCCAGGCACAGAAGACAGGGCTAAGACCCTGAGTCAGGAATGCCCTTGCTATTGCCAGTGAACCCTTTTTTATCTCCTCAGAAAGACTGGCCAGTAGAAGATTAAAATTTAGAAGTAAAAGGGATTGGGGGGGGGTCGGATGGGATGGTGTGCTATTGATTACACTGATAGGGTGCAACTAAAACATTTATTTACCTCATGGATCTTGAGACTAAGGAACTGAGTCAGCTTGGTTATGGACGTGGGGTTTGAACTTAGATCCTCAAACTTGCACAGCTAGCACTTCACACACTAAGTCATCTCAAGGCCTCCATACTCTTAGAATACATTTTCCATATTGCATGTAACAGCACAGTTGTGTCCTCTCTAACCCTTTAAGAAAGTTGCTTTAGTCTTAATTGGGGCTGGAGGGTCAGCTTCCAAGCACATCCACTGGCTGTTGGAAGGATTCAGCTCCTTGCTCTGGGGGCTGCACGGAGCTGCTCCTGACTCCAGCTCATTTCCCTTGGAGAAAACCAACATGGAGACTGCGGTGTCTGGACCGTCCCAGAAGCAGCATGCCGCCCCTACATTGTCTTCCTGATCACAAACCACCCCTGGAGCAGAGTGGGAGCGATTCCCAAGAGGCAGGGGTCCTGGGAGGAGGGAATGTGGTGGGTCCTCTTGGAGGCTGGCCACTACCTAGGGGATGCCCAGCACATAGAACTTTGTGGGCTGCTTGGCTTTCAGCTGTTTTGCTGACTGCTTCCCGAAGCTACTGAAGCTTAAGCAAAGTCTAAACCAGCTTTACATAGAATGTGAATGATTATAGCATCAAAGACGAGATATGTTCAGAGAAAGCTCTTATTTGGACCATGCATTTTGGGTAGGAGACTTCACAGTTTCAAAACCAACTTTAATCCAAAAGTTTTTTTGGTTTTTAATTTTTGGGTGTTTTTTTGCCTTGTAGGGTCTCTGCATCACCTGCATGTGCTCAAGTGCACCCATGTCTTGCAATGCCTGCAAAGGTCAGACAAGAAGAGGGTGTCGGATCCCCTGGAACTGGAGTTACTTTGTTAGCTGCCATGTGGGTGCTGGGAATTGAACCCATGTCCTCTCTAAGAGCAGCCAGTGTTCTTAACCAATGAGCCATTTCTCCAGCCTCTTTTTTTTTTTTTTTTTTTTTTTTGGTCTTTTTGAGACAGGGTCTCCCTGTAGCCCCAGCTGTCCTGGAACTCACTATGTAGGCCAGACTGGCCTTGAACTCAGATCCACCTGCCTCTGCTTCCCAGAGTGCTGGGATTAAAGGTGTGCGCCACCATGCCCAGCCTATGATTTTTCTTTTTTAACTGTTGTGTGTGTGACATGCACATGTGTGGGCAGATGCACTCACTGGTGTGCCTGTGTGTGCTCTCCACCTTCCATTTTTTAAAATCAGAGAATGTAGAGATTATTAATATGTATTTCCATGTTTAATTTTTTAGAGTTTCACATATTTTGATCGTATTTAGATACCCTCCCCTATCTGCACCCCTTACTACCCCTCATCCCATAATGATCTCCCTTTTCATCTGTTTCCCAGTAAATGTCATGATTTTCTTAACAGCTGAATAAAATTCTGTTGTACATGCGTACCACATTTTCTTTATCCATTCATCTGCTGGTGGGCACCTGGGCTGGTCCTGTTTCCTGGCTCTTGTGAATAGTGCAGCAGTAAACGTGTGTGTGACTTAGAGTCCTTTTGACATATGACAACAGAATAGATGGGTTTATATAGTTGCATTTTTAGTTTTTTGCGTAACCTCCACGTTGACGTCCACAATGGCTTCATCAGGTTACAGTCCCAGGGACAGTGCGAAAGTGTCCTTCTCTCCCCATTTGAACGTCTCAGTAGATACTGCTGAACTCATTGCAGGCATTGTATAGTTTTCTCTCTTGGTCTTCCCATCAGCAATGCTTGAAAATGTCCATTTTCCTACAGACTGACCAACAGACATCTGTGGTCCATTTCAAGTGGTGCACATACAACCACACACACAAAATGTAAGAATTAAATATTTTTTAAAATGTAAATTTGGTGTGATTATGATATGGTTATGTCTTTGCTCTGATAAGCCCTATGTTCAGAAATCAGATTTGGTTCCCAGCACCCACATGGCAGCTAACAACAGTCCATAACTCCAGTTCCAGGAGATCGGGACACCTATCCTCCTTGGGCAGTGCATGACAAGGGTTCACTTACATGCAAGCATAATACTGATATACATAAAAATAGAGAAATCAAAAAAATTTTTTTAACGAATTGTACTGCTCTTACAGAGCAGTTCAGTTCCCAGCACCCACAGTCGGGCAGTTCATAACCACCTCTGGCTCCAGCTCCAGGGGATCTGATGCTCTCTTCTGGCTTCCATGGTCACTTGCACTCACACCCCCAAACAGACACACATGCATATGCATCCTTTCTAAATATAAAAATAAGTATACACTACTAATACCTTTTTCCTTGATAGGAGTGTTCGTTATATAGATGTGAATTTGTATTTATTGCCCTTAGAGTTACAATATCTATATGTTGTTTTATTTCCAATATTTCCAATAATATATAATTCATTGGATTTGTTAGATTCATGGATGAATGCATATATTTAATTTTAGAAAATTATTTATATAGTACAAGCGTACACTAAACTGTATCTTACCCTCCCTCACCCCTCTGAACCACTCTCAGGGGTAAAGAGTGTCCACCTGGTGGTATTTTTCTGCCTGTACAGTTGTTTGTAAATGTCTTGGAGCCTTTAAGTCCAAATAATATATACTGTCTAACTTTAATAGTTACATGTTATCGTAGGAATTATTCTTAATTTGCCTAGTCAAATGGTTCTAGACAGCTAAGCACTTCATAGAGTTTTTTATGACTTCCCATTGTGTCTCAGGGTCTGTCTTAGGCCATGGGTCTTTAGACACATGGTTTTAAGTGTTAGTAGATGATGTTAAGTTGCTCTAAAGATACCTGTATTCATGACTCCGTTTACAGACCCATTAGTCTACATCAGAATGTTCAAGTTTTTAGTATATTGATAAATATACCAAATACTATATAAATAGTAGTGTCCTCAAGAGGGAGCTATTTTCAAAACAGATTGGCCTTTGATTATAAACTATTCTTATGAAAGAATCTTAAACTAGGATGAGCTGGCTTATCTGAATATAAACTGAGTACAGAGAAATGTCACTGAAATGCATTTTGAATTAGAGCCCTTTCCCTTCTAAACAATGTGATAAACATAAAATCGGAAAAATGTATTCTATAAGAAAACTTTAATTTCCCTTATTTAACAAGACAGCTAATAAGATAAAGACAAATTTTATTTTTTAAATTTTATACGTTTGTTGAATACTTAACTATGAGTCAAACATACACACACACACACAACTATCCTCACAGAGCACTGAACTTGTGAATGATACCAACAAAGTTGGATTATGGAATGGATAGAGATGAGGGATGGAGAGAAAATCAAGTACAATTTGACCGTTAAGTTTAGATTATCAGAAGTGAGGACAACTCTATTTCTGATTTGATGTCATTGAGTTTAAGTTATGAAATAGACCTTTTTTTTATTGAGTTTAAGTTATGAAATAGACCTTTTTTTTTTTTAAATCTTAGTAGAAAGTTTTACGTAAAGGGTGAGTGGCTAGAGAGATGGCCCAGGGGTTAAGGAGAGTACTGCTTTTGCAAAGGACCCTCGTTTAGTTCACATAACAGATGTTGGATAGCTCACAGTTACCTGTAACTCCAGCTCAAGGAGATCAGATGCCTCTCTGTGTATGAATATACTGCCTGCATGTATGTAAGCGCACCTGTGTCATGCATTGCCCGTGGAGGTCAGAAAAAGGCATTGGATCTCCTGGAACTGGAGTTACAGAGGGTTGTTAACTGCCATGTGGGTGCTGGGAACCAAACCCAGTCCTCTGCAAGAATAGGCAGTGCTCTTAACTACTGAGCCATCTTTCCAGCCCCAATAATAAAAAAATTTAAAAATCTAAAAGAAAAGGTGGATAAGAACACCATTGTACAAAGTTAAAAATAGTGATTTCTTTTATGTCAGAGACTCTTAACATTCTGAATGAGAGAATCATTTACCTTTGGTGGGTCCTGGTTTCTGCAATGTAAAATATGTGGACTGTCTTGGAATTCACTGGGGTCTAATATACCTGCACATAGAAAGTACTCTAGGGAGGTTTTACACACTTTCCAAGCCTGGTCCCTCAGATGCAGTACACAAGAATATACCAGACAGAAGTAGATATTTTTTTAATCCCCTTAGATGATTCTCATAATTAGCCAAGGTACAGGACCACCAATTTCAATAATTTTTTACTCCATCTGTGGAGAGATCATGATTCTCAAAAGCAGAAAATTAACACAAGATTATAGTTTGTAGGTGACTAGGAACATGGGGTGGAAATGAACTTAGGGTGCAATAGAAATATATTAATGTTTCATAGACCAATCCAAGGGAAAGAGAAACTCTGGTAAGAACCATGACTGGGCATTTTTGAATCCTGAAACTTTCCAAAAAGGGAGATGCATAAAGATGCAGTCAAGTATTTGTGCATGTGTGTGGATGGGCAACACACAGGCCCATTTTACTAACATTAAGGACTGAACTAGTTCAGGTTCATGAAGACCTGTAACTGCATAATTTTGCCATTAGGTGGGGCTGTATCTTTGTTGCAGTACAATTTTATAAACACATAAAAAGAAGGTTTTACAGATGATAAATTTTAAAACGATACAGGAAAGAATTGTTTAGTAAGATGCATACCATAAGCTGTTTTTAGAATAGCCATGCTATTTCAAATGTTTGAAATATCTTGAGTCATTGCTCTGATTGACTTTGCTTTGTACATAAACATATAAAACTTTGATCTTTGACACCTTTCAAAATCCAAAAGCCATATTTGTCAAGGCAAGAAGGAAAACAAGAAGAAACAATGCATTCGAGTTACCCTTGAATTCTAGATAAATGATTTTTTTTTTTTGGTCTTTTTGAGACAGAGTCTCTTTGTAGCCCCAGCTGACCCAGAACTCACTTTGTAGACCAGGCTGGCCTTGAACTCACAGAGATCCATCTGCCTCTGCCTTCCAAGTGCTGGGATTAAAGGCATGTGCCATCATGCCAGGCTAACATTGATTTTTTTTTATTGTGTTTTACATTTAATGCTTGTTACATACTAACAAATATTTGCCCCCCCCCCCGTATCTTTCACTGTATACAACACAAATGAACCAAGAAAAATAAATCATTTATTGTTTATCTGAAATTCAAATGTAATGGGCATTTTCATGATTGTTTTTGCAACTCTCTATCTAAAGGTATTTGTAAATATTTGATGGCAAAATGTAACCTAAATTGAGGTTAGACTATTTATAGTCTTAAATCAGTTTGCATTCATATTATGTATTATTCAAGGAAATTAATGTTTTTGATTAATGAATGGTACTGCCCCAGATTCCACAGAATTACATAATTTATATTTATGCTATATATACATCTATCTCCATGTGTTTATATATAGATATACATATATTCTTTGAAATAGAGCTTCTCTTTAAAAAATCTTTTAAACTCTAAAACAATTGGTTTATTCTTTCACAGTTTCATTCATATACATGATGCTCTTTGACCAAAGTCTCCCCATTACCCTCTCCTATCGCCTTCTCCCTCCCACAGGAGTCCTTCTCTAAGTTCTCCTCCACATCCATGTCCTGTTTGTGTCCTGGCCCACTGCTTTAATTAGGGTCACCTTTGTGAGCATGGATAGGGACTTGTTTACTTGAGTGGGGGTGCTGTGCCATGGCTTCGCTGCTGAGGCACATAATGTCCCCCTCCCCTCCCAGCAACCACTGCCTATAGCTCCTCAGGGAGGGGTGGGTCCTTATGAGTCCCTTCCCCTTCTCATCTATCATGGCATGTTGATGGGATCAGTCTTGCGCAGGTGAAAGAGAGTCTCTTTATGTAATTCAGGCCAGCCTCAAACTCATGATTCTCCTGAGTGCTAGGAGTATACCACCATTCCCAGCTCCACATTTTCTTTAAAAAATGTGTAAAATATTGAGTTCCAAAATATTATCATCTTTAAGATGCTTGGCAAAGGGGTTGGAGAGATGGCTCAGTGGTTAAGAGCACTGGCTGCTCTTGCAAGGACCCAGGTTTGGTTCCCAGCATTGACAAGGCAACTAACAACCATCTGTAACTCCAGTTCCAAGGGAGCCAATGCCCTCTTCTAGCCTCCTCGGTCATTGCACAGGTGCATTTACACACATGCAGGCAAAACACTCATACACATGAAAATAAATAAGAAAATATTTTAAGATGATTGGCTAAGATTGTGGGCCTGCAGTAACTTTGTAATGTGTTGAGTAAGAAAGGTAAATACGGAAAAAGTTCTGAGCGTGTTGTAAGACATTTTTTAAATTCAAATATTAGTTCATTGGAAACAACCATCTCTTTCCTTTTTCACAAGAGTCTTGATTTTCTACTGTCTTCAAAGAAGACAGAAAAGCAATGGGGGGCAATGCAGTGCTTATAACTTGAGGTGTTAGAGAGCTCCTTGGTGTCCTCCAGGAAAGTGGGGTCCCCTTGGGCCCTGACATGTCTTTTATACCAAACTAATTCTTTCTAATATATTTTGTAAATGAATTTTTACGAAATGTATAGCCTAATGCCTTTTTTTAAAGGAGGGGGTTGTTGAGACAGAGCCTCACTATGTGGCACTGGTTGGCCAGGGACTTGCTGTATGGTCAGGCTGCCTTGAACTCACCGAGATCCACCAGCCTCTGCTTCCTGAGTGCTTGGATTAAAGGTATGCAGCACCTCTCTCTATAGATAGATAGATGATAGATAGATAGATACATGATAGATAGATAGATAGATAGATGATAGATATAGTGTGTGTACATATATGTATATATCCACATGTTTTGTTTCACACCTGCTGCTCGCTCTCTCGCTCTCTGTCTCTCTCTGTCTCTATATATGTATGTATGTGTGTATATATGTATATGTATATATCCACGTTTTGTGTCACACCTGGTGCTCTCTCTCTCCCCCTCCCTCCCTCC
>NW_008335436.1:1005186-1037841 GCF_000622305.1 Nannospalax galili
TATGTGTGTGTGTGTATATATATATATATATATATATATATATATATATATAGCCACATTTTGTTTCTGCCTTATAATGTAAAATCAACTCAAAACCTTACTAAATACCACTATGTTGTCAACACATGTATTAGACTTTTGTTGCTATGACAAAATACCTGATTGAACAACTTGAAATATGAAGGATTTATTTTGGCCTGTGGTTTCAGTCCATCATGGAAGGGAATGTGGAACAGAGCAGCTCACATCATGGTGGTCAGGAAGCAGAAAGAGAAAAACATCTGTACTTTGGGCTCTCTCTTTTCCCCCTTTTTTCCACCCAGGTCCATGTACATTCAGAAAAGTTCTCCCACCCCTTAGTTGATGCTCTCTGGAAACACTCTCACATAAATACTCAGAAATGTGCTTTCCTAATATCTTAAGTGCCTCATAACCTAGTCAAGGTGGAAGTCAAGATCAACCATCACAACAAATTTGTGATGGTCTGTCTTGGTGATTAAGAAACTACAGTTTTCCACTGAGCTGGGCATGGTGGTGCATGCCTTTAGTTCCAGCACTCAGGAGGCAGAGGCAGGCAGATTTCTGTGAGTTCGAGGCCAGCCTGGTCTACATGGGAGCTACAGGGAGACCCAGTCTCAAAAAAAAAAACAACAAAAAAAAACAACAACAACAAAAAAAGTGGGTCTCGCTGTAGTTGTCCACTACTTAAATAGAGCAAGTTCTTTCTTCAAGAGCTCTTAAGGAGTCTTTATGTTACCCAAGGCTTGGACTCAGTTACTTACCCACATCAAAAGAATATGGCATGAAATATAAAATGAAAAAATTGATTTGTTTATAACTTGGTATAGAGCAATCCTTTGCCTCCCTTTCCCCATGTACTGTCACAGTTTATAGAAGGGATAGGAAAAAAAGGCAGGAATTATGTATAGACAGGTCCAGCCATGAGCCCTGGTAAGTGGAGCTGAGAAACAGGTCCTCCTTCTGGTCCCAGGGTCAGGGCTTCTAGGGGCCCTGTCTCTGCCCTCAACATGATACTTCTCACAGGGAGCTGTGACTAAAAACGACAATGTCTTTTAAATACAAATTTTGAGACAGTCTCTTAACTTGCACTTCAGATTTTTATTTAAAGGTGACTAAACATTACTTGAAAATGGCTAAATCTATTTTGTATTGAATTATATGCAGTTGGTTAAGCTCTTAATGTTGATCAATAGCTTTCAATTCATGTAGAGTTAGAAGTGGAGAGTTTCTGGTATTAATTCTAATCCCTCGTCATTAAGAAATGGGAGACCCTTGGTGAAACTAAATCAGAATGGCTGATGCAGCATGTGGAGACACAGGGAGAGCCTTGGTGACCTTTGGAAGCACAGAAACAGGAGGACAACGTGCAGGCTCCCTCACTAAGTCAGCATCATGGTTCCTTGTGGTGATCTTTGGGCTTATTCTCAAATATCCTACTTTTCTTTCTGTGGCCATGGGGTGTGCTTTGATTGATTAAAGGCACAGTGGCAGAGTGACAGCTGTCAGGTGTGTGTGTGTGTGTGTGTGTGTGTGTGTGTGTGTGTGTGTGTCTGTGTGTGTATGTGTGTGTGTGTGTTGCCTCTTCCCCCTTCATATGTCTGTATCTCATGTTGACATGGAGATTCCACCAGCCATGTCCCTGATTGATGATAGTAGAACATCTTCATGAAACTTTGATGAATGTATAAATGTGAGCAGAAAATAAGCATCGGTTATTCAAAGCCCCTGAGGCTTTTTAAAGTTCTTTGTTTCTGAAGCAAATTCCAGCTCATACTGACTGACACGCCTTGCAAACCAGCTGCACCTGGGAGAATGGACTCTTCATCTGAGTGAGCAGAACATGGGACAAGTCTTATTCCTATGGATAGTTCCCAGGAGTTTCCACTTCGGTTCCTTGGAGCTTTGTTCTTCTGCAGAGAGCATAGAGTATCTTTTCTTGTAACTATACTGCATCTAGGTTTTCCATTGTCAATTGTGTTTCCTATGTTTAAAGACAAGAAGAAGGAAGTGGGTATATGTAAAGAGTAATATCAAAACTGGCAGAGTGTTGAGAGGAAAAACACTGGCAGTTTCTATCAGGGCTTGTTTCTCCCAGTGTCTCCCCATACTTGGGCTTTGCCCATACTTTTCCTTCACTTTAGGCCCATCATTGCTAACACTTCTATGCCTTATGCTCATTCATAACCCAGAGAAGTTCAAGCTCTTTTCCTGGATCAGGACTCTTAAGGAAAATGTACAATTTTTTTTCTATTTTTCAAGTGTAGATTTTGAAGTACAGAATTGTTCAAATTTCATTTGTTTCTGGAATAAAATAACCAGACAAAAAGCAAGGGGGAGAAAGGGTTTATTTCCACTTACAATTCCAGGGTACAGTCCATCAGTGTGGGGATGTCAAGGCAGGAAGTAAAAACAGCTGGTCACATCACAGCCACAGTCAGGAGCAGAGAGTGAGTGCACACGTGCTCCCCTGCTTTGTGCTTCTGCTCAGATTGAGTTCTCCCCTCCTTCAGTTCAGAATTCCCTGCCTAGGAGATGGCGCTGCCCAAAGTGGTCATCCCACATCAATTAACTTAAGACAGTCCCCCACAGACATGCCCACAGGCCAACCCAGTGTAGACAGTCCCTCATTGAGACTCTTTCAAGGTTTTTCTAGGTTGTGATAAGTTGACAACTAAAGCTATCCAACACAAGAACCCTCAGGAACTGCATCACTGCTCCTGTGGCCCACCCCATACAAGGTATGTGCTATTGCAGTCTGTTTAAGTGCTAGACATTAGAAATACATGGTTCAGTGCATCAGTGTCTCATGCTGAAATTGCTTCCTTTTTGGTGACTCTGAAAGGTAGGCTAGACTCTTAGAGCTTGTGTGTGTGTGTGTGTGTGTGTGTGTGTGTGTGTGTGTGTGTGTGTGTGTGTGTGGCGGGGAGGAGAGACAAGGAGAGAGAGAGAAGAGGAGAAAATTTCTGAAGTTAAATTTGACTTTGAGATGTTTTCCTTATTAAAAACATACAAAAGCATAACGTGGTTATTTTCTGTCTTGCATTAAGATGAGCTCTGTATCTAAAGCTGCCTGGATTTTGTCAGTTGGACATTTCATGCTCATTTGTGTGAGTATGGTGTAGATAATTTAGGATTGCACAAGGTCGTAGACGTTGTATAGTGCGGGAGGTCCGGACAGAGAGGCTGAGTTTGTATTCTGGGCTTCCTCAGTGAGGACGATGAAAGCTATCCAAGGCTGTACTATGAGAAGAAATGTGAGTGGAATAGGAAAAAAGCTAATGAAGTGTTAGTCATCCTCCTCCCCCTTTTAAATTTTTAAAATTTGTATTTTATGTGTAGGAATGTTACCTGAATTATGTAGGTGCATCAAGTGCCCTCTGGTGTCATATCTCCTGGAACTGGAGTTAGGATGGTTGATAGTTGCCATGTGAGTGCTGGGAAACGAACCTGGGTCCTCTGCAAGAGTAATCAGTGCTCTTAACCATTGCACCATCTCTCCAGCCCCACGTACACATACTTAAAAAAAAAATCTAAAAATGTGTCTGCTGGGGATACAGCTGATTTGATGGAGTGCTTGCCTACCATATACAAAGCCCTGGGTTTGATTCCCTGGGATCAAATAAACGGGGGGCATGAAGGTGCATTCAGCGATCCTAGGCCTGGGATGGAGGGGCTGAGGGGAAGGGACGAGGCAGGATTGGGAGTTCAAAGGAATCCTCAACTACATAATGAGTTTGAGATCTTCCTGAGCTACATGAGATCCCATCTTCAAAAGTAAAATAAAATAAATTTTTAAAATCTCAAAATGGGGACTGGGGATGTGACTCAGTGGTAAAATATTCACCTGGCAAGTGCAAGGCCCTGGGTTTCATTCCCAGCTCCACACACAGAAAAAGGCTCAAAGTGACTCAATAAACGATTAAAGGGCATGGGTAAAATAAAGTATAGGTCTCAGTTCTTCCTGGCATTGGGGTAAAACAGAGCTAGCCCACAAAGATTAAGTGACAACTTCTATCTTCATTATAAACGAAAACGCTTAAAGCAGTACCTGACACATTTAGAAGGCCCAAGATCCCTCTTCCCTCACTGTTAGAGAGAGAAGATATTTTGTAACAGAATGACAGTGGGTGGGGCATTAATGGCATTTGGACAATGGTGTTTGCAATGGCCTGTGGTACAAAAATCAGAGACTGGAGTAGCTGAGGACTGACTTTATTCCTTAAATTCTGAGATTTAGGGGCTGGGGAAATGACTCAGTGGTTAAGAGCAGTGGCTGCTCTTACAGAAGACCTGGGTTCAATTCCCAGCATCCACATTGTGGCTAACAGCTGTCTAAAACTCCAGTTCCAGGGGATTAGACATCCTCTTCTGACCTCTGTGGGGTTTGCACAACACAGGTGCACTTACATATTGCAGGCAATACACTCATACACATAAAATAATAAAAAATAAATATTTTTTAAAATTTTGAGATTTCAGGGCTGGAGAGATGCTTCAGCAGTTAAGAGCACTGACTGCTCTTGCAGAGGACCCAGGTTCAATTCCCAGCACCCACATGATGGCTATGAACTGTCCTTAACTCCAGTTCCAGGGGAATTCAAAGCCCTCTTCTAATCGCCACAGCATTGCACGACATGGGTGCACTCATATACATGTGGGCAATACACTCATACACATAAAATATTTTTTTAAAAATTCTGAGATTTGAACAATTGGAGGCAAGGCAGAGAGGCTAGGAACACAAGCACCGTATAAAGAAATCAAGTGCCAGAGTAAAGTTTCAGTCATGTGACGCCATTTTCTGACTTCCACGGGCATTGCACAACATGGGCACACTTAGACACACATGCAGGCAATACACTCATACACATACAAATAAAAAATAATATATTAACTATCATTAGTATATTATATTTCTTAGTCAATCAAACAAGACTGACGTAGAAAATCTGCCACTTCATCCTCAGTTTAGTGAAAAAAAGTCTATTTTTGGTCATACTTCTCAAAAGACTGTTTGAACACTAGATCTTATTGTCTCAAATAATAATCATCCACCAAGCAGGGGAACATGTATGTGGTTTTAGAACACATCTTTGCTGTTGCTGCATTGGGAAGAAACATCCATCTTAGTAAAGCACCTTCGCTGGCATTTTTCTGGCATTGATGGACATCTGTTTGGCCTGGGTAGTGTGCAGCTCCAAACACAGTTGTTCCTTCAGAATCCTTAAGAGGCTCTGCACACTCTCCTAGGTGCCAAAGATAACATCTAGATCAGCAATTTCTCATAAATCATTGGAACATGGAACATGAAACAACAAGAGGAAACCAAGAATTCAATAATAAATACAGCAAGGTGCACAAACAAGGGAATTGAAACCAGATGAAAAGGGACCATTCAGTGTAGAAGGGCAAGAAATGCATTTCCCCACTCCCTCAAAGCCGCAGAATAATCCCCAATTGTGCTGTTTCTAAGACATCTGCTTACTGATCCAAGTCGGTTTTGGAATATTTATGTGATGGCTTTAAGGCTTTAACATACAACCAAAAAATTAGTGTAGTTTATTTTAGTTTGCTCAAGGCTCTGAGCCATTACACAATGAATGGGAAAATTGTGTTTATTGTGCTTTTGGGAGTACTGTGCCTGTATGCCTTGAAATACATTTTAGATATGTGTATATACATGTAGCCAAATTTATGCTCTTTGTATATTTAAACATGAAGTTACATGCATGATCAAATAATGTGACATTTTGTTTATAAGCAATTTTTGTAGAAAACAAAGTTATAAAATAAGGCTGATATTTCATCTGCATAATCTACTCAATATGGCAGAGTGTGTTGGAATTTTTTGGTGGAGGGAGAGAGACTTTGTTCTCTTTTAAAGAGAAAGAGTTATTCTATTTTTTTCTGAGCTGGAGACTGAACCCAGGGCCTTGTGCTTGCTAGGCATGTGTTCTACCACTGAGCTAAATCCCCAACCCCTCTATTTTTTTTTATTTGACTATTTCAATTTGATTTGAAATGTGCTAGGAAACCATACCTTTAAAAGACATCCTAAAGGGCTAGAGAGATTTCTCAGTGGTTAGAGCCCTGGCTGCTCTTGCAGAGGACCTGGGTTTGGTTTCCAGAACTCACATGGCAACTCACAACCTTAACTCCAGTTCCAAGGGATCTGACTCCCTCTTCTGTCCACCGTCCTCTGCAGGCATTGCACACACGGGTACAGTTACATACATGTAGGCAAAATACTCATAGACATAAAATTTTCAAAGTAAATGAAAAAAATTAAAAGACATCATAAGGGGCCGGAAATACAGCTCATTTGGTATGGTGTTAGCATGCACAAAGCTCTAGTTCTATCCCCAGCACTGAATAAACCAGGCATCGTGTGGTGCACACTTAAAATTCCAGCATTCAGGAGGTGGAGGCAGGAGGACCAGAAGTTCAAGATCATCCTTGTCCACTAGTGAATTCAAGCCCAGCCTGGGCTATATAAGTCCATGACTTAAAAACATTAATAACAAAAAATAAATAAAATAAATAAAAGGCATCCCTTCCCTAAACAATTATTACAGATTAAAGTTTATTAAATGTACAGTCTTTTACAAGTTCAGATATGTTTAAAGATTTGAGAGCTCTTTTGTAGCATATTTTATGATTAAATTACATCCTTTTATTTTCTTTTTCTATTTTTCATGTGTATGTGCTGTGTGTGTGTGTGTGTGTGTGTGTGTGTGTGTGTGTAATTTCTGCCTGTGCTGCAGTACATTACCCTATTCAGAAACCAGCTCTACTTGGTTTCTAGGTTTCACACATTAGGTGGAGTTATCACATGTGGCTAAGTATTTGGCTCTGGCCCTGGTTCAAGCCCTGGTTCTTCCATTTGCTAAACCACACATGGCATCCAGGTTGCTTAACTGTCCGGCACTTCAGTTTTCTTGGGAACAAATTGGAAATTATTGTTGTTCCACCTTAATAGAATGTGTGTTCTAATGATTCACATCTATTGCAAAGAGCTGCTGGCACATGACAAATCTCAGTAAGCATTTGCTGTTACTAGTTTGTTAACATAGGTACAGAGTGAGCCTTTTGATGTACAGTTGACCCCCCTTCTACCCACAAGCCATGAACATAAACCGTTTTTTAAATTACTCAGTCTGTACAGACTGTCTTTTTGTCAGTCCCTAAACAGTACAGGATAGGAGCTATTTATAAACCATTTAAATTGTACTGTGTTGTTAGTGATTTTGAGCTGATTTAAGGTGTACAGAAGGTGTGTGAAAATAAAAGAAAAATTACAATGAAAACAACTTTGGAAGAGTCTTTCAGAAGGAGTCTAACAGCCCCCAGAAAGACAGGCACGGTGCTACCTGCTGCATCCTGGGAATGTGAACTTTGGTTCACATTCTTTGACTAGAGGTATCTTTAGTCCAGTGACTCAAGACCTATACCAAGAGGTTATCAGTTCCAATTTCAGGAACATTTTTACTGAATGTGTATGTTCTTTCCTTTATCTTAGTCACATAAATTCTGTCATACGGCCTCTGTTCTTTCTCAATGTCAAAAGGTGTTCTTTTTAAAAAAAATATTTTATTGAGCTTTTGAACATTTCATACAACAGTTCTTTTATTTACTTATTTTTTAAAATATTTTATTTATTACTTTTATGTGTATGAGTATATTGCCTTCATGTATGTGAGTACACCCGTGTCGTGCAATGCCCCAGAGGTCAGAAGAGGGCTTCAGATTCTCCTGGGACTGGAGTTAAGGACAGTTCACAGCCTCCATGTGGGTGCTGGGAATCGAACCCGGATCCTCTGCAAGAGCAGTCAGTGTGCTTAACCTCTGAGCCATCTCTCCAGCCCCCCAAAGGTGTTCTTCAAAAGATTTTTATTGCTTTTCCCTGCTTGCCCGTGTTACTTCCCATTTTCTGTACTGTCTTTGGAAAACTCATTCAGCACACACTAAACCTGTGTCTATTGAATACAATTCTTAAAATCCCCAAATAAAATCCTTTCGCTTTTATGGTTTCTTACTTGAATTGATCTCCATATGTAAAGGACTTAAGTGTCTGTGTACTTTAGTAATTTTGAAGTCTTAGAACCAATTCCCTGTGGATGTTGTGGGATGACTATGTATGTATTTTTCTTTTTAAGTAGGTTTATTTTTAACTGATATAAAAATATAGAAATTATCCATATTTATAAGGTACCATATGATAATTCAGTATGCATACAATTTCATAATGTTTTAAATGTGGGTAAAGGTATCTGACTCCTCAAACTTTTATCATTTTTTTCCTGAAAATATTCAGAATTTTTTATCCTAGCTTTTTTAAAATATGCAGACACATCTTTTAGATTTATAAATGTATGGAGAACAGTTTTCTATGTCTGTAAATATATTTTATAGCTGATAATATCCACTTATAGATGAACTAAAATTTACCATATTAATCCCCCACATTAAATATTTAGGCTGTTTCTAAGGTTTTTCTCTTATAAGTAATGTGACAACATTTTTCATCCTGGTTTCCTTAAAATGATAGCACATTCTGGAAGATTTTCACAAGATAGCTGCATTTTTAAAAATATATAAAATTTTTTATGTGTATGAATATGTTGCCTGCATGTATGTAAGTACACCCTTGTTGTGTAGTGCCCACAGAGGTCAGAAAAAGATGTTGAATTCCCCTGGAACTGGAGTTACTGATGGTCGTTAGCCACCATGTAGGTGCTAGACTCGAATCCAGGTCCTCTGCAAGAGCAGTCAGTGCTCTTAACTGCTGAGTCATCCCTCCGGCCCCAAGGTGACTACATTCTTAATCCTTTTTATTATTTCCACCAAATTGATAAGTGGAAAATAAATCGATTCACATACACATGTATATGTTATCAGAGTTTTTAGGTCAAGGCCTGGGCTTTGGCAATGCCAACAAACTAGGCTTGGCCACTGATCCACAACAGGCCAATTAAAGAGATCAGTAATAATGAAATCGCAGAGAAAGATTAATTCAGTGTGGCCAAATTGGGAGAAGGAACAAATAAAGAGATCCAGTGGCACTCCAAGTCCATCTTCAAGGTCCTGACACCAGGTTTAGCTTCAAATAGAGGGCAAGGGATAGCGAAAAGGCTCAATGAAGGCTCAGATGTGTGCAGCCAACTCCGATGACCTGAGCTCAATCCCTGGGACCCTGATGGTGGAAGGAGAGAGCTGACTTCCTCAAGTTTTCTACTTCCCTCCTCACATGCACAGTGATAGGCATGTAGGTACACACACGTGTGTATGCATGCACAAAATAAAAATGTAATCAAAGTTTAAAGAGAGGGCTAGAGGCAGGCATAGCTAAGCAGTTCTAATCAAGTTGTGGTTCGGCTTATCATTAACCATCATTCAAGGTGGACTGACGGGTTGTAAGAACTATGTAAACTTTCTTCCTAGGAGATGAGTTCCCCTCTGGCTGGTATTCCACTTCAGCCCTTCCCTTCCCCAAGCATGGAATTTCTGGGGACATTATAATTCTTTGGGGTCTCTTGTCTCAATAGCCTAATATTTTATTTCTTGCCAGGTTGGTAACAAATAGAGACTATACTAATTTTAATTTTCTAGAGTTAACTATGCACATATTAGTCTATATACTCAGCATGATTCTTGTCTAGTTCTTTAATGCTGCTGAACATTTATCAGGAACTCACACAGAAAAACAGTGGCTACTACCATAATCACCCAGAGCCTTTAAATTACTGCTAATGTCTAGTCTGTTCATGTTGGCTTTGTCTGTAGTCCTGGCTCCACTTCTTGTCTGGCCCCATCTGGTCTTTACTTCCCGTTGCACATGTGTCTCTCCAGAAATATGCAGACCCACAGTCTCAGAAATATTCTTCTGGTCTGCTATCATTACTATTCTTGAAGCCTAGGATCATAGCAACACAAGGGTCTTATCTGTTAACTAGAGATTCACAGGGGTGCTCTCGGTAGGGTGCCTGTCAGGATCTGAGAAGGGATAAGAGGCTGCAGGTATTGTGTCCTGAGCAGCAGTCTGGTTTAACAAAGTGCTTGCCACACAGGCCTGATCCCAGAATTTAATCCCTGGAACCAAGGTAAAAAGCCAATGTGAAATGCATATCTGTAATCCAAGTACTTCTACTGAGAGAGAGATTGACAGCAGAGACAGGAGAATTGCCCAGAATCTTGAGGGCCAGGTTGCTTGGAGTACATAGCCCAGCAACAGAAATAAGACAGACCCTGCCCAATAAAAGAGGGAAGAAGAGAACTCCTGAAGAGTTGTCCTCTGACCTCCACACATGTGCCTGGCACACACCTGGCTGTACTCACATTCATGCACAACATATATATATATATATATATTTTTTTTTTTTAAAGAACCTAGTGTGAGCTGGGCACAGTGGTGCACGCCTTTAATCCCAGCCCAGGAGAGACAGAGGTAGGTAGATCTCTGGGAGATCCAGGCCAGCCTGGTCTACATAGTGAGATCCAGGCCACCTGGGGCTACAGGGAGGCCCTGTCTCAAACAAACAAAAACAAACAAGCAAACAAACAGAAAATATAGGGGATGGGGCTAGAGAGATGCTCAGCAGTTAAGAGCACTGGTTGCTTCTGCAAAGGAGCAGGGCTTGGTTCTCAGCATCTACATGGAGGCTAACAACCATCTATGACTCTAGCTCCAAGGGATTAGATGCCCTTTTCTGGCTTCCCTGAGCATTGCAGGCACATAATGAGCTTACATACATTTAGACAAAACATGCACAAATTTTTTTTAAAATAACTTGTATTATTTACAAATAACATATAGCTGACAAAATAGGGAAATCTCTTTGAGCGCTGATCACTTGGGGAGGAAAAGTAGGAGGTGGGAAGAGGATGGAAACAGAATATCTCTTTGTACTGTTACAATTTTGAGCCATGTGACTGCAGAACATATTCAAAAGTAGACAGTAAAACATATTAACTGCCCTCTGCCAAGTGAGTATCTCGTGTTATTCCGTGTTCCTTAACTTACATAAGGGAGCTGATTTTTAGAACTTCCTGCCTTCATCCTAAATTGTTCTATTAGCATACATAATAAAAAGCCCATGAGATTAAAAGGAATTCTTCTGATAAAATTGTTCATTGTAAATTTCAATTATCTACAAGCTTAATATAACCGATTTTGTCATTTAAAATCCTTCTAGGTTATCTGCACTTTCATTTTATGTGAATGAAAATTAAGGGCTTGGGCACAAAGGGCAACAGTTGCTTCCAGGTTTCATAAATTCAGTGGTCAGGTTGGGAAAGAAACCCTGAACTTTCTTTTTCCTTTTCTTTTCTTTTTATCACAAAAAGGGAGCTCATTAAGTTTGGGCCACCCACATCTATAGATGGTAAAAATATTTTGCCTTTTTAAAAAAAGTACTTTAATAAAATGTAACTCCAAATGGTTCACTTGGACAAGTGTTCTTAGCAGCAAGAAAAACAAACACTTTATGAAAACAACATCTATAAGCCTAGGCCTCCTATCTTTTATCTTTACTGTTTTCTCAGAGTCTGGCATGAAACAGATACACATGAACCTCCACAGGGGGTTAAGCAGAGAACTCTCCAAACATCACAGAGCGTGGTCCTGAATTCTGATGACTTCCATTCCCTGACTGATGCACAAAGCCTAGATTGTGGGGTGGACATCAATGTCCCGCCCAGGGCAGATACTTGCAATGTGTTCTAGAAACATCAGCTTTCTTCAGCCCCCAGTACAATATGCACATGTCTTGGAAGGAGCCTCTGTATATTTCCTAGAGAACCAAGCATCATTAGCCTATCTGGGTCCAAGTCTACTTCTGCTCGGTCACAGAGTTGGGTCTTAGCCCCCACTTTCCCTCAGATCAACTTTCAGGATCTACTTCAGCTCACTCGTTTAATTTACTAAGCCTTTATGTTCTCCAAAAGGTTTGAGGGAGAGCCAAAGGATATAGACACTTGCTGTTAGAAATCAGAAAAAAACTTTAGGCTCTGTTTCTGGTTTTCTAGGAGGGAGGAAAGGAGAGGGAGGGAAGTCCCAGGGAGGGAGGGGGGAGGGAGGGGGAGAGAGAGAGAGAGAGAGCGAGTGAGCAAGCCTGGGTTGTGGGGAGGGTGGTTCTTAACTCTACATAGATCACAAAGCAGCTTTTAAATCCAGAGGGATTTACATGGGGGAAAAATATACTGTGAGAAGGCCCATTCGTGATGATAATGGTTGTTTCAAATGGAATGTGGGTAGTTCCAATATTCTGTATGCTTTTTTGTACTTTGAGAATTCCTTGCTGTGCACTCACTATTTGGTAGATCTGTAAGCTTCGGTGGTTTACATGTTTTGGAATTTTATTTGAAAAAGTCTATAAAATGGAGACAAGAGTAAAAATCTTAGGCCTAATGGAAAGTAAAGGAATTCATAAACAGTGCCTGACATATTGTTACTCAATAAACCCTGAGTTCTTCTGTATTTTTCTCTTATTCTTGTGTGTGTGTGTGTGTGTGTGTGTGTGTGTGTGTGTGCACATGTGCGCTTTACATGTCTATTTGCAGATGCCAGTGCTCACGTGCAGAGCCAGAAGAGGATGCTGGGTATCCTGCTCTTTCCACTGAGCCATTTCCTCAGTCCTCTGCTCTTTTACTCTGATCTCCTTTCATTGTGATGCCAAGAGTTTGGTTTAGGATCAGCTGGGAGGGTTACTTTTAAAAGAGAAGATCTTCCCAGTGCACTGGTTCTTATTCTTTAATTTGTTTCAGAATGACCATGGGACTCATTTAGGGCATTACTGGCTACTATATAGCTATTGCCTGGCCAAAAACCAGAACACCCAATGTTGGTGAGGCTGTGGAGGAACAAGATCTCTCATTCACTGCTGGGAAGAATGCAAAATGGTACAGCCACACTGGAAATCAGTTTCTTACAAAATGAAGCATGCTCTTTCCATGGGACCCAACAGTCCTCGTTGATTCTTAAATAAAAACTTTCACACAGACTTATTGGAAGTGTTATTTGGTAGTGCTAAAATTTGGAAGCAACTACGATATCTTCAGTAGGTAAATAAGCCACAGAACATCTATTCTAGACCATGAAATATTACTCAGAGCTTGCAAACCCCCCTTGAAAAACGGGAGGGGTGGCTGTTAAACTATGAAGACTTAGAAGAAACTTGAATGCTTTTGCTAAGTGAAAGAAATCAATCTGGAAGGCCATGTTCTGTATGACTGCCAGTCTGGAAAAGACACACCTGTGTGGAACCCAGAGGCTCATGGTGGCCAGTGGCCATAAGGAGAGAGGGATGACTAGGTAGAACATGCTGGATGTTTAAGACCTTGAAAGCATTCTGTATGATTCTGGAATGGTGGATTCATGTCATCGAACACTTGTCAGAACCCACAGAATAGGGCACCAAGAATGAACCCCAGTGCAAACCAAGGCTTTGGCAGTGCTAATGTCATGGTGAGCTCATGAGTTCTAACAACCATTCTGCTGTGGGATGGTGGTCCCCAGAGGCTGTGGATGGATGTGGGCAGAAACGTCATGGGAGATTTCTGTGCCTTCTGCCTAGTTTGGCTGGGAACCCAGAGCTGTCCTAAAAATTAAATTCTTCAAAAAAAAAAAAACTTCATTTATGAAAAGAAAAAGACATATTTTGTACCTTTTTGTTTGTGTTTTGAAATAGATCTTACTCTGTAGTCCTTGCTGGTCTGGGACTCACTATGCAGACCAGTCCAGCCTCAAATTCTAGGGATCCTTCTGCCTCTTTCTCCACAGTTCTGGGATGGCAGGCGCTTGCTGCTATGCTAGGCTGGACCATTACCCTTCTGATTTAGTCAGCCTAGGGAGACTCTTTTGCTTTGTTTTATCTTTTTGTGATGCTAGAGATCAAACCTCATGCTTTATGCATGCTCAGAGGGGCAAGCACTCCACCAATAAGCTCTGTCCCATTGTTTATTTTATTTTATTTTATTATTTATTTATTTATTTATTTATTTATTTATTTATTTATTTATTCATTTATTTATTTTGAGGCAGGTTCTCACTGTGGAGTCCAGGCTGGTTTCAAATTCTTAAGCCTCATTTCTCCACCTCCTTTAATGCTAGAATTAGAGGACTGTGCTACCACACCCTGCCCAGAGCTTACAGTTTTCATAAGTGACCTGTGAACGTGTAGATCTATAAGGTGTTGAATAAAGGTTAATCTCAAATATTCTAAATGGCAACATCTGGCCTTTTTTTCACATGTCTGTTTGTCCTCCTCCTTTCCTTTCTCCCAGCTCCCACTTTTACCTTCGTATTTGGGGATTTTAGAAATGACCGAGTTCTGTATTTCAAAGTTTAGTCAACAGCTCAGGGCTCTTCTTATGTCACAAAAGCCAGCAGGGGCAACGTTGTTGTGCTTCATGCATCGTATTTTGTCCAGACACCAAGAGAAAGCACAACAAGCATTCTCTGCGTTGTTCACTAATCTGAACTTAAAATTTTGTATTACATTTATTTTTGTGTGTGTGTGCATGTGTGTGCATGTACATACCATGGTCCACACATGGAAGTCAGAGGACAACTTGGGGGTATCTGTTCATTCTTTCTACTGTGTTGAGTCCTAGCATTGAACTCAGGTTGTCATTCTTGGGGCCAAGTGCCTTTACCCTTTGAACCATCTTGCCAGCCCAAATTGCTCATTAACAATAGAAAGATGGTTTCTTTGATGATGGATGCTAAAAAAAAAAAAAATGGAAATACTATAGGCTCCCTGGTATCGGGGAATATTTTCAATATTTAAGGTTGTTTAATCTTTTATCAATATAAACACTTGAAAAAATAAAATGTTCAGGAGAATGGCTAAGGGGAACATTTCAGGTCAGTGCTGGGAAGGGTAGGCCAACTTTAGCCTAAAGCCAAGAAAAGCCCTCCTTGTCTTACCAACTTTTGGAGCATCGAGGTTCTCTTCTTAGGGGTCCACAAGCCCCTTGAAGTTGAATGTTAAATGCTGAGCTTTCTTGCGTGCATCTTTCTGGGCAGAAGGTCTTTGACTGTCAGTGCCTCTTCAGAAGAATTGTGATCAGGAAAGATGCCTAAAAACCGCTATGATGATGCTTGAGCATTTGCAGATTGTGGTATCTGCAGAGGTTCTGAAACCATGTCCTCACAGACACCAAGGGACAAGGTACACGAGGGAAAGGAGTGGTAGGAGTGGTCAGTGCATGTGTTTAAAGACGTCTCCTCCCTCTCACCATCCCGCCACCTCTTTTTATTCCTGAGTTGTCACCAAGCTACGTTCTTCTGTAGCGCGCTGAATCATCAAAGAAGGCAAAACAGGAAGGAACAAAAGGAAGACCAAGAGAGGTTGGATTGATCTTAAGATGAAGGGGAGTTGGGGAAAAGGCTCAGTCCAGTCTCTAAAGTGCTTGCCAAACAAGCCTGACGAACTGAATTTGAACCTCAGCACCAATCCCCAGCACCCAGGCACAGTGGTATGCACCTGTAATCCTCATACCTTTCTTTGGGGGTGGGGGGAGAGAAGGGTGAGGTGGAGACAGGAGGACCCCTGGAGCCCAGTGGCCAGCTACTCTAGCCAAATCAGTAAACCCCAAGTTCAGTCTCCAAAGACTAAGGTCAAGAGTTAGCCTGACTGATGTCAATCTCTGGCTTACACATGTATGCTCACATATGTGCACATACGCACATACCCACATGCATACACATGAACACATACACACACAGAATGTTTTGTTTGACCAGCAAAGGGTTGCTGAAAGCTGGAGGATAGTGATGTCTCTTTGTGCTGAAGAACAGATTTGACTTCTCTTTGCAAGTTTTTCAAGGTCTTGTAATGACTTTAAGTGTACATACGGCCTGTCTTAAAGAAGAGGGTCATTATGTTAAGAGACCAGTTACCTGGAGGGCTTCTGACCTAATAGGAACCAGAATGTGATGAAGAAAAATCTCCCAAGGAAGACTGCCTTTTGTTATGTTCCCAGGCGATCAAAGAGATTTAGACAAGAGTTAAACATTTGGATTACAAGAAGTCATTAAAAAGGCATTGATGTTGTCAAAGAACCAAAAGCCCAATTTAATATAACCAGTTGGTTTTTAGACTAAAATTCATCTCTCTCTCCAAAATAATTGGAGAACAATTTTAGAATCCAGATACATAGTCACCTAACATGGGATCAATTTCGTGTGTGTGTGTGTGTGTGTGTGTGTTCCTGTTGTGTGTACATGCATGTGTGACCAGAGGCTAACACTGTGTGTCTTCCTCTACTATGGTCCATCTTATTTTTTAAGAGAGTGTCTTTCATTGAGCCTAGAGCTTATCCATTCAGCCAAACTGGCTGGTTGGCAAGTCCTCGATATAAAGCAGTAAATCCTGGGCCTGGAGAGATGGCTCAGCGGTTAAGAGCTCTGACTACTCTAGCAGAGGACTGGAGTTAAATTTCCAGCACCCATATGGTGGCTAACAACCATCTGTAACTCCAGTTCCAGGAGATCTGACCCCCTCTTCTGACCTCCACAGACATTGCATGACACAGGTGCACCTACCTACATGCAAGCAAAACACTCATACATGTAAAATAAAAATAATAAAGTATGAGGCTGGAGAGATGGCTCAGCGGTTAAGAACACTGACTGTTCTTGCAGAAGACCAGGGTTCAAATCCCAGCACCCACATGGCAGCTAACGACTGTCCGTCATTCCAGTTCCAGGGGATCCGACAGCCCCCGTTGTCCTCTGCAGGCATTGCACGACATGGGTGCACTTATCTACACTCAAGCAATACACACATACACATAAATAACAATAATAAAACATAAAGAGTATGCTTAATTATTGAAAAAATAATAAAATGTTTTCTAAAAAGGATTAAATCACTGCTAAGTAAACAGGGTCACTGAATAATAATAAACATGGCACACTTCCGGCTTCTTCTTCATCTGACCAAAGACCAGGGGTCTCCCTGTCTAGCCTAGTCACTAGGGTTCTCTTTCTGGCTGACTAGCCTAAACCAGGTCAGATAAGACCTAGGCTGAACCTGCACATCATCATTTGAAGCTGTGAACCTATCAGATTTTTCTTTTGTTTGAGGTAACCAAACAATACGGGGAAGGGAAACCAGAGCAACGCTGGATTTCTCAGTTTCTGAATCCCCTCTTCACTTGCAGACAGCTTTATCTTTCTGCCCGAGTCTGTGTAACAATGTGCGATTCCTTATATTTCAGTAAGTTTGTCTGCTTCCTGATCTCTGCTGGTCTGAGGTTTTTTTTCCCTGTTTTTCATTCTTTAATTGGCTGAGAAAATGAACCTGACCTCAACCCTAGACGACGTAGGGATTCTTTTGTCTCTACCTCCCCAGTGCTGGGATTATAGATGCATGCTGTCATGCCCAGCTTTTCCTCACAGATGCTGGTGATCGAAACTCAGTCCGCATGACTGTGTGGCAAGCACTTTATCCTCTGGGCTACGGTTACTGGACTTTTTTTTGAGACAGGGTCTCCTTGTAGCTCCAGCTGGCCTGGAACTCGCTTTATATAGATCAAGTTGGCCTTGATCTCACAGAGATCTACCTGCCTCTGCCTCCTGAGTGCTGGGATTTGAGGTTCACTTTTCCTGTATTTTTTGATTCACCTTCATTAGAACTGAAGTAAGTGTCCAATTTCTTGTTCTAAGACACAAGGACTGGACATGCCCCGGGTGCCTACCAGACACCAGTAACCACATATGACATCGGTTCTACTGTTTGTTAATATACTCTCTCCTACCTCAGTTTCCTCACCTTAAAATGGAGATGATAAAAGTAACCATTTCACAGCACAGTGCCTGGCACTCAACATGGGCTTAATAATTGTTAACAAATATTAGTGTCCTTCTCTTGTTGGTGACAATGACAGTCACTCTAGATGGTTGCTTATGAGATCACTAGGAGGGACAGGATGGGAGCACAGTGTTATTCTTGTCTCCAAGAGAAAGGTAGAGCCCATCCTGAAACCCTTCGAATATCAAGCATTTTCTAGAGCTACACAAATAAAACATTGACATAGTCCAAAGACTCCGTAGATGCAATTAGGATTCTTAAAATGCAACTTTATTAAAAATCCATTGGGAGAATGGGGGGATGACTCAGTCATTAAGAGCAGGGGACCTGAGTTCAGTTCCAGGGGACCTGAGTTCAGTTCCTTGTACCAACACTGGCCAGCTCACAAGTGCCTGAAACTCCAGCTCCAAATGATTACAGGCCTGTACCACCAGACCTCAGCCTTTCATCCTTTTTTAATTTTTAAAATTAAAAGCTGTCTCAGATTGGAAGTGCTGGATTATCAAACCTGGGAATGAAGTCTTGTCTTGTCATTTTGGTTGCGGGCCTAAGCCTTTAATGGATGTCCCAGTTCTCCAGGCCTGCAGTCTTAAGATGAGGAAAGCTGTGGTGTCCAGAGGTCTGTGGCGGCCTGGTCCTTGGGGCTGGGGTTGGGGAAAGGATGTTTACAGCAGGATATGGTGGCCCTGAAATGCGGTGCGGCTTGTGTTCCCAGAACAGAAGCAAAGTGTTAGAAAATAGTGACTTTTTTTTCAAGGGAACATGGCTCCGTAACCAAATTCTGCGCCAGGAGTTGAAAGGCCCTCTGGGAGCCAACCTGGTGTTCTGTTTGCGAATTCTGCATTTCCTTTGGTTTTTCTCCTCTGTAAATTTTTCCTTCTTTCTCAGTTCCTCTTCTTTTCACACCCACTACTTGATTCCAGTAGTGAGAAAAACTTGTGAAACAAATATTTTGGTTGTATTACAGATCCGCTGTTTTCCATTTCCTCTTTACATCTGCCTCCCTTCCTGGCTTCATGGGGTGAGGGTGGGAGTCACAGTCGAGCCTAGGGCACAACTAAACACAGATGCTTCCACAGCCATGCAGCATGATCAATTAGAGAACTATTAAAAGATTTCATCCATGCAACGAGCTCTTTAGTTATTCAGAGTCAGATCCCTGAAGAAGACAGAACTTCTAATGAAGTCCTGCCAACTGCGGCCAAGTTTGTAATGTGACAGTTTTACAGTCATTCGCCATTCCTGAAACTTTGAGTAAAGCTGTAGATACTAGTTTACACCTTACCTTATTTTTTAAACATGTGTATGTTTGCCTATGGGTTCAGAGGACAGAGGTAGACATCGGGTGTCCTTCCTCAGTTGTCCTTCACCTTGTTTTCTGAGATAGTCTCTCACTGAACCAGAGCTTGCAGACTGAGCTAGACTGGCTGTCCACTGAGCCCCTGAGACCTGCCTGCCTCCATCCCCCAGTGCTGGGATTCCAGATGTGTGCCGCTGCACCTGGCTTTTTACCTGGGTGCTGGGGATCTGAATTCAGGTCCCCATGCCTGTGCAGCAAGCACTTTACTGGTTGAACATCTCCCTAGATCTTTATTAAAAACCTTTTTTTGTGAAGTGTATTAGTAAAAGAAAATATCTTTTAATGGGCATGCTATAGTTCATGTATATCATAGCAACATTTTGTAATTACCATCTGTTTTGGGAGTATTTAGGAAATTCCAAGTGTCTTGCTAATATAAACCACACTGCCATGAACATCTCTTGAACAAAAATATCACCCCCATTTGTGACCCTTTACACAGGACAGCCACCTCAAAGTGGACCAAATAATGTGAACACTTATTTTGAGGGCTCTTAACAGGCATTGCCAAATTATTTTCCAGAAAAGCTGCAGTCTTTCTCCTCCACACCCATCTCCTTATTTTATCTCTACTTGAGTATTACAAGATCACACAGCCAAATGCCTGTCGTACAGGACCTGACAATTAGTAGTGACTAAATAAATGGGGGTAGAGGCTGTCCATGCTAAGCAAATTTATTACCTATGTTGCCTTTCCCCTTCCCTCCTGGACTCTTTGAAGGAGTGCCGTGCTCCAGGCTACTCTCTCTTATGCATCACCTGGATGTCCAGCATCATCCATTTGTGCCTCTGCCATGTGTTGCTGGGCGATGGCTTAGTAGACTGATACATTCCTCAAAATGAAGGTCATCAGACGATAAGTAACATACAGGCTTTCCAGGGTTGGATTTTCAGTCATAACATAGTTCTCATCTCAATCTGCATAGTAGACTCACCGGGGAGCTTGGTAAACACATAAAACGGTGGCTTTTTTTTGGTTGAGGAGAAGGCCTGGGCATCAACAGTTTATGGAGGCAAGGCCTGAGAACCATGCAGAGCAAAAGACAAGCCATTTAGGAACACCCGGGCACCAAGTGAGATCTAGTGATGAACTTACACAGAGCTAGGTACTCTTTCTAGTGCTTGTCAAATTGCACCATGAGCACTGGATGAAGCCCAGAGGTCCTTAACCCTCAACATGCTGCTAGGTATTTACTAATGTTTTGCTTGCTTGGGAGGCCAGATATATCAAGAAAGTCTGGAATGTGCTGGATAACTTTAGTGTCAACTTGACACACCTGGGTTGAGGGCGCCTCAATTGAGGAATTGACTCCACTGGACTGGCCTGTGGTCATGTCTGTGGGGTATCCTCTTGATTGCTGAATGATATGGGAGGGTCTAGCCCACTGTGGGTAGTGTCACCCCTGGGCAGGTGGGTCTATGTTGTATAAGAAAGCAGGTTGAGCATGGGCCAGGGGAGCCATCCAGTAAGCAGTGTTCCTCCATGGCCTGTGCTTCAGCTCCTGCCTCCAGGTTCCTGCCTTGAGTTCCTACCTTGGGCTTCCTGATGAACTGTGACCTAGAAGATGTAAGCCAAATAAATCCTTTCCTCCCCAGTTGGTATTGGTCAGAGTGTTTTGTCACAGCAATGGAGAAAGAAACCAGAACAGTTGTGCTTCTGAGTCTGAGGCTATCACAACTTGAGAAAGAAACTGAAGGTCAAAGTCACTAGCCAAATCTCTGTTAGCAAGAGGCCAGTTTGGGACTCAAACATAGGATGGTGGATTTTATGCTTTCTGCTATACCATGTTGCCCTTAAAAAATTGTACTCAGTGCTGGGCATGATGGTACACAACTGTAGCCCTAGCACTTTGGAGCCAGGGGCAGGAAGAGTTCTGTTTGAGGCCAGCTAAGCTACATAGTAGCCTGTCTCTCAGTAAATAAATAAATAAATAAATAAATAAATAACCATCCTTCCATGCTTAGATGATTTATTTTGATTTTTTATGCTATGTGGGGTTGATTTGTCTCATTTTCAAAGAAGTTTGCCTGTGGGTTGAGGATGTAGTTGGTAATTTGCCTAGCATGCATGAAGCCCTGAGGTTTGATCCTTAGTACCAAATAAACTGGGCATAGTGCTGCACACCTGGAATTCGAGTACTCAGAAGGGAGAAACAGGAGGATCAGAAGTTCAAGGTCATCCTTTTACATGTGGAACCGAGGCCAGCCTGGGATACATGAGACCCTGTGTCAAAAACAAAAACAACCCCCCTCTCCAAATACACACAAAAGAAGTTTGCCTATATAAACTTCCCTATACCCCCAACAAGCCACACTGGCACTTTGACCAGGTACCTATGGGTGGGTGTATTGTAGGCCTAGCCCAGGAAGAATGTGGCTATATTGAGTCATTACTTTATAAATATTGATGAAAATGGTAAAAATGTTTAAAGGAAACTTTATCTGAGGGAGTGCCTTGGAACTCAGTTATTTATTTATTTATTTTTCAAGTCTTTCAGATCTCCTACCTCGGCACTGAAATCCAAACAGCCAAGAAGGGTGGGCCGGACCCCCAGGATTTGTTCATTATTGTGATTCCAGTGATTCTCTGCAGTTGGCCTGAGAGGAGGGTAGCCTCAGGTATCACAACTGCCACACCCAGTCCTTGTCCCCAAGCTCTGACAAATATTTAATATCACAGCGGCTCCCCAGAAGAAAGCGCTGAGCTGCAGGTCATTTTGTGAACGCCCTTCACTCTAGGAATATGTGGGAAGAAAAGCTCATTCTGTGGCTGAGAAGATTGAGGTGAGGAAAGATTGCTCAGTTCTTCCTGGGCATGCACAGTGACACTGGCCAGAGAGAAAGGAGATTGTGTCTGAGATGGTTATGTCGCAGTGGAGCCTGCAAGCTCCATCGCTTCCTGGTTTTCCTTTGTTAGTTACTCATTAATGGTTAGGGACAGGTTAAGAATGTAGCCCAGTTGGTTACGTGTGTACCTAGCATACCTGAAGCCCTAGGTTCCATCCCCAGCACTGCATAAAACCAGTTACAATGGTGTACGCCTGTCATCCCAGCATCTGGGGGTTGGAGGCAGGAGGATCAGAAGTTCAAGTTCATCCTCACAAACTTCAAGTTCACTCATCCAAGGTTTCTCTGGTCCAGGTTCTCCCTCAGGATTTCTAAGCCCTGCTGGGACATATCTAGCTACTCTTGGAGGCTGTTAGGGAACAGGTATCTGCTTGAGGCCCTTTTAGCCCCATCTAACAGCTAGTACTTGCAGTATCCCCCACATGGTGCATGGGGCCGTCAATGCTTGCTTCCTTCCTGAGTTCCACCCAAAGGTGCCTACAGTTTTGCAACATTTCTCTTCCCTAAGAGTGGCTAGCCTTGGGCAGGAACGTACAGAGCACAGACCTCCTCCCAAGTGCATTTTCTACTCAGGGAACTCTCTGTTCTCTGAGACAAGCAAACTGCTTTTTCAATCATCTTGTAGCCTTCCAAATCTGTTGCTTATTCATGATCTTCATGTCCCGGTTTAGCGTTTACAATCCAATTTTAGTTAGCATTGCATTAACTTTTCCTGGGGGAACACGAACAAATATCTATTTGCCCTAGGGGGGTCACCAACGACAGACCAAAAAAATGATTCCATCCAAGTCCAGTTTGGTAAACCAATGCATCTACTGGGCTTACTAACAGGAACATAAATGAGGGGCTACTTTGGGGTGACCCCCAAACAACTGCATCATGGAAAAGTACTGAAAAGGGCCACTCCAGCGTGGGTGGCAACTTCCCAAAAGCTGTGTAGATAGTTTCCTCTTCAGTTAATCTTCCATCTATACATCCTCTAGTACCTCCTGAGACAGGAGTAAGCCAGGGTTGCATGCAGCTGGGGATGGAGACAGCCGAAAGGAAGTGGCTGGAATCCCAGGTGAGGGTCCAATGACCCTTGTCACCCCCTTTGTGAGGGACTATCATGAAGCCAGTCTTTTGCAGGTAATCACAGCTGCTCTGATTAAGATGGTAATGACTCCAATCTTATCTGAAGAAATATAGCAACTGATTGCTGCTAGGTGAAGAAGAGCTGATCTTCCTAAAACAAGGGACTCTATATAGGCTGACTAGTCCTCAGTGGATGGACTTGCACTGGGGAACATCTGCGGACACTGACGACACAGTGGGCCTTAACGGGGATGACAGAGTATATGGGCTCCAGTCGGGGGGGAGGGCTATGGGAGGGTGCTGGTGGGGACCAGGGTATAAAGTTGATTGTTTGAGTTGTCCTGTATGAAATACACAACAATTTAATAAAAGCAAAATTTTGGTGGCTCATGCCTTTAATCCCAGCACTCGGGAGGTGGAGGCAGGCAGATCTCTGTGAGTTCAAGGCCAGCCTGGTCTACATAGTGAGTTCCAGGACAGCTGGAGCTACAGAGAGACAAAAAGACCAAAAGAAAAAAAAAATTTTTTTAAAAGATGGTAATGAATGAGCTATGCCCAGAGGACAGCACTCCACAACAGTTACTGGAAGACACTGCCTCTGTTTTGTTTTGCTCTTTGTTTTCTAGTTCCCATCCTTCTTGGAACAGGGAGAGCCTCTAGCTGAATGAAGAAGAAGGAAAGGACGATTTTAAGGAGTCATGGGAAAAAATGTTGACTTGCAACCTGGAATGCTCTCTTGCCCCAGGCACCTTCCATATTTTCTCTGATAAACTTTTATAATAATCTAACAAAAATAAAACTTCAGAGAAAATCCTCATAAGAAATTTTCATTGGGGAGTTTACACTTTTTTAAAATAAACATTTATCCATTTCTTACTCTCTTGAGGGAAAAACAGCCATTAGCTAACATTCATTGAACACATGTACTCTTCACCAGGTACTGTTGAAAGCTTTTGTACTACCTGATCGATCTTTATCATGATATTATCACCAATTTTCAGATAAGAAGACTGAGACATAAGAGTTAACTAACTTGCCTAAGGCCTCCCATCTGGTGCCTGGCGGCCCAGATGTGGACATCACCCAGCTGCACCTGTAGGACAGAACACTGAAGGCATCATTGCTCTCTGGTGCTGGTCATATTCCCCAAAGCCATAATCCAAACACCACACAGTATTGAAATTCTGAAAGGTACTGTGGTGGTTTGAATGAGAATGTCCCCGCATAGGCTCCAAGAATTTGGGCATTTTGTCACCAGTTGGTGGTGCTGTTTCGGGAGGTTTTAGGAAGTGGATTTGCTGGAGCAGGCTTTGAGAGTTCTTAAGCCTTGCCAGATTTCCTGTTTTCTCTCTGCTTCCTGTGCCCACGTGAAGATGGGAGTCCTCTGCCATCATGCCTCCCCAGCCTTTATCGACCCTTACCCCTAGAACTGTAAGCTCAATTAAACTCATCTTTCTATAAGTTGCCTTGGTCGTAGTGTTTTATCACAACAATAGAAAAGTAACTAATAAAGATGCAAATCTTTAAAGTCTAAAATCTCCAGTTTCACAGTTCCCCAAAAAGACCTGCAAAATTAAAATCCTGAAAACCTCAGTTCTCATGAAGAAAAGCGTGAGATGGGTAGGAAGTTGTTGAACTCTGAGGAAAGAATCGGTCACATGACACGGCAACAACAATTCAGTTTAGAAATGCATCTTCGGGGGCTGGAGCTCAAGAGGTAAAGTGCTTACTGTACAAGCATGAAGACCTAATTCCGGGTGCAGAGAACCCACACAGAGAGCCAGGCCCAGAGGCAAATGCCTGTAATTTCAGTGCTTCAGAGGTGCAGACAGGTGGATCCCTAGAGCTCATGGGCCAGCCAGTCTGGCTGAATTGGCAAGACTACAGGTACAGCGAGACCCTGTTTGAGTCCCTTCCTGTGACTGAGAAACACATATGATGCCAACTTCTGGCCTCCACATGTACATGCAGGGGTCCTGCACACAAATGTACACACACATACAACACATACACATACCAGAAAGGGAGGGAGGGAGGGAGGGAGGGAGAGGGGGGAGGGAGGAAGGGAGGGAGGAAGGAAGGAAGGGAGGGAGGAAGGAAGGAAGGAAGGAAGGAAGGAAGGAAGGAAGGAAGGAAGGAAGGAAGGAAGGGGAGGGAGGGAGGAGGGAGGGAAGAAGGAAGGATAAATTGTTTGTCTACATTGGCATTCCTTCCAGATGGTGAAATTCCAAGACCTTTAATGAAGGAATACAGCATTTTTCTGAACGCCAGAGAAGTTGCTGTCTGATTGAAAATACTTATGTGCAGAGTAAGATATGAAGACACACATACTCCTCAGTATTGTCTTCCCTAAATCTGCGGTCTGTGGGCTGGAGAGATGGCTCAGCCATTAAGAGCACTGGCTGCTCTTGCAGAGGACCAGGGTTCTGTTCCCAGCACCCACACAGTGGCAAATAACTGTCTTTAACTCCAGTTCCAGGTGATCCAATGCCCTCTTCCGGCCTCCTAGGGCATTGCACATATGTGGTGTACTTACTTGCAGGCAAAACACACATAAGAATGAATGAATGAATGAATGAATAAATAAATAACATAAAAAAATCTGTGGTCTGTGTATGATACATGGGGAATGGATAACATATACTAAGACAGCACAGGCATGAGACACACAGACAGGGAATTTAATGGAGAATGTTCACATAGGTGTTATACCATTTCATCATATAATAAATCATAAAAGGATTTCCAAAAGGCCAGTGTCACATGGAAAAATGAATGGAAACATATTCCCTAAGGAGAGCCATGCCATAAAAGAAAAAACAAACAGATATTCATCACAGTGGAAGACTTCGCAATAGTTAATAGCCACGGAAGTCGGCCAGCTCTCAGCTGCTGTGTTCTACCATCACACAGGTGTCCATGACCCATCCCTGTAACACGATTCCTCATATTCTGAATCTTCTAGCATTTTTGTTGGAGTCTTCTTCACTGTTTAGATCGGCAGCATTGTTTTTCACAAGTGACTATGCTGTGCATGTCATCCTTGATCATTTCCAATGCTCATCTTTGTAAATACTTTTATTTATTTATTTTTATTTTATGTGTATAAGTATTGTGCCTTCATGTATGCAAGTTCACCCATGCCATGCAATGCCTGAGGAAGACAGAAGAGAGTGTTTAATCCACTGGTACTGGAGTTATGGACACTTAGTAGCTGCCATGTGGGTACTGGCATTTGAACCCAGGTCTTCTGCAAGAATATCCAGTGCTCTTAACCATTGAGCCATCTCTTCAGTCTCTCATCTTTGTAAACTTAACTCTAAAAAATGTGTTGTTAAAATGTTGACTTTGTAAGCATTGTATATGTTTATAAAAGGTGAAACTTCCTCCAGAAACAAAGATATGTCCTTTTGTCTATCTGCACTCATGAAGGACAAAATTTCTCCACATCTCTATCTCTGGGTGATGGTATACGCATTGCTGACCCCTCACAGCTTGTGATCTATCCCAAGTGCGACCAAAGGTTTAGGTCATCACTGTATTCTAGATAACTACAGTTTTAAAGCTGAGTGCACACAGCTACGAATTATAGTGTTGTGGTTTAGGCATTTGACCTATTTATGAATATGGTTCCTCTGCTTGTAACTGTTAGCACAACTGAATGTCTTTGATTACAAAATACCTGTTATCATGACAGAAAGTAACCCACAGACATTCCTTCATTCTTCCATGTTTCTTAAATCAACATCATTAAAATGTAAATAGGGCTGGGCATGTAACTCACCTGGTGCATCCCTAGAATACACAAAGCCTTGGGATCCACCCCAGCATCTCATAAACCAAGCATGGTGGTTGCATGTCTTTTATTCTAGCACTTGGGAGGTAGAGGTAGGAGGATCACAAGTTCAAGGTCATCTTTGGCTATAGGGCAAGTACAAGGGCAGCCTGGGCTACAAGAGAGTCTGTCTCAAAACAAACAAACAAACCAAAATACCCTCCAACCAAAATAAATAAAAAAAAAATCCACTAAATCAAACGAAACCAAACTCTCCAAATTGAATAAATGAGTGCCGGATATAGCTCGGTAGAGTGCCTGCCTTCCATGCAGAAGCCCTTGGTGTCAATGGTCAGCACGGCAAACAAACACACAAATAAATGCTTTCAGAATAAAATTTAAAATTGGTTTTTTTCAGAATTGTATATTTTTTTAATTTCTGGAATTTCAGCATTTGGATTATGCTCTTCGGGATCGTGTCTCAGGTTTACAGTCCAAATGTGCAGCTCTGTAGTCTTTCCCATGTGTTTAGTTTCTATGATCAAAGATGCAGACATTCTTAGTGGCCTACTTGAAGCCCAGAGGTAACAGTCCTCTTTCTGTCACATGTGTGGAAGATATTTATTGTTCTTTACATCATTGGTAATGTTTTTCCAGGTGGTCAATATCTGTTATTTAAGGGCAAGACAAAGTTCATGATGAGACCCTGACAGTCATTTGACTCACTCTTCTGAAAGGGTTTCCCCTTTCAGTTTCTATGATTAAAATGCAATAAAGTCCATAAAATCCAAATCAGTTCGAGACACCCAGCATTCATTCCTGGGCGCTTCAGGAGCTATACCTGGAGAGTAGAGAGCTTCCTACTCACTATTTCTGCCTGCAGGGGTCAGGAATTGAATTCTACCTCATATACCCAGGAGTTCACAGATCCCAGTGGCTGGGAAAGTGTCAGTGAGGGTGGGGAGCAGCAGCGGAAGAAACACATCCCAGGGAGGCACTGGGCTGCACACATCTTCCTAGTAATGCTAGGCAAGGAAACAGTTGCTGGATTTCCTAGAGAAGCAGCTGCCCCTGAGCCTCCACATACATCAACTCAGAGTGCATCACAGATGCTTTCCCCTTCTCTGTAGTTCAGAACTCTATTACTTTGTAGCCCAGGTAGGCCTCAAACCCGCTCTGCAGTCAAAGGTGACCTTCAGCTTCTGATCTTCCTGCTGTCACTTCCCAAGTGCTGGACCATCATGCCTGGTTGCTGTGATGCTGGGGACTGAACCCAGGACTCTTGAACATGTAAATACTCTACTAACTGAATAGAGGTTTATTCGGCTCACAGTTTGAAAGGTCAGGAGGTTTAAGAGTAGAACACTGACATCTGGGGAGGACCTTCTTGTGTCTTAGCAAGGCAGACAGGACTTGGCAAATGCACCAGCCTGTGCTTTCCTCCTCTCCTTACATAGCTCCCAGTTCCTCATGTTCTCCTTTAATCCCAATCAGCTCTCAAAGGGGCACTTTGAAATACCGTTCACTTATGATTTCTGGGATTAAGTTTCCAACATGCCAACCTGAGAGAAACATTCAATTGTAGCACATGATTTGGTTGTCCATTAAACAGTTTGTTGTTCCTTTAATTTTCTAGTGCTGTTAAAACAAAACCAGACCTGGCATCTCAAACCAGGGCTTTTAAAACATTTTCCCATTTGCATTACCTTTTTAAAAAATTTATTTTTATTTTATGTGTATGAGTGTTATGCCTGCATGTGTGTAAGTGCGCTCATGTCATGCAGTGCTCGAGGAGGACAGAAGAGGGAGTCAGATCCCCTGGAACTGGAGTTACAGATAGTTGTTAGCCACCATGTGAGTGCTGGGATTCAAACCCAGGTCTTCTGCAAGAATAGCCAATTCTCTTAACTACTGAGTCACCTCTCCAGCCCCCTGCAGGTTCTTTTTGACTGAGGTATTTCACAACCCCACATTTATAAGTATGTATAATGGATGTACAAATCAAACCCTCACTGAAATGTCATAAAGAATTGTATTTTAAAACAATTATTTGTTGTAATATAATTTTGCCATCTTTTTAAAGACAAAAGCAGATTGTCACACTAATGCGATGGATGCATTTATTTTTACATAAATAAATCTTGGCTGAATATTTGATACTATAAGGCAGAGATCATCGTCAATATTTTTCAGAATTGATCAGTATTTCGATTTTATAATTGTCAGTGCTGAGAACACTGCTTCATATGGTATGAAATGGCAGGTGAGCGTTTAGGGCCATTTCAGAAATTGTTGGAAATTCTGTTCTAATTCCAAGCCCAAACCCACGAAGTGCTTTTTTTTTTTTTAAATGAAGCTCAAGTCAGCATCTCAAACAGCAATCTTTAAAAACATCAAAAATTTTAGCCAGGTGTGGTGTCGCACGCCTATAGTCCCAGTACTTGGGAGGCAGAAGCAGGCGGATTTCTGCGAGTTCAAGGCCAGCCTGGTCTACATAGTGAGTTCCAGGACAGCTGGGGCTACAGGGAGACCCTGTCTCAAAAAAAAAATCTTTAAAAATAGAAAATCAAGCATTCTAATACAATTCAATCAAAAGATAGTCATTTGATACATGCTGAGGAATGACAGTAGAAAAAAATCATTTTTATTTTCTATAATCAGACCGCTATTTTTCTACAGGAGCAGAAAATGTGTATGTACAGTAGAAACACTGTAATTTATACCATGCAGTCATCCTGAACCTGAACCTGAGCAGAGGTGTTGCACTGCATGTATGACAGCATGCACAGTGCAACGAGATCATGTTGTGTTCAGAACCAAGGCCACAATGAAGTCACATGATGCAACCCTGGCGAGCACTGTCAGAAACACCCTAAATTCCTTACATGTTTGATTTTGAATTAATTTTTGGCTATTGTGCATTCAGAAGACTTTTATTGTCAAAATGTTCTCAACGTCTACATTAAGTTATGAGACCCTATATGGGGATATGGGGTCACAATTAAACAACGGAGATTACTTTTCTTACAATTCCAGAAGCTAGATGTCCAAGGTCAAGGTGCTATTGGGTTTGTTTCTGGTGAGGACTATCTTCCTGGTGTGGTAGACAGTCACCTTCTGGCTATGTGGTTACATGGCCCCTTCTCTGTGAGCCCACACAGAAGGAAATTTCTAGCGTATCTTCTTTTCTGTATAAGGTTAGGGCCCCAGTGTTCAGATTTCATTTAATCTAATTAATCCCCTAAAATTCCATCTCCAAATATATATTGGGAATTGGAACTGCAACACAGGAATTTGAGGGGCGAGTGAGGACCCAATTCAGTATGTAGTACTTCCCTGTCAAAAATACTTTTGGTCAACTATTACATGTTGGGCTTGAGTGCTGGAAATAATAGTTTAAGAAAAAGTTGCAAACCCCAATGTAAGAACTCTTATTCTAAGGATTGATTCCGTAGCCGCTGAAGTAGTAGATTGCTCTGGAAACACTTATGTTAGATGTTCATTCCCCCATGGCCTTTGCTAAGGCTCTACTTGGAGCAAATATTCAGTGAATAGAAATAAAAGATATTTTCTTGATATGGCAAGGCTGTACATTAAAGACTGAGCTGGTTAGTTTTTCTTGTCAACATGACACAACCTAGAGTCACCTGGGAAGAAGGAATCTCAAAGACTTGCTTTAATCATATTGGCCTATGGACAAATCCGTGAGATTGTTTTGATCAATGATGTGGGAGGACCCTGTCCATTCTGGGCAGCACTATCCCTGGGCTGGTGGGTCTGGTCTGTATAAGAAAGTTAGCTGTGCATAATGAGCAAACAAAAGAGCTAGGCAGTAGGCAGCACTCCCTCATTACGTCTGCCTCAGTCCCTGCTGAGTGCCTTCCTTTACTTTCCTCAGTGATGGTCTATGATCTGGACGTGTAATATTAAAGAAATCCCTTCCTCCCCTAAGTTCCTCTTGTTCATGGTGTTTATCACAGCAACAAAATCAAACTAGAATAAGGTCCTTAAAGGTCCTGGTGAGATGGCTTTCTGGGCAAGTCCAAAGCATGAAATGGATATAAACATTGACAACTTACAAATAGAGGATTCTATTGAGGTTTCAAGAATTTTACTGGAGTTTATCTAGGATAGTTTCTCTGACACACTACTCCTATGGCCTTGATCATGCCTACATGTCAGAACAGAGAGACATCTTGGCACAGAGGGTGTGGCAGTCTTGGGTGAAAACCTGGATGAAGGTCCTGGTAAAATCCACCAATCACCATCTGTGCAACAAACAACACTGACCAAGATACACCAAGCATGGAAGTCCAAGATTATGACACACAGACCCAGAGACGTTTAAGCTCTTATAGTAGCTGCAACTAAACCTCAAAACTGTCACCCAAAATGTCCTTAAATTTAGCACTTTGAGACTGGCCTGGTTAACAGAAAAAAAGCCTGGGAGTGCAATTGCGGCTAATTCACCACTAGGAGGCGCTCAGGTTTTCCCGGCCTCAGAAGAGGAGATAGGAAAATTTACATTATGGGGAAATGGTGGACAGATTGAGCATTTAGTATGGTATTGGAATGGGAAAACGGTTAAAAGCTGTTGTGTGTTTTGTTTTGGCAACCGAGGAGCATTTAAAGATGTAGTTACTTAAGTATAGTGTATATTAACCTGGCCGTCGCCTCTGCAAACCTAACAGACCCCATGGGCTAGTCAGTGGAGAGTTCAGGGGTATAACATCCCAAAGAAATACTTGTTCACTTTAAGATAACTTTCTTGTATGAGTGTATTTTGCATCACAATGGAGTGCACATTATGCACAAGTATGTGTCCATACACACGGGCATTCTGACTTAAATACATTAACATGCTGTCTAAATATTGCTTCAAGCTGAAAAAAAGATGCCGTGTCCAAGTTATATATTTTTCCTCCAAGATTCAGCTGGAGAGAAATTGTTGCCTAATTTCAGAAAGCTTTTAAATTTCACTTTGAATTTCAGTGACATAGCAGTTTAGGCTGCCAAAAGCTGTGGGGCTGAGGCACCAAAATGGAGACGGTGGTCAGAGCTGACACGAGGCTCCAGGTTCCAGTCCTTCCCCATCTGCTCCCTAACTATATACAAATGTGTAGCTTGTGGTTTGCATCATTTATTGTTGACTTCCTCTTGGTCCCAGAGCTTGCCTTTCTTCAAGCTCTTCCAGCCTCTGTTTTCCTTCCTTCTTTCTTCCTTCCTTCCTTCCTTTCTTTCTTTCTTTCTTTCTTTCTTTCTTTCTTTCTTTCTTTCTTTCTTTCGAGTTTTATTATTTTTAAATTATAGTGTGAGTGGGGGTATGTGCATGTGAGTTAAGGTGCCAGTGGAGGCCAGAGCAGCCTGACATGGGTGCTGGGAACCAAAATTTAGGTAATCTGCAAGAGCAGTATGTGTCTTTAACCACTGAGCCATCCCTCCAGCACCTGTATCCAGATTTCTTGTAAGTTTAGTAGGAAGGACTCTCTGAGGGTTTATCTTCTTGCATATCTGGGATTATGGGCTATGAAGATCAAAAAGTATTATGCAAGGTTCCCTTGATCTAGTTTTGCTCCCCCTCACTCTATCTCCAGGTGATAGTCAAAGAAGAGGTTAGACCAAGGGGAAGGACTCTAAGACGAATGTCTTCCCTAAGGCAAGGGAAGGAAATTTTGCTTGTTGTTAGCCAAGTATTGAGCATCATTTTCTCACTGCTGTAAACTCAGGTAATTTGCACAGCAGTTTGATGCCTGTATTTTTAT
>NW_008335436.1:1037868-1045129 GCF_000622305.1 Nannospalax galili
GTGTCTGAGTGTTATGCCTGTATAACTGCACCTGTGTTGTGCAGCACCTATGGAGGACAGAAGAGGGTATCAGATCCCCTGTAACTGGAGTTATGGACATAGTCATGTAGCATGTAGATACTGAGATTCAAATCTGGGTCTTCTTCAAGAACAGCCAGTGTTCTTAACTGCTGAGCCATCTCTCCAGCCAGTACTGCCTGTATTTTGTAAGGTCGCATGACCAGAGAAGTTAAGTACCTATATACAGCTCTAGGGTTTGAAATCAGATATTCTAAGTTAAAATCTAGCATATCCCCCACTCCCCCAGCCCCCTGTTTTGGTTCTAAGGCATGAACTGGTTTACCTGAACTACTTGAAATCTTCCCTCCTACTTTGTGACTCCTCCTTACAATGAAATATCTTTGGATGATGATGATGATGATGATGATGATGATATAGCAATAGCATCTAATTTCACTTATTCCATATCAATCACCTAATGTGCCAAATGCCCAAGCCTTTATTAGCCTCATTTCTCAAAAGAACTCTGCCATGAAGTTAATATTAGCATCACCATTCCATAGATAAGGCATCTGAACTTTAGGAATGCCCAAAACCAAACCAAACCAGCTGCCTCTTGTTATGAAGACTAGGCTGGATCCATAGTCTCTGTCCCAACTCCAAGTGAAAGGTTATTCAGGAGGAAAATTTCAAGAGTTGGGATACCAGCAGTGGGATACAGAGAGCCCCACATAACCTTGCAAAAACTAATGCAACAAATACTTGGTAAACTCCATATTTATACCTAGGTCTGCCTTTAAGCCTCATGACTTAAACCACTCTCCTATACTGTGAATATTGAGAGTACTAAGTCTATGGAAAAATACCCAGGACTATCGGACTATCATCAGATTCATTAAAAAGCTGTAATCATAGCAAAGGGAGTGAGATTATAACTTTATGTGGCATGGTACATGGAAAAAATGCTTACATGCTAAAACAGGAAGCCATCTAAGTTTCCCTGCTTAGGAAAATAATCAGCACTGATTATTTTCATTTACTCTGCTCTTGAGTTGAAAATCCCAGAAGTCTGGTCTTAATTGCCTAGGAAGTCAACCTGGACTGTTATTGTTTGTCAGGAGTTCATCTTATAGTTTCTGTGTCCAGTCAACAGACTTATCACTAGAGATCAAGCTCATGGGTGTTTCTGGTTCACTGAATACCTTCAAGTAATTCAAGTTGAGGAATGAATGGCTATTTTATTGCCAACTGCTGACATTTGGCTGTAAAACCATCCAGGAGGGGGTAGATCAGGAGAAAGTGGAATTATGGTCAACAATGAAGTTGAGTTTATAGATCTTGGCACATTGAACTTGAGTCAATAGTCCTGATAGTCTCCTACTTGTGATGAGGCAATCCAGCCCATTCTACCAGAACTTAGAAAAGAATCAGATATCAAAGTAGATTTCAGCAACTAGTCAATATTCCCTAGAGAAATATTTTTACATACCCCCTCCCAAGGTTTGAGTATTTCCCTAATAACTTGCTAAGAACAAACACCAGGATGTGGTTGTAAGCAAGAATCACATGGGTTTCATCTGAATATTAGGGGTATGAATAGTTCTGCCACATGGAGAGGTGAGCATGCAAAACCTTGTGCAATTCATTAAGTAGACAGGCTCTGGACAAAGAGGATGGAATGCATAGCCATTGACCCAAGAGACTGGTCCATGGAAAACTCATTTTAATTCCCTAGATGTCAGCAGTAAACAAGGACTTAGAGGACCCTCACGGTGTAGCATCTTGGGTTGGGAGTAGGGGCAGAGGAAAGCTAAAGTTTTGATTTGAAGATTATGCAGTAGTTGGTAAATGACTTAGAAATGTGAGTCACTGTAGTCCATGGTAGTGATGAGGACCAGGAGGATTCAATTAGTGTAGCTCTGCTCAGCCGTGCTGTCTCTCAGATGAGTCTTCTGTCAGCAGCCCCACCCCCACCCAGCTTCCTCATCCTGTCCCCATCAGACAAATGGATATGAGCTCATCTTTGAGTACCATTAGCTGACATCTGACTCAGAATCTGATGACACTTATGATATACTCATTCCCCCCTCTACAATAGAAAAACTTGATTATTTTGGTTGGGGCTGTGGAGAGGAGGGTTGTGTATGTTCTAGAGCTATGCAACAGACAAGTGACCACCGTCTTCTTAGCAGTGTTTATTTTTTTCCAGAGAGTACACTCGCCTTCACAGAGTAGCACAATTTTGTCCTACCATTAGCAAAGATATTTTCACATTGTTGTTCATATAACTTACCCACCACTCCCTCTCAAGTGGCCCCCATTCAGCAGGTGGGTCCACAGGGGACACAGCTTTCCAGTGCTGGCTTCCAGTCAAGTGAGCTTTAGGCTACAACCTGACAGTTACAGTACCTTTGTTCTATTACTATGTGGCAGGCCCTGTGCTAAGCCCGTAATCTCCTTCACATATCTCTTTGATTCAACTTTTTAATCAGCCTTACTTAAAAAAATAAAACAACCACTTAAGCCAAATCCTCCTTAAAATAACTGATATACACAGTTATTATTTTGTGCCAGATACTGATGTAGGTGCTTTATGTATGTGACTCTTCAACCCTCCAAATAACTCTGTGGATGAATATTAGTATTTAGAAGTTTTTTTGTTTTTTTTGTTTTGTTTTGTTTTAGGGCAGAACTCAACTTTATTTTTCCACATTAGCAGTTTTTATAGATGAATGTTGAGGCCTACAAAGACTTGTTCCCAAGGTTGCATGGCTGGTAACTTGCAGAACCAAGATTTGAAATCCTGGCACCTGGCTCTGGGATCTTCTAGGATATTATACTTCAAAGAGAGCTAGTGGTCTACATCTATATATACAGCTTCTCTTTTTCCACTAGATCAAAGGCAGGTTTTGATGTTTTTTTTTTTCAATTTGGAAATATTATAATTCACCTTTATTCTCTTGCTAAGATTTATAACGTAATAATATCACCACAGTAATAAATCCCCCCAAACCTCACCAAGGCACTGTGACATTTAAGTAATTTTAAAAATCTGTGGTATAGGTTGAAGATAGTCATTGTGTGTGTGTGTGTGTGTGGAGAGAGAGAGAGAGAGAGAGAGAGAGAGAGAGAGAGAGAGAGAGAGAGAGAGAGAGAGAGGAAGGAAGGAAAGAAAGGAAGGAAGGAAGGAAAAAGAAAGGGAAGAAAATAAACATTACTAAGTCAAAAGAGGCAGATGCAAGACTGTCTGAAGTGAGAAGTTTAAGGGTGTAAGGGAACATGTTTATGACCTGACTGAGTCCTTTCCAATGGAGAACAGAGATAAGAAAAGAGGAAGTTACTGAAGGACTGGTATGTCAATCATGGAGTCAGAGATAAACCCAGATGCTTTTAGAAGAATATGAATAGGGAGGGGGTGGGGATGTGGCTCAGTTGGTAGAGTGCTTGTCTTAGCATGCATCGAGGCCCTGGGTTTGACACTCAGCACTATATAAGCTAGATGTAGTGGTGCATACCTGTAATACCAGCACTCAGGATGTGGGAGCAGGAGGATCAGAAGTTCAAAGTCATCTTCAGTGACATAGCGAGTTAGAGGCTAGCTTGAGATATGAGACCCTGTATGTGTGTTTATATGCACATCTATATACATATATGATTGGAGTCCCAGATCGCAGGTCACATGGAGGAGCCCTGTGAATTTTCTATGGCTAACTGGAGGACACTCAGATTGTGCCTCTAAGGCTTTCAACTTTGACCATAGGGAAAGTGGCCCACCTGATAGACATCTCATTTAATATTCTTTGGAGGATTTTTCTGTAGAGTTAGGCTTGTATCAAAATCTGGTATCTCCATTTTTTAGATGGTGAAAATGAGGCTTGGAAATGATTAAGTGTAAGGTTCATCGCTCAGCTGACCAGGAAGACGGCTCAGCAGTCCCAGGGAGATTCCTCTGCATCTCATATCTTTATTTGAGCTTCAGAATAGACACAGGTGTTTATGCAGTGTCTGTCTGGGGCCAAGGTGAGCTTGGAATATGACTTTGGCATAGTCTGTTCAGTATCTATGTGTCTCAGAGGTGTTTCAAATTCAGTTTCGGAGCCAAATTGGCCATTGGCCATAGACTTCAGTTTCTCCAGAGGGAAGATTCTGAGCAGCCAAAGGCCTTTATTGCTGAGGAATTTAAGTCACAATCTATCTCTGTTCCCCAGGGAAGGAACAACAAAGGCTAACCTCACAGCTGTAAGCATTGATCACTTACCTGATACCATTTGGATCCCACTGTCTAGGGCCAAGCAACCCTTGGCAAGTCCACAGAGGTTCTCTCTAGCAGCTGAGTGTTTGGGCTGCAGCTGTACTGACTGAAGTTCATGCTGTTGTGCTTCCCACACAGAGCCACCCCCAGAGCTGCTCCTTGAAGGATGTTGGGACAAAAGGCTTATTAGTCATAGGAATACATGCGGCACCAGGAGGACTGGTACTAAGAGCTGCTTGAACATCTCTCCTTCATTTCCCCAGTGTCTCGACAATACCCTGAAGCCTTTTGCTTAGGAAGGAGATAGTCAATGATTTCTGCTGATCTATTCTCACTGAACTGCTTTAAGTAGTTCTAGGGATGAGTGGTTCAGGAGGCAATGGGTGTTGCTCTCTATGATGTCTTAACTTACCAGGCTGCTTTGGAAGACTTGTCAGTGAAACCAGATCCTTTCCTTGTTCATTATTCTCAAGCCTTTAGACTATTCCCTTTTAGAAATGCACATTCTGGGCTGGAAAGATGGCTTAGTGATTAAGAGCACTGGCTGCTCTTGCAGAGGACCCAGGTTCAATTCCTACCATCCACATGGTGGCTAACAACCATCTGTAACTCCAGTTCCTGGGGATCTGATGCCCTCTTCTGACCTCCATGCACATTGCACAACATGGGTACACTTACATACATGCAGGCAATACACTCATACACATAAAATAAAAATAATAAAGTATTAAAAAAGAAATGTACATTCCACTGGTGTTAATTTAATAGTGAATAGTAACCAAGGCCACCGGTGTTTGCCCCTACTTCACAGTCCTACCAGACTTTCCCAAACACATATTTTTTTAAAGAATTTCCATCACAGTTGTATGAGATATGCTATTAATATTTCTAATTTGTTATCTAGGCAATAAAGATGGGAGAAGTTAAATGTCTTGCCTAAAGCCAAACAGGTGATAAGCAATAGACCTAGTACTTGAATTGCAGATGTCTGACTCCAAGGCATTAATGTGTTTACTCTGGAAAGTGCTGGCAATCAATTGCCTAGAGTAAGTGTGCAGATGCAAGCTTTCTTTACAGTCCCTCTCCCTATCACCTTCCTATAGCTAAGGAACAATGACCCCGAGTTCCTGACCTTCTCTGAAAGCCAACTTTCAGAATCACCTTCAATTGCATCTTGGGTCTCTTATCCAACAAACCTATTTTGAAGCCAAGCGGTCAGGCAGGGAATGTCTTCCTTAAGCACACCTGTGAGATGGGACCTACATTCTCTTGTGTCACCAGGAATACAAGGAGGATGGCCCAGATGGCGTGATACTTTTGTACCAACCAGGCATGTCAGATTTGCACACTCCAAGGGACTTGCCCACTTTCCCCTGGGAAATTGCTATCATTGTCTGTCCCTTGGACTCTACCAGTCCCCCTCGCCAATCCACCTCAGGGCTCAGTGAATGTGGTATTAGCTGCTCACTGTGTTGACAATGTCAAGGTGAATTCCAAGGTGCTGTCTCTCAGTTCATATCCTTCCTGCTTCTTTTTTAATTAAAAAATTTATTTATATGTTTTTATTTTATGTGTATGAGTGTTATGCCTGCATGTATATAAGTGCACCTGTGTTGTGCAGTACCCGTGGACAGAAAAGGGCATCATATTCCCTGGAACTGGAATTACAGATGGTTGTTAGCCACCATGTGGGTGCTGGGATTTGGACTTGGGTCTTCTGCAAGAGCAGCCAGTGCTCTTAGCTGCTGAGCCATGGCTCCAGTCCATCCTCCCGGTTTCTAACACAGTGACTGCTTCTTTTCCTCTGGCTCAGTGGTCCTCATTGGCATCAGGAATGCCCCTAGAGGATATTTTCAAAATTTGGGAGGTTGAGCTTTGTTTTACTAGGGTAATTTGTGTCATATAACATATGATTTTTATTATGAGTCACCCTTCTTTGACTGTCTCTTTTATATAACAATTGGTCCATTACATTGATTTGATAAACACCAAGTGAAGTAAGTTATATTAACTGCAAATGTCACTGTTGAGTGGTGAAAGGGCAATGTGAGGTACAGGAATGGTGGATACAGGCATGATACAGGCATGGTAGATACAGGCATGGTAGAGGGATTGGTAGATACAGGCATGGTAGATACAGGCATGATAGATACAGGCATGGTAGATACAGGCATGGTAGAGGGATTGGTAGATACAGGCATGGTAGAGGGATTTGGCTTTTGCAGGATTGAAAACCACTGCCAAGTCCCTGTAGTTCCTCCAGAATCGTTAATCATTTGCCCACCTAAGACTTCTCACACTATACCACAAGCCTTCCAACCTGGAATGTATTCCTCTTCTAAGCACATTGGGCCAACATTCTAGAGATTTCCGGAATACCTGGAAGAATTTTGACAACTTTGTCTAACCCTATGCTGATCACACAAGCATTTTTGACCCTTATTTTTTTTTTCTTGAAGGAAAATCATCCCTTTCCTGCAGTATTATTACAAAGATTAAATGAGCTGACATGTAACATGACCACCATGGACTATCTTCTGTAGATGTTAAGATCTTTCTCCTGGCCTTATGTCTTTTCCCTTTTAAAGAAAATTGCTTCTGGGGCTGGAGAGATGGCTCAGAGGTTAAGAACACTGGCTGTTCTTGCAGAAGACCCAGGTTCAAATCCCAGCACCCACATGGCAGCTAACAACTGTCCATGGCTCCAGTTCCAGGGGATCCAACAGCTTCTTCTGTCCTCTGTGGGTATTGCACGACATGGGTGCATTTACCTACATGCAGACAATACTCATACACATAAAATAAAAATAATAAAATTTTTTTTTAAAAAGAAAATTGCTTCCTAGGACTACTGTTATAAATACAAAAAGTGGTAACTCTTTTTTTAATACAAATACACACAAACACACACACAGTTTCTCTTTTTAAAAAAATATTTATTATTATTATTTTATGTGTATGAGTGTATTGCCTGCATGTATGCGAGTACACTCGTGTCGTGCAATGCAG
>NW_008335436.1:1046644-1046982 GCF_000622305.1 Nannospalax galili
TACGAACCATAGGCATACAAGAAGGAGAAGAATCCCAAGATAATGGCGTGGACCAGATCTTCAAGAGAATTGTGGAAGAAAATTTTCCAAAATTAAGGAAAGACATGCCCATACAAATACAAGAAGCATGTAGAACAACAAACAGACAGGACCAGAAAAGAAACTCTCCACACCACATCATAGTAAAAACATTAAACGTACAAAACAAAGAGACAACTCTGAAAGCTGCCAAAGAGAAACAACAAGTCACATATAAAGGGAAACCCATTAGGATTACAGCTGACTTTTCAGTGCAAACTATGAAAGCCAGAAGAGCCTGGACCAAAGTATTTCCAGTT
>NW_008335436.1:1047875-1048404 GCF_000622305.1 Nannospalax galili
TAAACACTAAAAGCTGTCCTTAGAGGGATGTTTATATCTCTAAGTTACTACATCAAAAACTCAGAAAGAATGCAAATAAATGACTTAACATTGCAACTCCACGGACTTGAAAAGCAACAGCAAACAAAACCCAAACCCAGCAGACAAGAAGAAATAACAAAAATCAGGGCAGAAATTAATGAAATTGAAACAAAGAAAACAATACAAAGAATCACCAAATTCGAGAGCTGGTTCTTTGAAAAGATAAACAAGATTGACAGACCACTAGCCCAGTTAACCAAAAGAAAGAAAGAACGCCTCCAAATCAACAAAATTAGAGATGAAAAGGGAAACATCAAAACAGACACCAGAAAGATACAGAACATTATAGGGGAATACTTTAAAAACCTATATGCTATAAATTTGAAAACCTAAAAGAAATGAACGAATATCTAAAGGCATGGGAACCACCAAAACTAAACCAAGAAGAGAAGGACAGCTTTAACAGACCCATAACACAAAAAGAAATTGAAACAGTAATACAAAACCT
>NW_008335436.1:1049144-1058633 GCF_000622305.1 Nannospalax galili
ATGAAACTAGAAATTGTTACACTAAATGAAGTAACACAGACTCGGAAAAAAAAATCGACATGTGTTCTCCCTCATATGTGGATCCTAGAACCAGACTCTGATAAATAAGTATACAACCAGACATAACTACAGGAACCAGGATAAAGGAACGAGACTGGGAGGTAAAGGAAAACAACCTGAAGGAGAACAGTAGGAAACGGGCCTTAATAAGGGAGATATGGATAAAAATTGGGTTAGTTTAAGGGAGGGGGGAGTGAAGGGTATACAAGGAACCTAGGGGGTAAAGGGAAAGGAGGAGCTCAAGACAGGTAGGACCATAGGAGAATAGTATTAATAAGGGAGAAGGGGGGAAATGGGAACACCTAAAGTGGGAAAACCATGATGGAGGGGTGAGACAAGGCTACAGATAAACAATGCCTAGCTAGTTTTGTAACCAGAGAGAACCATATTTCTCCTAAACCATACTGACAAATTATACATAGCAGATCAAGAAATATATGTGTAAGTAAAGTTTATATGAGAACAACTGGTCTTTGCCCAAGATTTATCTACATGACACACAGTAATTAAAAATACCAGACTGGTGGAACTAACCTTCTTGTGTGTTTAACAGGCACACTTTGAGGCCCATAATAATTTGGTCAGAGGGACATAAAGGACACTTTTTGCTCATAGCACTCCCAGGTCGACTAGTTCCAGGGGACAATGATCTCCTCTCAAAATGTCCTATAATGGTGGTGGGTTATCTGTCCTCTTGATCAAGGAGGCCGAGGAGACCCCACCAGATGGACTTGAACCAGTGTCCAGTCTATAAAGAATAGGGTCAACACAGAGGAATCACTTCCTCTGTGCTTCCAAGCGAAGCCAACCATGGTTCCTAGGGGACTATGAGTATCTCTCAGAATGTCCTGTAATGGTGGTGGGTTACCTGTCCTCTTGATCAAGGAGGCCGAGGAGACCCCACCAGATGGACTTGAACCAGTGTCCAGTCTACAAAGAATAGGGTCAACACAGAGGAATCACTTCCTCTGTGCTTCCAAGCGAAGCCAACCATGGTCAAGTAGGACCTTTGACTTATCTTCACACAGGTAGTACTGGTAAAAGAAAGGAGCCAGGGGCTCCTCCCAAGCCCATGTGCCCCCTTAGGAACAAACCCTCAAATGACCTTAAGAGTAAAAATAAATTGGTTTATCTGGGCCAACTCTATTGCCTTAAACATCAAAAAGGAATGTATAACCAAAGATTAAAGGGGTCAATATAATTTCTTAAGAGTCCATATGTACAGCTAGAGGCTACACAACAAGGAACAATGCCAGATAGGAGATACCTTCTTTTGAGTTGTTGGTCAGGGTGACCAAAGGGACTCCCAAAGAGTAACCCAGCATAGAACTGGGAAAATGAAATGCAGACCCCAATCTTATCTAAAGAAGTATTGACAACTGATTGCTGATAGAAGAGGAACAGCTGACCCTCCTAAAGCAAAGACCTCTAGATAGGCTGACTAGATTCACCAGAAGGGCCAGTAGTGGGGAAGGGCTGGGGGGTGCTGACAACAAAGCAGACAGTATCAGGGATATCAGAGTATAAGGGCTCTAGTGGGGGGAGGAAGGCTATGGGAGGGTGCCATCTGGAAAGCTGGTGTGTAGTCAAATAAGATGGTTTGGGAAGTTCTGTGTGATATACACACACAAAAAAAAATCAACAATTTTTAAAAATGTGTTATATTTGAGGAGGGAGTATAGAAATTTACATCATGCTAGTTAGTAGAGGTGATAAACATTATCACTGAAATCTACCAGATGACTTTATAGACATACACAGGCACCAAAGATCCAATTGCAACCGATTTTGAGTAGTAATAATCAGATGCATATAGATGAGAGATGCATGAGCCAACATGTCAATGTTAGTAGCAAAAAACAATGAGTCTTTCTGCAAGGAAGAATATATTCTAAAATGAAATGGAGATCTTTTTTAAAGGTTAAAAAACTCATTCAGTTTTATGTCTTACAGGGCTTATACTGAGTTCAATATTGTATAACTGTATTAAATCAACTGTGAACCTAGAAACTTGCACCCACTTGTGAAAGAGATGTACTCTTGCTCTGGAGTGTGTCACTGACTATGTTAACTCTGCAATATACTTTTTATTTATCTATTTACTTATTTATTTTTTAATTGGTGTTATCATTTAGATATGCTTCTTCTAATCATGTAGTTATTAAAAATTTTAAAAATGATTAAAAAAATAATAATTCTTCAAAGTTTAAAAATGTGCTCCTTAATAATTAGTAGATGTGAAAAACATTATCATTGAAATCTACCTGATGACTATATCCATGCTCAGATGCCAAGGAGCTCAGAAAGTCACCAACTGTGACTAGTAATAATCAGATATATAGAGATTAGAAACGCATGTGCATCTTAGTGTCAATTGTATTAAAAATGAATTATTTTATGTCTTATAATGTTAATACTGAGTAAAATATTGTATAACTGTAACAATTCACTGTAAACCTAAAACTTTATAGCCAATTTGATAAAGATGCAACTTAGCTCAGAAAATTATTATTGAATGTCGGTGCTGTTGTAATGAAATTCTTCTTCTAAAAAATTCATTAAAAATGTATACTGATTTAAAATGTATTTCATGGATAAGCACATGTACAGTGAGAACTGTCTCCAGTGAGTTATGGCTCTTAGAGATATAGCTAACGTTAATACCTCTTTTCTTCTAGCGCCATGTCTGTTGGGTACTTTTTGTAGGTTAGCACTTGCCCTTCTTTTTGTAAATCCCTACCGTCTTTGAATGAAATACTCATTCTGCAATGTACTTTTTATTTATCTATTTACTTATTTATTTATTTTTTAATTGGTGTTATCATTTGGATATGAAACATTCCACCAAGACTCATCATATACTGAAGGCTTGGTCCTCAGTGCAGTATTGAGATGTGGGGTATTTAGTTAATTTTCTGCTGCTGTGATAAACATCAGGACCACAGCAACTTCTAGAAGGAAGAGTTGATTTGGGCTTATGGTTCCAGAGGGAGAAAAGTCCATCATAGTGGGGCAGCATAGCAGGAGGCTCTGGAGCACAAAGCAGAGAGCTCACATCTTCAAGCACACACAGGAAGCAGATTGCAAAACTGAAGTGGGGCAAGTCTATGAACTCTCAAATCCCACCCCCAATGTCCTGTTTCCTCCAGCAAGACCACATCTCCTAGGGATTCTATGATCTTCCCCAAACAGTGCCATCAGCTGTGGACCTTATTTATACTGTGTTCAAATACTTGAGCCTGTGGGGAACATTTCTCATTCAAACCACCACACTGGACTTTAGGGAAAGGTTCGACCCATGAGAGCTCTGACTTAATCAATGTATTAGTCTATTCACGGAATGATAATTTGATGGGATGAGGAGCTGAGTCTAGTTGTGGGATGCAGATCACTGGGGCATGTCATGGAAGAGCACCTCTTGCCCTTGGCCTCTCTGCTGTCTCTACCTCTTGGCCACCATGAGGTAGGCACCTTCACTGTATCTCCTGCTCTTGCCATGATGTTCTACCTCCCTACAATCTACAGATCATGCAGTCAACTGACCATGGACTGAAATCCCAGATGCTGTGAGCAAAACTAGAGTCTTCTTACCTTAAGTTGTTTATCTTGGGCCATTTTCACAGTGACACCTGCCTTACAGTGTTGTAGTAAGGATTAAATGTGTTAAAACATAAAACTCTTGGAATAATTTCTGGCACATAGAATACATTATATATTATTAGAACTCTCCCTTTTTTGGAGGCAGGGTCTCATGTAGCCTATGCTGGCCATGAACTTCACATGTAGCAAAGGATGACCAACCTTGAACTTCTGATCATCCTGTATCCACTTTCTGAGTGCTGGGATTACAGGCCTGAGCTACCATACTCAGTTGCTAGGACTCGAACCCAAAGTTCTGTGCACGCTAAGTAAGCACTCTACCAACTAAGCTATATCCCCAGTCCCCAGAACTCTTTATTAAGAAATCTTGTAGCTTTCATGGCCAGCCTGGTCTACGCAGTGAGTTCCAGGCCAGCTGGGAATACAGGGAGACCCTGTCTCAAAAAGACAGTCTAAAAAAAACGAAAAAAAAAAAAAAAAAAAAAAAAAAAAAGGAAAGAGAAAGGAAGAAAGAAATCTTGTAGTTAAATGCCTTGCCCTCTGTGTGCCACCCATTGGCTTTTACTTCTCTTTTTGAGGGCAACGGAGTAGAGAAACATCTGTTTCCCTGATATAAGTGCTAGCCTGATTCTTTCTAGAATGTTCCATATATTTATTACAGAATTGAGGTATTATCATGTGGAGTGTTGGACTCACTGGACTGGCAGTGATCTACAGTGGTCAGCTGGCCACAGACACAGCATCATTTTCAGATCAGAGGACAAAACAGCCTTCGTGTTTCTTAGGAAATAGTCCCCTGCATTCTACAAAGCCTGTTTGGAATCTAATGGGCAATTTTCATAATAAACCACAGCTAAAAAAAGATAATATAGAAGGAGAAGGACAATTACCTATGTGGTAGCTATGGTTAGATTTTTTTAAAATAGAGAAGCTATTATAGGTATTTTAAAAGAAATACAGAAAATATTCTGTGATTAAGGCTTCAAAGCAGAAAGAGAAAATTAAAATAGACATTTCTGGGCACGAGGCAAATGCTTAAACAAGGAAGAAAAATGTTTCCATTGCCCTCCTCTAATAGAGGATATCAGCAAGCTTGGGCATGCATCTCAGTGTTACGAGTGCTTTCTTAACATTTCTGAGGCCATGGGTTTGAATCCCAGCACTGCAAAAGTTATACGTAGACACACACACACACACACACACACACACACACACACACAAGCTTTGGATTATTCATTGGGAATCTTTTCTCAACTCCATGGAAAGGCAAGTCAGTGATGAGGTTATCCATTTGCATCCTGTAATGAATGGGTGATGAAAGGAAACATATCTGGCATGCAGCTGTTCCAGAGAAATTAGGAGCACATGGAATTCATTTGTGAGCAAAACACATGGCCCTCTCAGGATGGGATGAGAGAGACTTAAAAAGCAGAGGCAGGGATCTACAAACTATACAAAACTTTGAAACCGACAGGTCCTCCCATTCAAAGTGAGGGTGATTGTACATGTGATATGAATGGAGCCTGGGAGACTGGGGCAGGAGGATGGAGAGTTGTAAGCCAGCCTGAGCTACATGGGGAGACCCTAGCTAACATCCTCCACAAAGAAGCCTACTAAGTGCCTAATGGCAGGGACGATACACAAATGAACAAATGGATCTTTCATAACCTGGACAGGATGAAACAGGAGAGCATACATTTTTGCCCTGTTACTCATAATAGCTATGATTTGACACTTGTGATTTTTTTTCTGGAATTTTCCATTTAATATTTCTCAGATGATAGTCGACTTCAGGTGATTGAAATCATGGGAATCAAAACTTTGAATAAAGGGTGAACTACTGTAAATTAGGCTGACAGATTACTCAACAAAACATGCTCTCTGTACTTGGATTAATGTGTCTTCTTGTTTATTACTCTGGAGTAAGGGTGTTCCTGGAAGGGAATTTGTTATCTTTCATAATAGAGGCCAGAAAACAAGCCCTGGGCCTGAACTACAGCTAAATCAATGCATTGTGAATTTTCTAGAGGAATCATGCTATGCTGTCTTTAGGCTACAGGTTGTAGTTTTTAGTTGGTTGCCGTGTGTGTGTGTGTGTGTGTGTGTGTGTGTGTGTGTGTGTGTAGAGATTGATTGTAATGTTTCACAAAATGGCAGTACTTATATTTTTGTGAGCTAATTCTTCATGCTATGGGGCTGCTGTAATATGGGAATTTCAACATCTCTCTCTCTCTCTCTCTCTCTCTCTCTCTCTCTCTCATCAAACACCATCAGAAGATTCAGTTATTGACAAGAAAGAACGTCCTGGCTTGTTTTCAGATGCCCCTCAGAGGAGGTAGCATGGCCTCTGCCGAAAACCTCTGATTGATTAGAACTCCCGCATTTTTATTATCTGCAATGGTTTGCAGCTGGGGAACACTTCCTACACATAGAACAGTTTCTTGGGTTGTGGGTTGAAAATAGAGGGCCAATCTCAGCAGTACTATAGTCTCTAAAGGTAGAATGATTGAATCAGGAGGTTCTCCTGAGAACTACATAGAAACCCACAGTTTCTGTGACCAGCTCACACATCATCTCAGGAACAATTTCAAGATTCACAGTCAGGGCTGTAGAGATAGTTCGGTCGGTCAGTAAAGTGGGCTTGCTTTGCAAGCATGGGGACCTGAGTTCTATCCCCAGAACCCATGTAAAAGAAAAACCAGGCATGGTGGCATGTACCATAACTAGCTCAGAGGCAGAGACAGGCAGATCCTTGGGGCTCACTGGCCAGCAAAATAGGCCTATTTGATGAGTTCTAGGCTAATGAGAGACCCGTCTCAAATAAAAAAGGCAGTTGATGAATGACACCAGAAGCTGTTCTCTGACCTCCACACATATTCCCACATGCATACACACATGCACACACACACACACACACATGAACACACATAGAGAAACATTCACATACAACACACAGAAAAGATTACAGTCTTCCCAGATGTGCCTCTGGAAAGACAACAAGGCAAGAAAGAGTCTGTTGCAAAATTCAATCTCATATTTGTGATTTATGACCTTCCTGTATGAGTAACTCAGAGATTTTAATGCCTAGAGAGGGAGCAATTTCTTAGCCTGTGATGTCACTACACATGGTGATTTGGAGAAGAGGAAAGAATGGAAAGAGAAAGCTCTGGGTTCTTTGTGCCCATTGACTGTTTCTACATCCAACTGTGGAAAAAGATGTTTTATGGTGGTTTAAAAAGCCTTTGAGTCATAACCTGAACATGTTGACTGAAACATTTGGAATGTCTACAAATTGGGTCCTAAGTCCTTTATAGCACCTCCCAGTGTAGGTAGGGTCTATTTTCCTGCTCTTTGAATCCAGGTGGGCTTGTGATTACAATCCAGAATGAGGTATATCGAACTGATCCTACTAGGGCCAGGCCCGACTGCTAAGGGACAGGCATCCTTGTTCATGGGTTCTTAGAGCCTCAACTATCATATAAGAATTATAACTAACCTGCTGGAGAAACCATATAGAGAGGCCTTGAGCCTACATGGAGGCAGAGAGGGCCCAGATGTACAGTGAGTGGCTTAGGGCTCTCCAACACAGTCCAGCTGTAAATGAAGGTCACTGAGTGACCCAAATGATATCACGTGGAGCAGAAGTCTTGTCCAGCAGAGTCCTGCCCAAATTCCTAACTTATCATAGCATGTGGAATAATAAAATGGTTTTCTCTTTTAAGCCACTAAATTTTGGAGTTGTTTTTAAATGTGGCAGTACATAATCAAAATACATTAGCAAAAAATGAATCTGGGGTGGGCTTGGGCCTTTGGGAAGGGGACCGAAAAAGTCAGAGACTAGTGGATGTCATAAGACCAGCTCAGCTGAGGAATGAGAATCCTAGCATGGGACCAAAACGCCCAAAAATTCAAGTAGCTGTGCAGCTACCAAGGATTCGAAAGCCCAAGACCCATCTGGCAACTGTGGTGTCAAGGGCTATATGACAGGAAGTCCAAAACCAGGGTCAAGATCACAGTCAGGAGTGAGGGAGTTATTATGTATGCCACTCTGGTAGCTTGTCCATTTGCTAAAGGACTAAAGCCACAGGAAATCTCAGTGCTTCAGATGAACAGCCTAGAAGTCTGGAACAGAATCCCCCTCCCAAGGGGAAGGCAAAGAGAAAGGTTCACAGAGGAGGCCTGGGCCCTGCAAACCATGAAACTCAGATTCCCCAAGACCAGGCGAGTATTAGTTGAATCTCTAAAGCCCAGGTAAGCATCAGACTTGGGAAGTTATGAAATCCATACAAACAGAAAGGTGGTAAGTCTGCAGGTGTGTACATGGATAGATGTACACATCTGTAGGTATGTACATGGATAGATATGTCCAGAGGGCAGAGCCTAAGTGAAGCTTGTCTCTGGACATACAGCAGGACAGAGAGATCTGATGGGATAAATGAAGAATCACCAGGGCAAGTTCAAAGCAAATCATTTGTGTTTTCAAACTAAGCTGACACATTAGCTTATGATTGACAGGTATTATCTCATAACATTGTGATACTCATCAACTCTGCACAGACCATCATTGTACACACAGAATAAAGTCCAAGTGACTCAGCATGAATTTCAAGCCTTTTTTTAAAAAAAAAAACCTCAAATTTTATTATAATACCTCCCACACAGCATTCTGCTGCTAAACAGTTGAAGTACATATTCAGTATGTGAATGCTAAAATTAGTTGCCAAAAATTATTTACTAAAGATTTTTGCAGGGATGGAGAGATGGCTCCATAGTTAAGACCATTGGCTGTTCTTCCAGGGGGCCTGGATTTGGTTCACAACACCCACATGGCAGCTAAAAACTGCCCATAACTCCAGTTCCAGGGGATCTGACATGCTCTTCTGACCTACTCAGGCATTGAACAATACAGGTGCACTTACATACATGCAGGCAATATACTCATACACATAAAATTAAAAAAATGATAAATTATTTTTAAAGATTTTTGTGAAGGATATTAGGATTGGGGAAAAACAGGAATGGGAAGTATTATCAAAGAATCAATAAAATTACATTTTAAAAAAAGTTTTTATGGGTAAGAGGATCATGGATGATTGAAACTTACTCTATTATTAACGTTCACAATTAGTTCACAACCAGAAAAAGAACTATGAAATGAGACTTAACACATTAAATAATTCGTTTCTTTTAGGAGAAAGCATCTCACCATCTGTTTTAAGGATCCATTAGAACTTATGATGGATCTCAGTGCAATGCTGACCACTCAACCTTTGAACACAACGACCTCCCCAATTTCATTTCTGCTGTTGCCCACAAGTTACAACCCTTCCCTCCTAATGGCCCCTTCTCACAGCTGCTGCTTACCCTCAGCAGCTGTGGGTTAAATAAAACTGTCAAAGCCCTTCTTAATCTGGCCAAGGTACAGGGCCAATCCTCTGGTGCCTTCTCACTCCACAAGTCTCTATTCCTGGTGGACCATTATCAGCTGTTGCTCACCTTTATGTTTTGTCTTTCTCTTCATTGAACACTGTATGTCTCTTCCTTTTTACTTTTGATGAATGAAGTCCTACAAATCCTTCAGGCTTCAGCTCAACTGCCACACTGCTTGCTAAGTGTGATGGTTAATTTTTAACTGTCAACTTGACAGCCTAGAATGACCTGGGTAGAAACTTTTAATTGAGGAATTGTCTAGATCAGGTTGGCTTGTGGCCATGTGGGGGGGGATTGTCTTAATGAAATTAATTGATGTAGATCCAGCCCACTTGGGGGGGGGTTCCGAACTGCATGCATTTATTTCTCTCTGTTCCAGACTGTGGGTATGGTATGGCT
>NW_008335436.1:1058770-1096025 GCF_000622305.1 Nannospalax galili
AGGAATGCCCAATGAGCCCTGACGATTAGTTTCTCATGTTTGGTACCACTCCAAGTTGTTAATCTACTGCAAGCTGATACTTGGATGGATGCTTAGTATCACAGGCAACCAATGGAGGCTCCAGACTCGTGTTTCTACAGACCCCAGAGGAGGTACTCCAGGCTAGGCTTGGAGCAAACTCAGCTCCCTGCTCCTCTGAAGACTGACACTGAGTATTTTCCATTTCTTCACTAGGTCATGACCATATTGACAACCACCGCTGACTGTTGCATAATTACCTTGGTGTGCCCCATGTTGATTAGTACAGTGACTGCTCAGTAGAAACTACTGAACTGAACTAATTTGAATAAAAACAAATGGAGTAATGTCAAGTTTTGAACCTTCTAGAAAACTAATCCCTCAGATATTTTGTGGGTTTTTTTGAGACAGGGTCCCACTAGGTAGCCCAAGCTTGCCTTGGATACTCCATCCTCTTGCCTGTCTTTCAAGTGCTGGGATTTTAAGTATATACCCCCCACCCCCGCCATGGGAGTTTAAGTATATACGACAACCATGAGGTTGTTTTTAGCAGACAAATTGAATCAGCCATTTCAGAGAAAAAGGACAAGTTTCTAAGATCTGACTTTCCTCTTCACTCAGGGATGACCTAATGCAAAGCTGCAACTTGCAATTTTAATGATAAATCAGGTTTTTCCATGTTTTGAATGAAAGGCCATTTTGAGTTTTTGTGCATTTCATACAATACATCTTACTCATATTTATGCCCCTCCCCTATCTACAACCCCCATCACTCCCCCGATTGAGTTCACGCATTCTGGCATTTATGTTAAGGCAAGTTTTTTTTCAATTCTTAAATTCAAAGTCATTCTGGAAACTATTTTATGTAGGCATGGGCTTAGCTTTCTTCTTTTCCTAAGGCCATGTAGGATAAAAACTTGATTAGAAATAAATTTTTCATATTCTGATGGGTGTAGCCTAGCAACAAGAATGAAACAAAGGGGTGAACGCATGTAAGCTGGAGAGACCCTCCAACCGGGGTTGTTTTTTAGCTGATAAGGTGACCAGATCATAAATATGACTGGTTAGGCAATAAATTATATTCCAGAATGAAAGAACCAGTGGAGAGGAACTTTTTTTACTTAATTTGGCTGTGTTTTATAGCTTCACACTCAGTACAGATTAAAGAATTATAAATTAGATATTCTGTAGGCTGGTTGTGTAAGCCCCCATACACGTACAGGGAATACACTGGAATTTATTTTTTCTGTACACTTAGCTCTTTAAGGTCTGTTCTGAAAACTTTTTCGGTAAGGAGCATGAAGGTATGTTTGGTTAAACAAAAAGCCAGGTGAGAATAATCATTGTGATGTAGTTAGGGCGCTAGACTATTGCTTTTAATCAGTTTGTTTTAAATCACAAATTAAGCACTTAATTGATTTATTTATCTCACATATACATAGTTTTAGAAATGATTAGTATGCTTACAACCCTGACCTGTTTTTCTTTTTAAAAATAGTTTATTTTCATTTTATTTTATGCATTTGAGTGTATTGTACACATGCAAGTAAATACACCCATGTCATGCAATGCCCAACGAGATCAGAAAAGGTCGTTGGATTCCCTGGAACTGGAGTTCAAGACAGTTATTAGCCGCCATGTGGGTTCTCTTAACCACTGAGCCATCTCTCCAGCCTCATTGTTTTTCTTTTTAATTAAAAACTTTATTATTTCTTAAGTATGTACATGTGTGTATATGACACATGTGTGTGAATGTGGGCATGCACATGCCATAGCGTGTGTGTAGACATCAGAGGACACTTTGTGGAGTCGGTTCTCTCCTTCCACCCTTACGTGGCTTCTCAGGATTGAGTTCAGGTGGTCAGGCTTGCACTTCAAGTGCTTACTGACTGAGCCATCTTGCCAGCCCCCCATATTGTTCAATAATGTGTCACTGTGCTCAAGCTATTCAGTTTCTCATCCCAATCAGAATCAGTTTCATATGGTTTCAAGACCAGGAGAATCATCCATTGAAAACATATAATTCAGTATCTTTTTTAGTGCAAGTAGAGTTGTGCAACCTTCAGTGTGATCTAATTTCAGAACATTTTCACCTCCCTCTAAAGAAACCCTAACACTTCTCACTCTCCATCTGGCCCCCCACCAACCACTGCTCCATTTTCTGTTAGTGAATTTGCCTACATTGCATCCTCTTGGTATCGCACACTATGTGCTTGTTCTAGTTTGCTTTCTGTTGCTGTGATAAATGGCCAAAAGTAACTCAGGGGAGGAAAGGGTTTATTTTGTCTTACTCTTTCAGGCCAAATCCATCATTGAAGGAAGTCAGAGCAGGAACTGAATAGATTCCACAGAGGAACAGAACACCACCTACTGAATTGCTTTTTCTCTGGCTCATGCTCAAACAGCTTTTTTATACAACCCAGGACCATTTGCCCAGGGGTGGCACTGCCTACAGTGGGCTGGGCCCTCCTACACTAATTAGCAATCAAGAAAATTCCCTACAGATGTGCCCACAGGCCAATCTGATGGAGGTGATCCCTGATTGAGACTCCCTCGGATAACTCTGGGCTGTGTCAAGTTGGCAGCAGAAGCCAGGAAAAGTGCTCTTTGCCCCTGGCTGCATTCATTAAGCATAATGTTCAAGGCTTATCATGTGTGGCATGTATCAGTCTCTACACCCTTCTTTTTTGCTCTTTTGGTGATGCTTGGCATGGAACCCAAGACCTAGCACAAGCTAGCCTCATGCTCTCCAACCAAGCTCTACCGCCTGCCCCACTTCATAGCTTTTTACTGCTGATTACTGTTCTATTATATAGATAGGTCATCCAACACTTGATAGACATGACTTGTGAGTAGTGCTTCTATGATCATTGTGTGCAAGGTTTAGTCTGACCACCCCTTTCAGTGATGTATGTTGGGAATATGTCCAGGTGCAGGATTTTTAGATTACATGGTGATTTTAGGTCTAACGTTTGAGGAGCTGCCAAGCTATTTTTCAAAGTTGCTACATCATTCCACATCCATCCTAATGATGTATGAAAACTCCAGTTTCTCTTCACTTCTACCAACACTTGCTAACGTCTGTCTTTTGGAAAGAACATAGCCACTGCAGTGAATATAAAGTTCTCTCTCTCTCTCTCTCTCTCTCTCTCTCTCTCTCTCTCTCTCTGACAGCATCTGTCACTGAGCCTGGAGCTCATTTATTCAGCTAGACTGGCTGACCAGTGAGCTCAGGAATCTCTCTGCCTCCCAGTGCTGGGGTTGAAGATGTGTGCTGATGTACCCAGCTTTTTACAAGAGTGCTGGGAATCCAAACTTAGGTCCTCATGTTTGGACAGCAAGCACTCTGCTGACAGAGTCATCTCTCATTTCCCTTGCCATGGCTTGGATTTGTATTAACCTAATGACTAATGATGATGAGCATCTCGTTACATAATGAACATTTGGAAAAATGTCTGTTCAAATTCTTTGCCCATTTTCAGTAGGGTTATTTGTTTTGTCTACTTAGGAATAAACTTCTTATATATGATTTTCAAGTATTTTCTCCCATTCTATGAGTTGATTTTTTTTTTGGTCTTTTTTGGAGACAGGGTCTCCCTGTAGCCCCAGCTGTCCTGGAACTCACTATGTAGACCAGGCTGGCCTTGAACTCACAGAGATCCGCCTGCCTCTGCCTCCAGAGTGCTGGGATTAAAGGCGTGTGCCACCACACCCAGCTTATTAGTTGATTTTTTAAAAAAAGATACAGCGTTTCATTTCTTAGAACAGTTTAAGATTAAATTTGAGTAGAAAGTAACCAAATTTCTCATATAACCAGTCTTCCATCACCCACACCTTTCCCTACCATCAGCACCCTGAAAAAGAATCTAAATTTGTTACAATTGACAAACTTACCCCAACGCATGCTTATCCCCCAGGGCCTAAAGTTCACATGGAAAGGCTTCACTCTTCATGCTATATGGTCTGTCTAAAAAAATTATTTGTGTGTGTGTGTGAATATGTGTGGCATATGTGTGGGTGCCAGAGGAGGCTAGAAAAGTCTGTCAAGGGGGCTGGAGAGATGGCTCAGTCATTAAAAACACTGAATGTTCTTGCAGAAGACCCTGGTTCAAATCCCAGCACCCACATGGCAGCTAACAACTGTCTGTAACTCCAGTTCCAGGGGATCTGAGACCCTCTTCTGTCCTCTGAGGGCACTGCACAACACGGGTGCACTTACCTACATGCAGGCAATACATGCATACACATAAAATAAAAATAATAAATAAAATATTTTTTAAAAAAGAAAAGGCTGTCAGAACGCTTGAAGCTGGAGTTACAGCTGGTTGTGAGTTGGAAGAGCAGTGAGCACTCAACGTCTTAGCCTTCTCTCCAGCTCCTGTTTTCCTAAAAATCTTCCCTGTTCTGCCTATTTATCCCCCGCTCCCTTTAGTCCTTGGAATAAAATCTTTTTCCTGTCTCCATAGTTTATCTTTTCCAGAATACCATAGACTTGACTTCCCCGAGGGTAAAATCTTATTGCTCCTTTCACCTAACAATATGTGCCAAAGGCTCTCCATGTTTATTAATGGCTTGAAACCCTTTTTTTCCTAGCACTGTATAATATACCATGTGTAGATGCACCGAACTTTATCCCTTCACCTGCTGAAGGATATCTTGGTTTCTTACATGAAATTGTGGCAATTTCATATAAAAGTACAAGATTTGTGTGGACATAAATTTTCACTGCTTTTGAATAAGCACTGCATTACTTACTTTACAGTTGCTGTGATAAGATACTATGACCAAAAGCAACTTATGGAAGAGTCTGTTTTGGCTTATGGTTCCAGAGGGTGAGTCCATAATGTAGGGGGAGGCATGGCAGCAGGAGCTGAAAGCTCCCACCTCACAGCTCCAAGGGCAGACATGAGGCAGAGGGGGAGCTGGAAGTGGGACCAAGCTATGAACTTCAAAGCCCGTCCCCAGTGACATGCTTCCTCCGGCGGGGCCATACCTACTAACCCTCCCCAAACAGCTGACCAAGTAGGACATACTCGAGTCTATGTAGGACATTTCTCATTCAAACCGTTGCAGGCACAAAGGATGGTGATTGCTGCTGGGATGGAATGCAAGAGTACATTCAGTTTGTAAGAAGCTGGCGCTGTCCTCGAAGTCCTACATCACTTCTCTTTCTCCCCTGCAAAGAGCAGAGTTGCTGGTGTTTTTATTTTGTTTGAGTTCTCTTTTCAATTTCTGTTTTTAATTTCATGAGTGTGTATATAGCATATACATGTGTGCTCAAGTACATTCTCCTCCATGAGCTTGTGGAGGCCAGAGGTTGACAGCTGGGTCTTCCTCAATCACTTCTCCACCTTATTATTCGAGACAGGGTCTCCCACTAAACCTGGCACTCACACTGATTGCCTAGAACTGCTTGTCTAGCTAGCCCCAGGGACCCTTCTCTCTGTCTCCCAGTGCTGGGATCACAGACATATGCCACTCTAAAGATAAATGTAGGGAAAAGTGACATAAACCCAATACTGTATTCTCTGATCCATGAATAAGGTATATCTTCTTTCTTAAGTCTTTTTCAGAATATTTAGCAATTTTTACTGTTTAGGCTGTTAGGCCTCTCTTGTTAAATTGATTTTTAAATGTTATATTTTTCACATAAAATCAGCCAAAAAATAAATAAATAGCGTATGGATCCATACAACAGAATAAAGAACTCAGAAATAGGCTTACATAGACTTTACCAACTGATCTTTGGCAAAGGAGCAAAGGCAATAAAACAAGCTAGTTTTTCCAATAAACAATGCTAGAACAACTGAATATTCACATGTGGATAAAAAGAACTTAAACAGAAACCTTACATGATATGAACACTGAGTAAAAATTGATAGACATAAATGTAAAATATATGTTAAGACTCTTGAAAATAGGAGAAAATTTGCTTAGCCTTGTGTCTGTGATGAATTTTTAAATATGTTCGTAGAAATAAAACTAATCTCTCTTAACAATCAAAAGACAAACCACTGAAAGCCAAAACACATTTATAAAACATGTATTTGATAAAAACATATGTCCAAGATGCACAAAGGACAGACTCGGCAAGAAGAAATAAATGATTCAGGGGCTGGTGAAATGGCTCAGCAGTTAAGAGAACTGGTTCCTCTTGTAGAGGACCCAGGTTTGGTTCCCAGCATCCATCTGTAACTCCTGTTCCAGGGAATCTAATGCCCTCTTCTGACCTCCATGGGCATTGTACAACATGGGTGCACTTACATACATGCAAGCAACATACTCATACACATAAAAAATAATAAATCAAATATTAAAAAAGAAATGCATGATTCCATTAAAAAATAGCAAAAGATATGAACAGTTATCTCACTAGAGAAGACACACAGATCACAAATAAGCATATGAAAGAGACTCAGCATCATTTGTCACTAAGGGATCTAAGTTAGACAGTGATGACTGGCCACCCCTCAGAACAACTACAATCCAATATGCGAGAATACCAACTGGCAGCGGGCGGTAGAGACATAGGAACTCACTTTCATAAAGGTAGAAGGAAGGAACTGACTCCACAAAGTTTCTCCACACATACATGCGCAGCACACACAATAAATAAAATGTAAAAAATATTGAGTATATAAAGGTACTGCAATATTGGAATACGATCCCTATACTGGTTATAAAACTGGCTAACATACTACAGGAAAATTAAACTCTGTTCATGGGACTGTCTGCTTTTTCACTTGACCGAAATCACCACAGATACTATACTCTGAATGTTAATTCATAGGTCTGCAGACTCTGGCCTCTAATCAATAACAAATAGTAAATTAAGCAAAAGATCTTCTAGCACTTTCTGTAAAAAGCCAGAGAGTTACTATTTGAGGCTTGCAGAGCTTTTAATCATGGGGCCATCTCTCTAGCCCTACCAGTCCCCAGTTAATGACCTTCTGTATTAAAGGCAGTAGGCTCCAGAACACAGCTGGCTCTTCCCATGATGTTCTCTAAACATGGACAGACGTTTACATAAGGCTAGTGTCATTCATGGGAACTCTCTGGTGAATGCTGTGTGCCCTTACCTCGTTCTAGTGAATGCGGAGGGACGGTTTATCCTTGTTTGACCCTTCTTGCTTATCATACTTTCCTGCTGCTAAGACCACTTGAGACTCTGCTTTGGGCTCCTATCTGCCTTGGAAGTAATAAAACCGCCCAACAATTTTTGTTTTTCACCTTTGGGAGCAGATGACCCTGCATATGTCCTTGAATATGCCCTCCTGGAAAAACTGTGTCTGCCCTAAGTCTTCATGACTTTTAAATTTTCTGTTACATTTGGTTCATTTGTGTGTGTGTGCGTGTGTGTGTGTGTGTGTGTGTCTGTGTGTGTGTGTGTCTGTGTGTGTGTACATGCTACCAAATGTATGTGTGGAAGTCAGAGGACAATTTGTCAGAGTCGATTCTCTCTTCTACCATGCGGGTGCAGAGGATTGAACTCAGGTTGTCAGGCTTGGTGGCAAGCACCCTTACCCACTGAGCCATCTCATCAGTCCAGTCTTCACCATGTGACATGTGAAGGGAAGATTTTTCTGTTGTCATACAATATCCTTTTGCCCACTGCACCTCATACTTCTCTAAGAGCCAGTCTTATATTCTCAATGCTTAAAGTCTTCAAAAGATTTTCAGCAGCTCTAAATCTCAGAGTTAAAAATAGAAGCATTGCTTCCCTGGTCCATATTGGCTTGAAGGAAGGTTTTTGGTTTGTTTTTTTTAATATTTTATTTATTATTTTTATTTTATGCGTATGAGTGTATTGCCTGCATGTAGGTAAGTGCACCGTGTTGTACAATGCCAACGGAGGTCAGAAGAGGCCATCGGATCCCCTGGAACTGGAGTTATGGACAGTTGTTAGCTGCCATGTGGGTGCTGGGATTCGAACCTGGGTCTTCTGCAAGAGCAACCAGTGTTCTTAACTGCTGAGCCATCTCTCCAGCCCCTGAAGGAAGGTTTTGATTCTTGAATCATCACTGAGCATTTTACCAGAAAAGGCTCCCTTTTCACTTTTGGTACTCAGTTCTTCTGGTCTGTTTCGGAGTTCTTAGCTCTTCTGTGAAGTAGTGGTTTCCGGCTTCATACTTGCATTTCCCCTCTTACGGCTGTGATTTGGAATGGTGGCTCCACTCATAGCCTACTGTTCTAGTTAGCTTTAACTGTCAACTCCACACACCCTGGAGTCCTATGAGAACAAAGTCTCAGTGGAGGGATTGCTCAGATCAGATTGGCCTGTGGGCATGTCTGTGGGAGATTGTCTCAACTGTTAATGCATGTAGGGAGGGCCCAGCCCACTGTGGGTGGCACCATTCCTTGGGCAGATGGTCCTGTAATATACAAGAAAGCTAGTTAAACATGGGACTGCAAGGGAGCCAGCAATCAGAATCCTCCACGGTTTCTGCTTCAAGTTGTTGCTTGAGCTCCTGCCATGACTTCCCTCAATTATGGACTGTGAGTTGAAGTGTAAGTCAAATAAACCCCTTCCTCGCCCAAGTTGCTTTTGGTCAGAGTGGTTTATCACAGCAACACAAAGGAAACTAGGATACCTACCCTGTGTTTACCACCACCTCTGCTTCCTGATGTTTCTATTTTCTATTTTCAGAGAACCACAAAACAAATAACCTAGGCAAAGTAATGATGGACTAGAAGTCTTTAAATCTTTGACAGCTTGCCTTCTGGTATTGAGAAAAAGACCAGTTGTTTGATGGAGCAAAAGAAGAACAGCATGAGTTTGAGCCTTTGTTGTCTGGGACAGTTCAGCTTATTCCTGAGCTTGCACATTCCTTTCTGCAAAATAAAATCTCACCCTCTGTAGAAGTTAAATAAAAAATCAATCCGGTCTTGCCTAAACCCTTCTTCCTATAGATAAATTCTATACAACCTGTAGGATTCAACTCATCAGGTGCTGCATTATACACCCACTTGGCCTGGCACCTGTAGAATCCTGCAAGTCTTTGTGGATAGCACTTTCCTGACTGTTGAATTATTTATGTGTCTGTTCTATACTTAAACTCTTTAAAAGCTAGGACCAGCCTAAATCACCATTGTGTTCTCTCCGTCTACAGCATTATGCTTAACACAGTTGAAGTTCACTAAGTGTTATTTGAACTGAATTGTCCTGAACACTCAGAATAGTATTGAAAGCTTAAACAGAGCATTATACTAGATTTAGCCAATAATTTCTAACTTAATTAGCATGTTTTGTCCAATGTTCTCATTAGTATAACTCATAATCTTTCAATACATATGATAACATTGTCTATATGAATGCAAATACTTTATGGATGCAATTCATCTCCAGCTGAAGAGTTTTTGGATAAACTTTTAATCAAGATGTTAACTTACTTTGCTTATGCCTTCCATAAAATATCAACGGAAGAACATGTGGTAAGTTTTCATGATTATTCTAAACCTCCATTTAGTGTCCTGATGCAGAAAATTACTAAGTGCTACCCTGGGATTTTGAAAGTACAAATAGAGCTTGCAAAGAGCCTGGGGGATATTCCCTGGAAAGAAACTCTTTGTTTTATGAAAATGGGGTTCATTAGCCATGATAATGGATCAAAGAGAGATGATTATGCAAGGATTTTCATAGCAAGAACTCTGAACTTTTGCAAATGATATATGAATGATATGTGGGGATAAAAATATTGGTGCAGGGCTAGAGAGATGATTCAGTGACTAAGAGTACCTGCTGCTCTTCCAGAGGATCAGAGCTCAGTTCCCAGCACCCACATCAAGTGGCTCACAACCACCTGTAACTCCAATCCAAGGGATCTGATGCTTTCTTCCAGCTTCCTTGGGTACCAGCACGTACACACACACACACACACACACACACACACACACACACACACTCATACTCACACTCACACACACTCTTAAAAATCTTTTAAAAAATATTGGTGCAGGGGCTCAGCAGTTAAGAGCATTGGCTGTTCTTGCAGAGGACCTGGGTTCAATTTCCAGCACCCACATGGCAGCTAACAACTGTCCATAGCTCCATTTCCAGGGGATCCAACACCCTCTTCTGGTCTCCGCAGGCATTGCATAACACAGGTGCACTTACACACATGCAGGCAATACATGCATACACAAAAAATAAAAATAATAAATAAAATGTCTTTTAAAAATTGGTGCAGCATCTGAGAGGGAAAGGTGAACTGTCAGGAAACCTGGGAAACTTGAGCCCCCAGTAAGAAGCTAATTTTACATCCTTCACATTCATGTGTGAATATTTGCATCTTGCATAATCATTAAAATCTTGTCTTTATTTCGTAGATTCCATTAAGCTTCTAATATATAGGAAAGTTGAAAGAATTCTTTTCTGAACACTCTTATACCTGCCATTTAGTTTTAACAGTCCAAAGTTAGCAAACAATTGACTGCTAAATGCTTTGCATGCATATTAGAGATTAGAATTTAATATTACAATGTTTTTATTAGTATATATTAATTAGATATAATCAAGGGTTTTTTAGACATTTTAATACTTGTACATAATGTATTTCATTCATGTTCACCACATCTTCATTTGTACCCCTCCAACTCCCATCAATTCCATTCTGTTTCTCAACTAGCCCCCATTCTACTTTGTGTCTTTTTTTGTGTGACCCAATGAGTTTGTTTACAGAAGTACGATGGGAGTGTGTGCATCTTATCAGTGGCTACACCACTAAAGAAAATGTCTCTTCCTCCCTATCAGCATTATCTGTATATAAATCCTCATGGAAGGGAGGGGTAGGATTCAGTATTTTTATAGTTCTCTGTTTTAGGGAAGCCTTACCTATTGTGAAATGCACAGATGGGGTAACTATTATACACAACTAATTACCACAACTGGGTGGCTTTAAAAACAGAAAGTTGCTCTGTCCTAGACGTGGAGGCTTGAAGTCTGAAATCAAGGAGTTGGCAAGAATGGGCTTTGGGTCTGACTTCCATGCTATGAAGGTACATTATAAAGGACTTTTACCAAGAATGGAAGGGTCCAGTTGGCTCCCAGACCTAGTGGGTAGAACATGGAGGAAGAACACAGTTTGGGTACAGAGTCAGACCTAGCGGAAAGCTTCCTGAGCGTCAGATCCAACTGTGAGTGAACAGATCCATCCTGGTCCACTCTTAGTCAACAGGAGTTCTCTGCTGCCAGTAATACATTTGATAACAATATGCGTATAATTGTAAATACTCCAGACATTTTCTTAGTTTGATGTAAGTTAAATGAAATTGAGTTACTAGAATTTCTGAGTTTATAGCTTAAGCTTAGGTTATCATCAGCTTTTTACAACTTGGAACTTCTTTTAATTTCTCTTCTCTATTCGGCACCTTCTATACTCCAAGTGCTTTAGGGGTCAGTGGAGATCCACAGTGAGCAAGCGGATTCTCAGGAGATTACACAGGAGTTTTCAGACTATCTCCATGAGAGAAAGGGGGTCTGCAGAGCACTTCTCTATGGGCCTTTGGACAAACAAAGCATTGCTCTCACTTTGTGGAACAAAGGTTGGTTTTTAAAAAACCTACAAGTAGCCTGGCATTGAAAGGCAAACAAAAACAAAAGAACCCAGTTATCATCTACTAAAGAATACAACAAAACCACAAAAGGGGCCTGCAAAATGGTTCAGTGGGTTAAAAAGGGCTTGCTGCACAAGGCTATCAACCTCAGTTCGATACCTAGAACCCATGTAAAGGTGGAAGGAGAGTTGTCCTCTGTCCACAAAGTTGTTCTCTGACCTCTACATGTGTCCCATGCATGAGCACACCCCCACAAACCACCCATCACATATAATAATAGTATAGAATATTTATTTAAAAATCCCAAAAGGTTGAATCTTAGCTTTCTAGGAATTTTATTTGATCTGTTTTTGTCTGAATGTAACCTATGTAGAAATGACCATGAATGTATAAATTGTGAAACTGTTTCCGCATGAAAAGGGATATTCAATTAAATAAGATCATGTGATAAAGTGCAGGCACTGTTTCTCTAGAGATACATTTTAAGCGCAAGGGTTGCCTGGAATTTGCTTCTAGTCCAAAGGCGTTAGGGTTATAAGAGTCTCCCCACAATCCCACATACAACAGCACGTTAGAGTAAAAAGCTCAAAGGGACAGAGAGATGGCATGTCATTTAGAGACAAGACATCTCTTAGGTAGCAAGCAACGACAGCTGGCATTTCGAGGAATGTATTAAAGAATAAATCTGCTTAAATTCTAGCAAGCAATGAGGGCTTAAAGAATGAACTTTAAAGATCATCGCCATCAGGAGAGTTGCAAATTCTCTAAAATAGCATTCAGAGCCCAGCTACAAGGAGGAAGCCATTTCAAGTGCAGATGGTGAGAGTGGTAAATGCCTTCAGCAAGGGAGAGGGTCTGTAGCTTGACAGTAAATGAAAAAGAGACATTTCCCTCAACACCTTTGACAAAAGGTTCCACCGGGTCCTAGTTAAGAGAGGGAACTGAAGAGTTGGGAAGTATTACCAGGTCCTATGCAGTTTGTCATCTGCTCTATGCATAGACCTGCACACAAAGAGAGGTATAGACACAGATAGAAAGGCAAATAGATTCATAGATGGACACACATGTCAGTTCAGAAGGCTACTGCACACCCATCCTTGCGCCTTTGAACATCAAATTTCTAATTAACAGTCACATACATAAATGGATACTGATATGAATATAGCATAGACACTGATGCAATACAGAGCTCCCCCTTATCTGGGAGGATATATTTCAGGGTCCTCCCAAATGTAGTCCTGAAATCATGGGTAGTACCATACGGCATCCTATGTTTTTTTTTTTTCCTATACTCATGTTAAACTTTAATTTATAAATAAGGCATAATAACAAACAACAAATAATAATAAGATAGAATAACACACTGTAATAAGATATTATACAATACAAAATATCTTATTGTACTATAGATCTTAGTAATCTCAGAAGATGATGCCACATCTTCATTTAAAGGAAACATTTTATGGTTTCTTTTTGGCCTATCTGAATAACCAGCATCACTTCTCTTGGGCTTTGAGGTTGCTATTGTTGTTGTTGTTATTACTATTATTATTGTCATTAATTTGTTTCTTTCTTTGATTTTTGAGACAGGGTCTCACTATGTAGCTCCAGCTTGCCTGGGACTCTTTGTTTAGACCTGGCCTCAATCTCATAGCAATCTGTCTGCCTCTGTCTCCTGATGCTGGCATTTAAAGATGTGTGCCACCATGACTGGCAGCTTTGAGGTTATTATTAAGTAATATATGTGTTGCTTGGCCCAAGTTCTGTGTTCAAGCCACAGGAAATGATAACCCAGATGGCTACTAGGATTAATGGAAAGGTAACGGACTCAGCATGGGCGTCCTGAACAAAGGGAACACTCCCACCTGAGATGGGGCAGCATGGGATATTTTGAGATTTCAGCATATTATTCAGAATGATGTGAAATTTGAAACAAGAATTATTTATTTCTGGAATTTTTTCTTCAATATTTTCAAACCACAGTTGATTGGAGGTAACTACAATCTCAGAAAATAAAACTATACTTAATGAGGGCGCCTGTAAATAGGCACATAGATAAACACACATCCACATTGGAAGGACTATTGGATACTTGGTCTTGTATCTTTGTACATCAAACTTTGAAACACATACATACTCACACAAGTTGTGTTATATGAGTAGTAATTAAAGTGTATTTAGTTTTCATTCCATCGAGCGAATTTGATCAATTTTGATTTCTCTCTTTGTTGTCGTTACGAAGTCCCAGTTTCAATGCTCTCTCTTTTTTGAACCAAAAGACCTTGAAACCAAGTATGGACTTAAAGCCATTTTTCCACTTGCCATGAGACCTTAGGCAACTTTCTTAAGCTCCAAACTGGTAAAATGAGAGGAATAAAACAGATGCTCAAGGCTTCCATGAGGATTAAATTATGTAAAACGTGAAGCCTCGATATCAGAAATTTATCATGTGCACAACCCTATTAGAAAGTTTTTGCCCAAATTTTCTGCTGACAGGTCTTGGTCTACCACGTTTAGAACATGGCCTCATCTGTTGGTTTTGGCCCCTGGGTTATCCCTGGCTTTCAGGAGGGAGATGCCCTGGGTTTCTGGGCCAGTGTTCTCTGGGTGCACACGAGCAGTGGGAACCCCACTGGTCCCTGCCCTTCCTTCATTTCATCCCATCTCTCCCTCTTGAAGTCCAGGATGGCAATGTTTCTTCTTGTATGAAAATCTCAGAAACTTTGATGGTCTCCTATAAGGTTCACAGGCATTCAAACTATCAGACAAGAGGGTCTTCTAAAAATGTAACTGCATCTATGGTCCTGGCTATTTCTGAGACAGTTACCCACTGAACACATAACTCTTAAACATATCCTTTGAGGGCTGGAGGGATGGCTCAGCAGTTAAGAGCACAGGCTGTTCTTGCAGAGGACCTGGGTTTGAATCCCAGCACCTACATGGAGGCTTACAACTGTCCATAACCCCAGTATCCAGGGGATACAACTCCCTTTTCTGTCCTCTATGGGCACTATATGACATGGGTACACTAACACACATGTGGGCACAATGTTCATACACATAAAATAAAAATAAATAAATCAAAAAATGACCTCTGAAGCAAAGGTCAGCCATACCCTTGGCACACTTTCCAGAAAACACTGGAGAGGTAGAGAATCATCCAAGTTATACAGTGCTGGTTTCCTTCTGCTTAAGAGTCTTCAATTTATTTCTCTCTTTTCTTACATTTTTATTACAAGCAACAAAGAGAAACCAGGCTGTAGTTTCAACACTTGCCTTAGAAACCCCCTCAAATAAATATCCAAGTTCTTTGCTTGCAAGTTCTACTTTCTGTCTACCCAGAACACAAGACAGCCAAGTCGTGTCACTCAATAAGGATTACCTTTTCTCCAGTTTTCAGGAAGTGCCTTGTATTCTTCTCTGAGACCTTGCCAGCAGTGCCTTTCACATGTCTATTTCTAGTAACATTCTGTTCACAATGCAAAATACATTCTCTAAAACTTTCTCTATAGCTTCTTTCCAAGCCTTTACCAGCATCTCCTTTAGTGCCCATTAAAGGACATTCTCCAAGGCATCTATGCCTACCAACAGTCTCCAAGGAATCCATGGTTTTATTTTTTATGCTACATCTCAGAAGTCTCCCAATTTCTGCCCACTACCCAATTTCAAAGCAATTCTTACACTTTCAGATGTTACGGTAGCACTTCGCTTTGGGTATTAAAGTTGTATAAATTTTCAAGGGCTATCTTAACAGTACAACAAACAGAAAACTATTGTCTCACAATTCTACAGAAGCCTAAATTTTCATATTTGGTAGGATGGTTCTTTCTGAGGGTGATGAGGGAAGATCTGTCCCAGACTTCACTTCTTAACTTGCAGATCTCTGTCTTTCCTGTGGCTCTTGACATGTTTCCCTATGTGCTTTCCAACATCCAAATTTCCCACTTTTGGAGATCCTGGGATCAAATTCAGGGCCTATTGTACAGCCAGGGGCAGGCAATTTATTGTAAATCACGCTCAGTCTGCAAACTTCTCGTTTTTTCAAGGCATCAGCCATACTGGATTAGGTGCTTACCTAAAGTGTTAGTTTTGACCTTGTCTTATTATTTCTATAATGGCCCTAATTTTCAAACAAATCCATATTCTAAAGTTCTGGGAACTAAGACTTCAACATATGACTTTGGAGGAGAAGGATACAATTTAACCTATAATATCACCTTCACCTTGGTAATAGTTGGTTAGGCCAGGGTTAGTCACTTGACCCCATATGTTGGTGATTTTATGTTGGTCTGTGACATTGCCTAGAATGAAATGTCATTCTTTGGCTTTGAGAAGTCTAAAGACACCTAGAAAGTTTACAGAACTGAACTAAAAGAAATATGGAGAGATTCTCAGAGGTGGATAGCACTTCCCCAACAAGCCAGTTATGTGGGACAGCAGCTCCAAGTTTTGAATAAGAGAAGCTATCTGGTTAGGGTAAGGAGAGAACAGAAAGAGGTGCACCGTGCCACACACAGGAAACAGAGTAAGAAGTTGAGTTCTGTGTAGACAGAGCACTTGAGGAAAAATGGGTTCAATCCACCAAAGTCCCTCAAAATACTAGAATATAGTTCTAAGCTCCTAGAGACCAGGTCTTACTGTGGCCCCTGTTCTTGAATCTAACATGACCTCTAGCTCCTTCCTAACTCCTTTTTCCCTCCCCACTCCACCAAAAAATAAAAATCAAAAGACTTACCTGAGCTAGACTAATCCAATTCTATTATCCCAATGAAACCAACACTCAGATAAGAGCTTGTGCAAAGACATCAATAGTGCTATCTCCTCCACCAGCTTATAAATGGGTCATCATTTCAGTACACACATATAACCAACTGATTAAGCAACTGCCTTTCCAAAGTATTCACCCCTCTCACTGTTTTATGGGCCTTAATGAGATAAGGCACTGTCCAAATTTACCATCCTTCAGGAGCATATATCTTAAAAACCTGGGTGCTAGCATCAGAGTCTGTCACACTTTGAGCCTGTTTAGGACTGAGAAGAGGCCTTGCAGAGATTTTCTTCCCTCTAGTCTACAGGAACAAAGGTTGGAGAGGAAACTAATGCAAGAAAAGAGCCAGCTGGTGGTTGCTAAGCAACCTTTGTTAGAAAAAATATAAAAACAAGATTCAAAGAGTTTTAATTGGGCAACTGTCTCAGAGAATATTTATAATTCCTCAGAGATCTGTTTTCAGACTACTCCTTTTATTGAAGCACTTAATCACTTTATTTTAGAGATAGTTGTCATAATTACATAAAATTTTATCAATTAAAACTAATTTTGGAATGCCACTGATTGAGCTCTAAGTGCTTGCAGAAGATACCCTAATTACTTTATTGAAATAAGCACCAGAATGCATATAGATCACACCTGCCTTCCATATCAATAACCAGGTAAGGCATCTTGCTGCAGCCATCAGAGCTGACAAGATGGAAGAGGGACATCTAAGATTCTGTTTGTATGAGTGTTCTCAGCTAGGCTGATAGATTCATCTTGATCTGCTTGGAATTTGCCCAATTCTTGATGGAAAGTCCTGTGTCTCAGGAACGTTTTGCATCCTGGGCACGTGTGGATGTTTGGACACCTCATCTCTGATCTTATGATACGTGAGCTAGCTATATTTGGTGTGGGATGGGCCCTGATTGGGTCTGGGAAGATCTCTGAGCACAGTGGAACTTTGTGTCTGGGAGCACCTCTGGGCTGCTAGGGACTTTGGGCCTGATGCAGCCTCACCAACGTGGGTGAACTCCTGTGGGAGAGCAGCCTAAGGAATCCATTGAACTCCTTGAGAATGAGTGTGAAGCCCATCAATTTGTCTTTGCTATTGGTCCATATCCTAAGCCCACTACTAATAACAGTTTTTAGGTCTCCAGAAGATTTATGTATACTATATGTTCCTGTCAGTAACAGCTGTGATTGCAAAAGCAGTTCTCATGGCACAGATGTAGCAGGGGTGTGCCATGAGGATGGCCGGCAGCAGAGCATTACAGTGTAGGAGGGAAAGGCGTCATGATGCTTTTATGCTTCCCAGGAAAGGGGCCTTGTTGCAGCAATGTGGGGTGGCTGCATTTTCTCTCACAGTATGGAAAAATTCTCTGAAATAACATCAGAGGTGTGGGTCAGGCACAGTAAGTTGGACAACCCTATTCCTGTTTTTTTCCAGCGGTTCTTTGTACCTAGTCTAGTCTAGTTGATCTATTGTCTAGAGCACCGGGTCTTAAGTTAGCAGAGGACCACGGATCACTGCCAACTGAATGCAATGTAGAAGGCTCAGGGCAGAGGACTCTGTTACAGTTTTGGGTATGAAGTATCTTCTGCAAAAGCTCATGTATTGAAGACTCAGGCCCCTGTTGATATATCCAGTCATCCATGGTTGGAACATGTGAGCTCTGGCCTGAACAATGGATTCATCCACATATGAATTCATAATGTGACAGCATCATTGGGAGGATCTAGGAGGAGGGGCCCAGTTGAAGGTCCTTGGGAGGATCTAGGAGGAAGGGCCAAGTTGAAGGTCATTGAGCACACATCTTTCTTGTCCCCAACACCCTCCCTCCATCTTCTGTCTCTCTCCAGATCTCCGTTTTCCAGACACCACAAGGAGAACAGCTTTGTTCCACTACCACTTTCCACCATAATATTTAGCCACACCTTGGGCCCAAAGGGATGCCACATAGTGATTAAAGTCTGAAACCTCCAAAACTGTGAGCCAAAAAATAAATCTTTCCTTCTTTAAAGTGTTTATCTCAGGTATTTTGCCATAGTCATGAAAAGCTAACAAGATGCAAGGTGAACAGATAGGTTGGGACATAAGACAGAACATGGGTCATTTAACTTAGTAGAGATAAGACTGAAAGACAGAGACAATCAGCATTCAGGTAAGAGCTCTTTTCCTATAAGAAATTGTGGGCAAATATGCTTACAGGTGAGTTATCTTGACATTCAAGATGTCATGATTGAATCCCATGTAATCTGATAATATAGGAATACACTGTGTCCAAGGTTAACAAAAGACTACTCAGGGACTGAGAATTCTCTGTTAACAGTTTATACATTGCAGGAAAGACCCTGGATAAGTGTCCCATGGGGAAATTCTCACTCTTTTAGTGAACAACAGGATCTTTGTATGTGTGAACTAATAGCTAAGTGAGTGCAGGTGAAACTAAACTGCGAACTTAGAAGATCTTCTGCCACTGAATTAGGTTATAAAAACATGGGACTAAATTGAAGACTTTATTTAGTGTTTAATATATCATTAGACAAATGACTGGAGTTTTTTTTTTTTTTAAATCTGTGAAGTATAACCAATTGAGGTTCAGGAAATGTTTTCTATTTATACTCCAGGGTGTTGTATTTTTAACTAATTAATGCTGAAGGAGTTATAAGTGCATTGAAAGGGAACAGATGGGATGTTTGGAGGTGGAGAAAGGTAGATAAAACCTGAAAAAAAAGCAAAATAACAAAGAGTTCTTATAAAATTCTATTCTGGGAAAACAAGCACGCCGACTCTTCAGTTGACTCGATTACTAAACGGAAGAGTGTGAATGTTTCCCCATGGTGGTGCTGGGGATCAAACTCTGAGCCCTGAGCATCCTAGGCAAGCCCTGCACCACTGAGCGAACCCCAGACTCAAACTGAAATGGTTTTAACTGCAGACCACGCTCTATGCTCCTTAATATCGAGACAAGAAGCAGTGCTGTCACGAATTTATTGTGACTCAAGTAACGCATAAAATTCCAACATTCTCAATTCAGTACCTTGGTTCCCAAGGATATAGTCCTACTCACACCGGGGCAACATGGGGCCATCCCAGGGTTGTGAGATGGGGGCGATAATGGAAATTCACAGGTACCATTGCAACTCCATCCATCCTGTGCCTAGATCCATCCACAGGCACGTGAACTGAACCCTAGACTCTCAGCATCTACTCTGTGGTTTAGGCCTCAATCAACAGAGCTTATCCTAACTGTTCTATCTTCCTATACTGTCTCCTCCTCCACCCAAGGAGAGAGAGAGAGAGAGAGAGAGAGAGAGAGAGAGAGAGAGAGAGAGAGAACCTTGGCCTTTTTAAGCCCTCTTATTTCTGGCTCACCTCTTCTCTGATCTCTAGGTTACCATCTCTGCATCACAGAGCTATGTGTGGAGCAATGCTTCATATGACTCTGTCTTGGGACAGTCTCTACAAACAATTCCTGCTGCAACAGCATAAATTTCATTGCTCTAAATGAATGCTTGATTACCTCCTAATATTAAAGTCTTCCTTCCATCTCTGAGTCCCAGGAATTACCATCATCCAGAAAAGGGAAGCTTGTCCTACCACAAAAGTACTTGAGTTTTGTCATGTTTTATCGTTCCAAGCATTTGAAGAGGTCAATTTGGTAAGCAAAGATTTGGATCAGGGAGGAAGAGAGGAAAAAAGAGAGGGAGAAAGAAAGAGAAAAGAAAAAGAATCATTTCCTGCTGTATCTAGGACGCAGCTTGTGTAACAGGGCGACATGGTTTATATAGTGCTCCTCTGAGACCTGTCAGCCCTGTTCCTCATCCTCATGCTTTTCTGCCAGGCTCTGCATGTTTTGACCCTTTTTCCTTACTGCTCACATGTCAGCTAGTTCAGAGAGAGCCTTCCTGACCACCCGTGACCCTCAGCCTTTATTCTCCACATCTAGGGCCTACACTGCCCGACACAAGTAGTTAGTTGTCTGGGGATAACTAGAGTCTGTTTTCTCCACAAAGCTCTGGGTGAGCTGGGATTTGCCAGTTTTGTTCAGTTCTGTCCACAGAACTGTTCCTGGTAGTATAATGGAAGCTCCATAAATAGGTATGAGATGATGATTGAGGGAGGGGTTTCTGTGGATCTCTGTTGGCATCACCAGGAGTCACTCTCTTGATTTAAAGCAAGTAAGATGTGGGCCGAGCTATTGAACCTCTGTTCTGTGGTCTTCAGCTTAAAGACTAAACATTGGAACCAAGACAGGTACTCACTGGTTTACAGACCACTGATGCCTCCCAGCAGATAACTCTTTCCTCGTTTTAAAATATTTTATTTATTATTTTTGTATGTATGACTATATTGCCTCCATGTATGTAAATGCAGCCATGTCATGCAATCCCCACGGAGGGCAGAAGAGGGCATCAGATCCCCTGGAATTGGAGTTATGGACAGTTATTTAACTGCTATGTGGGTGCTGAGACTTGAACCCAGGTCCTCTGCAAGAGCAGCCAGTGCTCTTAACTGCTGAGCCATCTCTCCAGCCCCAATTCTTTCCTCTTGTGGGCAATGAAGAAGTACAACTGCTTTGGTACAAATGACCACAGGCTAGATTCTCTCAGACACTGAGCAGTTGAGTTCTTTGAGGACACTTGTCAGGTGTGTATAGCTTAGAACAACTGAGAACTATATTCTTTGGACCCCAACCCTACCACATTACTCCCAGCAGCAGGTGGATGTTAATCTGACTAACTGCAGTTTATACTTTTTGTCTCTGCCATAATTTGAACAGAAAACAAATCTGCTTTAAAATTGCTTTAGAATCCTAGAATTAGGGCTGGAGAGATGGGTCAGCGGTTGGAAGCACTGACTGCTCTTGCAGAGGACCCGCATTTGAGTTCCAGCACCCACATGGCGGCTATGAACTGTCCTTAACTCCAGTTCCAAGGGAATCCAAAGCCCTCTTCTGATCACCACGGCATTGCATGATATGGGTGCACTCACATACAAGCAGCCAATACACTCATACACATAAAAAACAAAAATAATAAATAAAAAAATCCTTAATCCTAGAATTCAAAACAAGGAAACAAACAAACAAACAAAAAACAGGTGGCCCCAAACTGGACAAGAGAGAGTATGATTCGGACTTTGTGGGGTCAACTGATTGAACAAATAGAACATTCCACTTGGGACTTGGGTTTAATCTACAAATACCTTGTTTGTTCCACCTACTATAATTCTCCCTGGCAGCCACAGACAACTTGCATTTTATCCAAAGTAAATGTCCCCATAGATGAAATCTCAGCAGTCCAGTTTAACACAATAAGATGGAATCCTAATAGGCTTCTTCCATGCTGAGATTTGAGACTTTGGTGATTAGGGGGTTGGAAGAGCTGTGATTTAGAAATGAGTACTATCTTCTCTCTAAATCAAATTGATTTTAATAGAGCTACACCTCCAGTCCAATCTGTTGTGTCAGGCTGAAAAACAAAAATTTTCCTTGGAAATTTTATTAATAATGATGAGCTAAAACATGCAGAAATGGGTTTCAGAGTTAGATGTGGGTTCAAATCCAGGCTTTAATTAACCTGAGTGTCATATGTAGAATTAGGACAATGGGGTTCTTGAGAACTGAAACAAGGCTAGCCCTCAGAGTGCTGGAAGGTGCTCTGCAGACTGCTCAGGGAGAACTCACCAGTCTTACTCAGCTGTGGACCCTGCATGCTAAACTACTGACTGGCCCTGCAAGACATGCACACTTGTGCAATTGTGGTAAGTCTGTTATGGGGGTTACCATTCACTTTCTAATTGGATTTGAGGCCTGCTCCATGGGATGAAATTCACATCTGGTGCCACAAGCCTGTGACTAGGAAGGTTGTTGGCCCTAGTGGGGAAGCTAGTGCTGTTGTTTTACTGACTGGACACGATGTGCCTGCCAAATATTTTTATGTCCATAGATAAGTACTGCTATCAGCTTTGGTCATTCAGCAGTGAGTGGTGAGATACTACAGAGATGCTTAACTGGTCAATAACTGACTGTTGAAAGCTGATCCCTAAATGGAATAGCTACATCATCCCTTCCAAGGCTTGGGAAACATCAGAGAAAATGAGACTGAAAGAATCAAGGAGCCAGGAGAGGAGTGGAATGTTGTGGAACACTTTCTTCCTGGCACGATATAACATTGCACTCTTAAATTCTCAGCAGCTGTATCAGCACAAGAACCGCACAAGATTTGGCCCAGCAACATTCTATCAAGGCATGGGGATGGGTTCATGAGTCCCCATTCCTCCCTGAGGATATAAATGCAGTAATGCAGTTAATGGTTTCTGGGGGAGGGAGAGACATTTTTTCCAGTGGCATAGCCACTGATAAGGTGCCCATGTTCCTGTAAATAACCCCTCACCAATGTTCTTGTAAGCAATACTAATGCAACTTGGGGGGTGGGACAATGGAAGGGAGATAGTGGGAAGAGGAGAGGAGATAAACAGAAGTAGAATGAGACAAGAAAGAGTGTATAGGGGTAAATATTCAAAATACATTTTTATATAAAAGAAAACCCTTAGCAAGTGCCCATCAGATTAGAAAATCTGCCCTTTGCTAGCTGTCTAGATTGTTCTCCAGTGTCACCTGCCCATTTCCATATGTTCCTTTCCCCTTTTATTAATCTGCATTTTTTTCATGCCTTTTTCTTAAGCTGTATAGATGTCTGAAAGAGATCTGGCAGGTCTCAGGAAAGTCATGCTCAAGAGAGAGGGGTCACCCAAACCAAAGACAAGTTGAGTACCTGGCAAAAAAGGTCAATAGTTTTAGAATGACTTCAATTTTTGTTACTTAAAAAAAAATATTCCTCCCTAAGGGTCACAGAGACTAGACCACATTTCTATGCAAAGCCGGATGCCTGCTAGACTGAAACTCTTCAGTTTTGTTTGTGCCCGAGGTTTTGTTACCAGAATTTGAAGGGTAAAAGCCTGGGCTAAGGCAGCACCAACAAGCTACGTTCAGCTGCCCCATCCCTATAGGCCAGTCAAAGAGATGGAATAGTGAAAACTCAGAGAAAGATTAATTCAATCTGGCCAATTTGGGAAGAAGACAAATAAAGGGGTCCTGTGACCCACAAATCCATCTCCAGTCTATTGGCAGGAGCCATTTAAATAGATTCAAGTAGAGGGAAATCATGGTCAAGGTGTGGTCCCAGCCACCACTGACCCATCATTGTCTCGGCTCAAGTCTGTCCTTCAAGGTGGCCCAATAAGTTATCAGAACTGTGTTATGTCTCTTCCTGGGAGGCAAATTCCTCCTCTGTCTGGCACCAGGCATCATACTGTCCCTTCCCCAGTATGGTATTCCTAGGAAGCTTTTTATTCTTTAGGGACCATTGCTTTAATAGCCTGATAGCCAAAGAGGGGCACAAGTGTCTCTCTACAGTATCTCCTTTCCTGCCAGGGCAGCTAGCCCGAGTCAGAGCCTGACTCGTAGCTTTTGTTCTGTGTGTAGGATTTAGCTACAAAACATTAGCAGGAACTCAGAGAAAAACAACGGGACACAACCCTTTGGTGTTCCCAAAAGGCCTCTGTACAGAGGGGATGCTGATCAATATCCTAAAATAACTGATCTCAACTCAATCACGACCCTTCCAACCATCCATCCTGAGCAGCCTGAACAGCCTTTCAAAAGCAGTCAGGTAGAGGTTGTGGGATTCCTTTGGAGCTTCTAATATCTTTCTCTGTGTGATATGGTGAAGTTTGGTATCTTTAATGTGATGAATTGATGCTTACCTTTCCAGCTCCATCTCTTACCCCTTACTAGAGCTCTACTTGAGAGCAGCTTCTGTCTTTCTTAAACATACCTGTGCTCTAGTCTCTTCCTCTGAGCTTTAGCTCTGGGCCTTTGCTAAATCTATTTCTTCCACTCATCTTTCCCATCTACTCTTTATCTTGCCCATCACCACACAGGTAGTGTAGTCAAGTGGGCATCCAGTCACTATAGTAGCAGGGAAGGCATTAGCAGCCTCAGCAGTGCTGGGAGGCACAAGTTCTGTGAATGCTACGTGGTGGGAGGGGCTTCCAGGCAGTACATGTACCTTATCTCATTAAGGGGATAATGTTTCCCATCTTCTTAGCATGACTCCAGATGAATCAGCCTCCTGAGGGGTGGTCTCCTGTCCAGGTGATTAACAGGCCCAGATGGATCAAGTAAGGAGACAACAGTGTGCAATGTTCTAATCTTTGGAGCAGATCAGCATGTCATGTCTCCACCAAGGGCCAGGTACAACTCAGATTCCTGCCTCTACCCCCTTTTTTCTGGCCAGGAGAAAGCAGTGTGCCTCAGTAAAGCCCTAGTAACTCCACCTTTTTATATGGTCTTTTATTCTATTTTTAAAATATTTTATTATTTTTATTTTATGTATATGAGTGTATTGCCTGCATGTATATAAATGCACCTGTACTATGCAATGACCGAGGAGGTCAGAAGAGGGCGTCGGATCCCCTGGAACTAGAATATAGATGGTTGTTAGCCACCATGTGGGTGCTGGGAATCAAACCCATGTCCTCTACAAGAGCAGCCAGTGCTCTTAACCGCTGAGCCATTTCTCTAGCCCCCTTTATATGGTATTTTAAATTCTAAGGACAGGCAGTTGTGATGTTTCTAGTATTTTTATGGAAAGGAGAGTGGGATACAAAGCTGACCATGAGAGAAAGGTCTATCCTCAATGGCCTCAAGGCTCCTAATCTTTGTCTAGCTACCTAATAGAACAATTAGTGCTCAGCGAGCTCTCCTCTCCTGGGTCTGGAATTCAATGTACCTTAGTATGGGGGAGAGGCATTCCATTTAGGCAATCAAAAAAGTCTCACGAGCTAGTGAGATGGCTCAGAGGGTAAAGGCACTTGCCACCAAGCCTGATAACGACCTGGATTCAATTCCCAGAACTCACATGGTAGGAGAGAACCAACTCCTGTGAGTTGTCCTCTGACTGCCACATGTGCTAAAGCTTGCATGTGCACTCATTTGCACACACACACACACAGAGACACACAATAAATAAATCAATGTAATTTTAATGTTTTCTGCATGGACAGGCTAGAGTCCAGCTGAGATGACAGCCCTTTAGGGGGCCCACGCTCAGGACAAGAATATAATTTCTTATAAACTAGATTATCCACTTGCACATCATTCTCTTCTATTGACATTTTGTTTTTTTTCAGGACAACGCCTTTAGCAGTCTTGCTGAAGTGTTCCAGCCTTGTTTGGAAAAGGACACTTTTATGTAAAAACAACCCATGCCGAGTAACACCCTGTAGAGGCCACCCACTGGCAGCACTAGCGATAAAGGGTAGGCTTGGGGAACTTTTGGTGAATACAGATGCCCAGGCCACCTGTGCTCCTCCAGACCTGCATCCCTCTGGGAGAGAGGCCTGAACACCTGCATTTTGGACAAGTGTTCATTCCATTTAAGAAACACTGCCCAAGGAAAGGCACAGGAGGAGGTAGATTTTTCTCTCCCTTGGGGCTACCTTGCAAGCTGGAGATTGATTTGGTTAAGGAACAGAACTGTTTCTCTCCTCTCTGAGGCAGAATAATGTTTATTTCCTGACCATGTGGTCTTATGAGGCATGATCTAATAAAGGCACATGTGCCTAAAAGGTTCCAAGAGCTTGGACCCTTGCCCGAGGCCTCCACTTTCACTCTGTTCATTTTCATTTGAAGCTGGATTTTGTTTACACTGGTACCTAGACTTTGGTGGACTCACTTTCATCAGTGAAAACACAAAGCAAGACCCTCAAGGAGGGCTTTTTCAGAGTCCTCCTGTCTACTTTCCTAGCAGCCTCACCTGCAGGAACAAACAGTTCAAGTGCATGCAGAGACATGTAGTGATGCTCAGCAGGGAGGCAGGTTCTTTTCCAGACAAGCTTTCTCATTGTTTTCCTGCTCTCTGGTGTGTTTACGCTGGGGGAGGCTGACCAGCACAGTCGACTCAGAAGCAGAAAGAAAAAACAGGGAGCTGGGAGCTGGGGAGTTGGCTCAGTCACTGACTTACTACATGATCTGTTGTGAGGTCTCCCCCTCCATCCTGACACCCCAGAATAAAATAGGAGTGGGAGGGAGTGGCATTGCTCAGCTCTGGAGACAGAGGATGACAGAATCACATATACTGATGATTCAACAGCAGTTTGTAAGTTCCAAGTGTGATGTTTGGGAGAAGAGGTGAGGAAGGGGGTCTCTGGAGTATGCTTGAGCTATGTGTGATAGAGTAGAAAATACTGTACCAAAGTTAGTCCAGGTTTGTGGTCTTGGCTTTGATACAGCCTGACTATGGGACCCTGAGTAAGTCATGTGATCTTGGACAAATCACTTGATTTCATCAAAATAGAACCACCCTGTCAGAAGTGAAGATATTCTAAAGAGATACTCATGCTCTCTGTTTGGCTATCAGACTAATGCAACAAGGGAGCCCAAGTCCAAGGAATTCAGGAGTCTCAAGCTGGGAGAAGGAAAAGGCTGAAATTTGATGACAATTTGAGAACTTGTCTCCCAAGAAGAAATTTCCCACAGGTCTGATCACTTCACAGACCACCTTGCCAGAGAGATAACTGGAGCTGAGAAAAGGTCTGGGTTATAACTTCAAAGACCTGCCTGCCAAACCCAGTGTCCCAAAGATTCCACAGCCCAGAGACTGACGGCTCCTGGGCTCCAGGAAGTTCTCTGTATGTTGGATGTGTTCAGTATAGGCATGAAGGTGTCCAACTTGCCCCTGTTGATGCAAAACACAGCTCTCACCTCAAAGGCAGTAAGAGGCGGCTTATTCTGAGTCAAGACTATGGCCTGGGACCATGGATACAAGTTATCCTAATGACACATTCCAGCGTAAAAGTGTTACATGAACATTTTTCTTTTTGTGTGTATTTGTATCTGTATGTGTATTTGTGTGTGGAGGGTGTTGGATGTGTGCTGTATATACCCATGTGTGTGCTCATGAAGGCCAGAGGAAGAAGCTGGGTGTCATGCTCTATCACTCTCTGTCTTAATCCCTTGAAATAGGGTCTCTTACTGAACTTGAAGCGAGCCTAGTGCCCAGCCCCAGTTCTCTGCCTCCCACAAATTCTGGGGTTACAGGCATGTATGACTATGCCCAGCTTTTTATGGATTCTAGGGTTCTACACTGAGGTCCTCACACTTGGACAACAATAATTAAATCATCGTCTCCGAACTGCCATAGTCTAAGTTTCAGTTACCACAGTGTCTTAACTGTAAATTGTGTGAAGTACAACTCTGTAAATATGTAAATAACAGATGTGCACCAGGATCAGGGACTGACTAAAGTCTGTTGATGGTTGGTCATTGCCCACCTGTCACCCAGGTCCCTCACAGACGGCACAGTATTTTTCTGCATTGCACATTGATCTCCCAACAAGTTGCCCGTGCAACTTAAAAAAAGAAGAAGAATCAAAATGGAGAATTGATCAACAAAGATGAAAGTGAAAAATGATCGGGATGGATGTAAAAGTCCAGTTAAGTTTGCATTACTTAAATAGTCCCCATCAATGTGAGGCCTCACCCATTACCATGGTCTCTGGGCTCCAGTCTCTTTTTAAGGTCTTCTGACAAGTTGTAAATCTTTTTTCAAGAGATAATCTCCCCCCTGTGCCTGGGGCCACCTTCTTGCCTTTTTCTTCTCTTAGCATGGAATTCCTGGGGAAATTTCAACTCCTCCGTTGTTTCAGTAGTCTGATAGCTGAGGGGAGGGGCACAAATATCTCTAGAATATCTTCATTCCTTCCAGGATGGTCATAAAATTGTACTTAGTACCGAAACATCTGTACCCTTGATTTTAATTATATTAGTGCTCTTCTTTGTCCCTAAAATTTACCCTTCTTCTACCTCATAAATAAAGCTCACGCATTTTAGTTAACTTTTAAGCTCTACATAATTTTTAAGCTTTGCTTAATCTTTAAGCCTTGTTATAAATTACATCCTTTGAGCAATGTAACTTAGGGAGCCACAGTGCCCTATATAGCCATTGTAAAGATACCTAAGTGGGGCTCCCTGTCTTAGGGGTGTGTGTGCTATCCTTTTCTTACATGTCTCTCTGCCTGAATGCTTAAAAAACTAATTTGGCTTCACCAAGACTCGTCCTGAAATTCTTTTCTGCCTCACTCAAGCATCGGGCCTTACTTGAGTGGAGCTCCCTAGAGTGGACAGGAGAATTTCTGGTTCCTGGTTGAAGGAGCCCTCTGGAAGCCCTTAAGTCTGGCAACAAGCCCATCCAGGACCCCCATAAACCCCAACCATAAAGCTCTACAAACAGGCCTTGCTTTGCAAACAAGCCCTTCAGAGACCCTTATTGGGGAATGTAGGTTCTAAATCTTCTACCCAACTCCCATGGCTCTATTAACATACACAGACGTATTTAAGCTCCCCCGATGTTTGGCCAGAGTGGCTAATGCAGACTCTCGTTGGTCAGTAGTCAGCCCTCATTGACTAATGAAGGTCTGTTTGGATTATATGAGGTCGGTTGCTTTTCTTTCCACCTGTGACTCTTTGAACTCCTAATCGTAATATTTACCTGGGAGAGAGTTCTCAGCTTAAACTCTAACATTTTGGTGCTGAGACCTGGGAGAGAGTTCTCACCATAAAATCCTAATTCCTAGCACTGTTGTCAGCGCTGGACTGTGGCATCGGCATCGTGCTGCTGCTGACCTGAAGAACATAAGGGCATTTGGTTGTAGCAGTAAGTTATAAACCCCGGGGAAGACAAAGTGTAGGCTGCACTCCTGCGGAGTGAGGCAGTGTCTGGACTTTGCAGTAGTTCCCTAAACTGGGCTCAGCACCTTGAAGCCTGCAGCCCATGGGGTTATCGGCAGGCACTGGGGATCACCTTATCTTTTCCCCACCTGGTGAAGTCCCTCTGGATTCAGAGCTAATTTCACCTAAGTAAAAGGATGGATGGTCTTGGTGCTTCATTCCTCTCTTTGAAGGGCCACCTTCAAAGACTCAGCTCCACCATCCTCAGTGACCCTGCATTAACCGATAGCACTCCAGCAATCTCGTTGAGTACAGTTGGCGACTCTGTCTTAGTTTTCAAAGGCACCTCCCACCAGCCATTTGGCCGGAAACTCCCCAAGGCTTCACTTTAAAAAAATTTCATTTATTATTATTTATTTTATTTTATTTTTATTTTATGTGTATGAGTGTATTGCCTGCATGTAGGTAAGTGCACCCATGTCATACAATGACCACGGAGGTCAGAAGAGGCTGTCGGATCCCCTGGGACTGGAGTTATGGACAGTTATAGCTGCCATATGGGTGCTGGGATTCGAACCCGGGTCTTCTGCAAGAACAGTCAGTGTTCATACTGCTGAGCCATCTCTCCAGCCCCTCATGTATTATTTTCATTTTATGTGTATGAGTGTGTTGTCTGCATGTATGTAAATGTACCCATGTTGTACAATGTCTGCAGAGATCAGTAGAGAGTGTTGGATCCCCTGGAACTGGAGTTGTAGACAGTTGTTAGCCCCCCATGTGGGTACTAGAAATCGAACCCAGGTCTTCTGCAAGAGCAGTGTTCAAAACCACTGAGCCATCTTTCCAGTCCAGTTTCATGTTTCTTGCCAAGAATAAGATCCTTTCTGCAGCAGAAGATATGGTGGACTGTACACTCTGGAGGGACGTGCATTAGAAGGGAAATTACAGGACTGAGCACTGAGCACAGAGCTGGTTTAATTGGGTTGGATGCAAGCACAATGCATCTCAGGTATCTGCAGTATCAGTGAATTCATTTTTGAAAAAATCTAGCTTTTAGGTGTGGGGAGGGGCGGAGAGATGGTTCAGTGGTTAAGAGCACTGGTTGTTCTTGCAGAGGGTCCAATTCCCAGCACCCACATGGTGGCTAACAACCATCCTAACCCCAGTTCCAGGGGATCTGACGCCCTCTTCTGACCTCCGTGAGCACTGCATGACACGGGTGCACTTACATAAATCCATATACATAAAATAAATAATGTTTTTTTTTTAAAAATCTAGCTTTTTATTTTAAACACAACCCCAAGAGTTTCGCCAAACAACCAGAAGGTCTAGGCTCTGAAAGAATGTGTCCAATTGCCACTGAAAGGTGGTGGCCGTACAAAGCCCTACTAGATACTAACTGGAAAATAATCTGTAATGTCACACCATAACACCATAATTCTTTTCAGTTTCCATTCCTAAGCATTTCTCCTGTTTTCCTCTGACTGCTCGGAAGGCTCAACCCCCTGCTTGTTCTTTTCAGCTATGCCTGTTGCTCCCTACTGTATAGATCCACAAATACAATTTTCTTTTACCAACAGCTTGTGCTTCCATTGTGCCTCAGTTAACGGTTCTAATTTCCTTTGGTGGTCTCATTACCTCCCAAAGTAAGCTCCTTATTACATTAATTTTCAAGCTGAAAATTATTTGGAAACCAAACATGTTTTTCCACAAGAGCAAGATGCCTGTGGACTCTTGTAATGCTGTGAAATTGGATCTCCTTAATGGACGCCTTTTATTAAGTGATTAGACTGGATTTTTCTTCCTGCCAAAGTTCAAGGTCAAAGAGCCTCTCTGTTTGATGTCTACCAATGTCTGTTTTAATACCTAATCTGAAAATAATACCCCTACCTAAAACGTTTTTCTCTCTCACTCTCATATCTGGTCGTTAGGCACCCTTGCTTCCCAGCTCCCTGGTGACTTACTCAGCTATGTGTTGTGGTGTAGTAATTATTTTCCTGAAGAGAAATGCAATCTCACACAGCAGCATGGCAGAGCAGTCTTCTTAGCCTCTGTTTATTGACCAGGATATCCAGGAGGATTCTACGATCAGTGTTCAGAGTAGCATCAGGGCCTCATCATTGGGGCAATGGGTTCATATGTAAGGAAAATAGGAGATGGGTTTCATCTCACTGAGCTTTCCAGCGTGGGTTCTGGAGAAGCTGTTTAACTTCTTTTAGCCTCACTCCTCATCTACAAAATGAAGCTAATAATGCAACTCACACTGTGTGAAAATCTGACAAGATAATGTACATCAAGCATAATAACAGAGTCAGTATAGTTCTGCAGAAATATGATCAGAAGCTGGCCTGTTTTCTCTAAATTCTCCCCCAACCTCTTGCTGTCTCTGTCATTCAGGACATGAACTGAACCTGTGTTAAAGAGTCTACAATGCTGATTGGTTGATTAGAGCTCTGTGGTTGTAGAGAATTGCAATGTTACAGATCCAGAGACAAATTATTTCAGATTATCTTTAGTTCCTTTAACCGCCATTCCTTGCCCTCCTAAGTGTCTGACTTAACTTCTTTTTGACCATCAGATAAAACTTTTGAAATGCAGGGGCTGGAGAGACAGCTCAGTGGTTAAGAAAACACTGACTGTTTTTGCAGAAGACCCAGGTCCGAATCTTAGCACCCACATGGCAGCTAACAACTGTCTGTAACTCCAGTTCCAGGGGATCTGACAGTCTCTTCTGTTCTCCGCAGGCATTGCATGACATGGGTGCACTTACCTACATACAGGCAATACACGCATACAAATACAAATAAAATAACAAATAAAATATTACAAAAAAACTTTTTGAAATGTATTAACTCAGTAAACCACTACTTTCTACCAATCCAAAGGCTAAGAATGGCATCTGTTGGCATCTGAAACCTATAGCAGGGATTTCCCAGCAGTATTGTAACTCCTTACTTGATGTTTCTACCAAGGGAGTTGGTAAATACATTGATTTATGACTGTTTTTGGAAACAGGATCTGATGAGTCCCATGACCTTGAACCTGATATGTAGTCAAGTATGACATTGAACTTCACATCCTCCTGCCTCTACCTCTAAGCATGAAATTATAGATATATGCTACTGTACCCAATTTATGTGGCACTGGGCATAAAGTCCAGAGCTCTGAGTTTGAGCATGCTAGTCAGTCACTCTACCAAGTAAGCTACAAGCCCTGACTTCTTTTTCTTCTGTGGACAGAAAAAGTTCATACAGGGCTGAGGAGATGGCTGAATGGGTAAGAGCACTTGCTATGAAAGCATGAGGCCCTCAGTTTAGACCCCTAGAAGCCATAAAAAGATGGGCATAGTCACATAGGCCTGCAACTCCAATATTTGTGGGGGGCAGAGAACTGGGGCTTGCTGATCATCAAGCTATCTTCAAGTTCAGTAAGAGGCCCCGTTTCAAGGGATTAAGAGAGAGAGTGATAGAACACGACACCCAACATCTTCCTCTGGCTTTCATGAATTCACACATGGATGCATATACCACACAATCCAACACACACACACACACACACACACACACACACACACACACACTGATCGTGTAATACATTGAAACATGTCATTAGGGTAACTTGAATCCATGGTCCCAGGCCATAGTCACTCATATCTGGCTCAGAATAAACTGCCTCTTACTGTCTTTTAGGTGAGAGCTGTGTTTTGCCTGAACAGGGGCAAGCTGGCCACCTTTATGCCTGGTTTGTCAATGTGTAAAATGAGAATAATTAGATCATCATCTAGGGTTGTCCCAAAGGTGGACAAAGAATTGAATGCCCAGAGATGAATGATGCAAAGACTCTAAAAGGATGAAAACAGGCGTTTAGTGAAGCAGAGCATAAGGAGCTAAAGACACCAGTGGGGTGGGACTCCAGAGCTGGTAGACACCATCTGACCTCTGGGCTGGTTCTTTCACAGGTCCTCTTGTCTTTCTCTCCTTTGATCCCCTCTTCCCACACTTTATCTCTTGGCCCAAATGACCCTGACTAGGATAGAGATAACTAAAACAGACATCCTTGTCTGACTGATGGCCTTGTTACTCTTTTTTTTTTTTTTTTTTTTTTTTTTTTTTTTTTTTTTTTGTGCATGGCCTGTTTTGACACATTCCAGCAGTTAAGTGGGATATTTTTTTCCTCCCTCCTTCTGACCTTTTCCCTAACTGCCTACCCTTAGCGAACGCCTAACATTACCCATCATTAATTCATCATCATCTTGGCTCAAGTATGTCTTGCAAGGTGGTTAGAACCCTAAGAAGTCTCTCCTGAACGACATTTTTCCTCTGGCTAGCAGCAGGGCTCTGCCTTTCCCTCCCCCCAGATCGGGCTTCCGGGGGAAATTTTAATTCTTTGAATTCCATGATCTCAACAGTAGGATAGCCAAAGGTTGGGGCATAAGTGTCTCTTTCAAGCAATCTTGGGGCTGGCCAGATGGCTAGTGGATAAAGGCATTTGCTGACAAGCCTGATGGATTTCAGTTCAATCTCCAGAGCCCACATGGTGGAAGGAGAGAACTGACTCCTGCAACTTGTCATCTGACCTCAACACTCACTGTGGCACATGCATGCCCCACCACTCATAAGTAAATAAATGAATAAATGTAAGAAAAAACCCCCTCCCCTCCTGCTAGGGCGGATGCATGATTAGCATGTAGTTAAAGGAGGTGGCTTAGGTTTATGCTTTTTCTGAAAATTAAGTTTTTCCTTAGTGGACAAAAATCAATTTCCTGACTAGGAACTAAAGTGAATTATAAAAACAAGAAGAGAAAAGCCAGATCGAAGTGGCACATCAAATATAGCACCAGGAAATGCCCCGAAGCTTCTTTGGGCCTAATGTGGCATTTCTATCTGAAAGAACAAAACTGTGTCATTTGTATAAAAATAGATGGACCTGGAAATCATCAGATTAAACAAATAAAGGTTCAGAAAGACAGTTATCACGTTTTCTCCCATATGTGGAATCCAGATTAAAAAGCAGTTAGGTATGAAAACAGAGGGGTTCTATTTGGGGAGGGGTCCAACGAGAGCAGAAAGGAAAAGCTGATGGAGGGTGTGTGTGATCCAACCGCATTATACACATGTGGGAAAATGCCTTGATGGAACTCGTGATTTTACACAAAATATATACACTAGAGACAAAGCTCCCTACAGGCCCCATGCAGTGAAGGACAGGGAGCCTCCTCTACTGACCAGTGCAGAGTCGTCAGTTCTGTGACCTGACTATTCCTTAGACCCTAAGACCAGATGGCAAGAGCCAACTCTGGGCACCTTGGGTACTCATGGGTCCAGGTGGAAAATCAGAGCCTGTGTCATGAGAATTTGCAGAGAGCCTATGAAGGTCTAACCAAGTTCAGGGCAAGTCTCAGCCTCGTAGCAACAGGCCATTCACTATTTGATTGCCTGAATCATGTTTCCATTGCAATCTTTTATGTTTTAGGCCTGGGAAAGTACCTCTGACGTCATCTGATTAAAATGAGGAAATGGAGGCTTGGAGAAATGGCTCAGTGGTTAAGAGCACTGGCTGCTCTTGCAGAGGATTCAAATTTGGTTCCCAGCACCCACATGGCGACTAACAACCATCCATAACTTCAGTTCCAGGGCATCCAACGCCCTCTTCTGGCCTCCACAGCCTGCACAACATGATTGCACTTACATACACGAAGGCAAAACACTCATGCACATAAAATAAAAATAAACTATTTTTTTAAAGATAAGGAAATAGTGGCCAAGAAACACTAACAGATATATATGACAAATCAAGGCCAGGAACCATGTCTCTTATCACCTTATGCAACACTCCAGCCAGGAGGCTGATGCTAGAAAGATGCCTGGATGTTTCCTTTTATTTGTATACACAGATTCTAACCCCCCCCCCCCCGCCATTGCATGGTTCCATCAGACCTCTCTTCCTCTGCTTGCCTTCCTGTAGAATGAGAACATAAAACCAGGGAGTTAATACATATAAAGCACTTGGAACTGTTCCTGACACAGAAACACTAGAAAATGAGACAGGACTGTCGATATTACTATAATCATTGAGTTTATCTCCTGGAGCGTCCAGGAAAAGCATCACAAACTAAGTGGCTTAAGGAAGCAGAAGGTCTTACTATTGTCTTACTATTTGGGAGACTAGGAATCTGAAATCAAAGGTGTTAGCAGGCCCATGCTGTCTTGGAAGCTTCTGGTAACCCTGGTGACTGTGCCTTGTTAGTGCACAACACTACTTCTTGTCAGTCTTTACGGGTCCACTTTCCCTGTTTCTATGCCTCTTTTTATAGGGACACTGATCACAATGGATGGGATCCTGCCTGAGAATGACCTCATTTAAACTAATTGCAAAGACCCTATTCCAGATAAAGTCACAATCACACCCACCCAGGTTAGGAAGGACTTCAGCATCATTTTTTAACCTATGGCAATCATTATGGTCAAGTCGGCATGTTTTAGAACAGATATTTCCATGCTGGGTGAAAGGTGATTGCTTTCTTCTCGTAGTCCTGCACAGAGAGCTTCAGAACTGGCCTGGACTCATTTCAATCAGAAACAGATTTAGATGCCAGACTTGCAGAAACTTCAGGTCTGCTGGAAAGAAAAGGTGGATTTAATTTGTGAAGAAATTGAAAAGCCAACACACGAGTTCCACTGTCTTGTTTTCATTAGGAAGCTGTAAGAGAAAGTGTGCACCGCCAGGACAGTTCCACCGTGGCCACTTGTAGTTAAGCTTCCTGCTGGGAGGCACACCCAGCTTCCAGCTCCTGGCACCCTCCTCCTACCGTCCTTCTGACAGATCGAGATAATATTCCTCCAAACTGCAGTTTAGGGAATAAAATAATTTATTGGGCTTACTGACAGAGCATAGGGTAGCAGTGTGGGGGCGGGGAGTGTGGGCATCCTTGGGCTTTTTTCCTACATTAAGGATGGGGGGTCCCCTGATCTTCTGGCAGTGGTCCAAGATGGCAGAGGCCACCCCCTCTCTCTGGCTTCCCCTTTTCCTATCCTTAGTACCTCCCCCTCATACGGATAAAGCTGACTGATTGGGTGGGAGGGGTGACTGACTCCCTCTGCCTCTCCCCTCCTATGAAGGGTCTATAGTCAAATTAGTTTGTGCTGATTGAAGCAAGCGGGTGAGAAGCTAGAGAAGAAGGCATCTGTCCACTGTTTGCCAGTCTAGCTTGCTGAGGACAAGCTCATCGAACACCGTTTATTCTGACTTAGCCATTTCCTAATATTCTGCTTTCTATATCCAATTCCTCCAGAACCTTCTTAAAGGTAAGGTAATACATGAATAAAAGCATGACTCTTGCACTTCCATAAACATATTAGCCTAGGACTAAGGTTCCCTGGGATAATTTGCTCTCATAATATAGTCAGAAGATGCTAGGATAAGAAAAATGCATACAAAGATGTGTATGTCTACAAGCATAGCACATATGGATATGTGTGTATATTATAAACACACATGTATACAGTTATATAAGCGATAAGTCTTTACCACAGCTCCTCAACCCATTTATTTGCCTTTGATAACTTAAATATAAATATTGATACACAAAAGATATTTGTAAACCTACGATAGATGCTCAAGAAAAATGGGAAAATAGAAAAAAATGATTTGAAATTAGTACATTTCAATAAAATGCAAATTCTTACCCATTGTCTCAAAATCCGTAAGTCATTTCCTCTATGGTCATCCATGTTACAAACATCTGAAGATCACAATTATTTCCATGGTGACTATCTATCTTGTTACATCACCACATTGGATGAATGATGAGAATCTTTTTCCTTTCAACCCTAATTTGTGAAGTTTGGGCTCTTCATTATTTTCCTGTGAGTCATTTTGAACTCTAGGATGCTACGCAGGACTTCAAATAACAGTGATTCTGTCTGCTATTATTCAACCCTTCCACATGGAGAACAGACTCTAACTCGGATCTAATTGAGTTAATGTAATAAGTGCACTTTTCATGTGAGCAATTCCCTGGTGAGCTGCTGCTTTCTTTCTGAACATGAATCACAGGTTATGAAATCTATAAATAACAAAGCAAAATGTCTTACACATCCACAGGAGAAAAGATACCATGTCATACCTTATTTTATATTCAAAATCTCTTTTCACTGAAAGTAAGTTTTTTTTTCTAATTTTAAAAAAGATTTCT
>NW_008335436.1:1096061-1122338 GCF_000622305.1 Nannospalax galili
GCATTTTCTTGATATTTTGAGTGGTGTGGGAGGGCCCAGCCCACTGTGGGTGATGCCACCTCTCAGCAGGTTGTTCTGTACTGTATTAGAAAGCAGGCTGAGCACAGGCCAGGGAAGCGAGCCAGTAAGCAGCATTCCTCCATGGCCTATGCTCCAGCTCCTGCCTCCAGGTTCCTGCATTGAGTTCCTACCTTGGGCTCCCTCAGCAATGACATGTGACCCAGGAGATGTAAGCCAAATAAACCCTTTCCTCTCCAAGTTGGTATCGGTCAGAGTGTTTTGTCACAGCAATGGTTCTCCAAACCAAACAAACTAGAATACCGTGCAAATGTATGATGTATGTGGGAGCGCCTGAGAAGGCCAGAAGAGGGCATTGGATCCCTGGAGCTGGTAACAGGTGCTGGGAACTGAATTCAGGTCCTCTGGAAAAACAGCAAGTGCTCTGAATTGCTCATCTCTCCATCCCTATTTTCCAAAGGAAAAGTTTAGTTATTACTACTATTCTGGGGCGGGGGGATGCAATCATGAGTGTGCCACAGCACACGTGAAGATCAGTGGACAGCTTTTCAGGCATCAGTTATGTTCTTCTTCTATGGGATCTGGGGATCAAACTCAGGTCTTCAGGCTTTGAGACAAGCTTCTACCTGTGGAGCCCTCTCATCTGCCCTTTTTTTTTTAAAAAAAAAAATTATCAAATAGGGACTAGAGAGACAGCTCAGCAGTTAAGAGCACTGACTGTTCTTGCAGAGGACCTGGGTTCGATTCCCAGCACCTACATGGCAGTTAACAACCACTCATAACTCCAGTTCCAGGAGATCTAATGTCTTCTTCTGACCTCTGTGGGCATTGCAGGACATGGATACACACACACACACACACACACACACACATATATGCAGGCAATACACTTGTACACATAAAATGAAAATAACAAAATATTTTTTAATTTATCAAATAATATTTTTCCTCATATTCTCTTGAGGCTAAAAAACAAGATAACCCAACCAACCAAAAAAAAAAGTCTCAATCAGCAAAGATAAAAAGAGTCAGTTTTGAGTGTAGTCCAAGTCACATTTTTGGAAGATTTTACAGACATTCTCATCAAAGCATTTCAGAGTGAGCTTTTTGGGTTTTTCTTTCTTTCCTTGTTTTTTTTTTTTTTTTTTTTTTAATGTTAATGGTTTGCCCATTCCTGAATCTTGCTCATTTAAACTGATCAAGCAGGGATAGGGAACAACTATTCACACCACCACCCCCATCTAAAAACAGCCTCGGACAAAATACTTTTTTCCTCCTGCTTACCCTGTGATGAATGGGTGGGGTGCTATCTGTTCAGGAGACCGGCAGGGGTCCCGGGACACTGGAGGAGCCAGGCATTCGGTTTAGATTTGCAATACTTCAGTATTTCTTAGATCAGAAGCTTCATGCAGTGGCTACAAGTCTTTGCCTAATCCCCCATCATGCATCTGTTCACCACCATCACAGTGTTTCCCCGGGGCATAAAGTCCCTATAATAGTCCAGTGATTCATTAAGCAACATTTACGAAACACTGTCAAGCACCAGACAGTGCTTTAGATGACGAGTCTTAAGACATATTATCCCTGTCCTCTTCATGTCTTAGCCCCTTTAGTCATTAAGTTCCTGACATTCCAGCAAGCTAATTCTGGTCCAATGGAAGGGAATCTGAAGGGATTGTTTTCCTCGGATTTCCATCCTTCAGTTTAGCTTTGTAGATCCCAGGAGCATTTCATAAGAGGAGCAGGGGTAAAAAACTGGTGGTTCTCTGCCTAGTTCCTCTACTTAGCTATAACTGGCCTAGTCCTTGGGTGTAGGAATTCCTGGAGACAGCTGGTGCCATCATGAACCCGAGTTGTGTATTTGGCTCTGTACATTTAATTCTTCCTTGTGTCTCCTCAGCTGTGCCATCAGCAATTACAGGAGTAGACCATAACTTCTATTTTGGGGTTGAAACTATAGGCATGCTCCACCACACCCAGGTGACTTGTATTTGGAACCTGACCATATAGCATCACATACCCAGAGGTATGATATGGAAGATTTTAGGAGACATAAGTGCTGGGTCCTGATGCCTCAAACACCTTGCCCTCCGTGTGCATGATAGAGCAGTGTTGACACCAGTTACTCAGTCCACTCAGGATGGTGTCCCGTCCTTCTTTCATCAGCAAACACCAACTCATCAAACCCCAATGTCTCTTTCACATATTCAACACACCCTTGCCCATATGTGGGGGCTGTAAAAATTATGGCTTATGGGAGGATGTGGCTCAGTTGATAGCTTGCTTGCCTAGCATACACAAGGTGCTGGGTTTGCTCCCACCACTGCATAAACTCAAGATTGGTGGTTATGTCTAAAATTCCAGCACTATCAAGGTGAAGGCAGGAGAGTCAGAAGTTCATGGTCATCCTTGGCTACATAGTGAATTCGAGGCCAGCCTGGGCTACATGAGACCCTGTCTCAACTATCTCCCCCCAAATAATTCTGGGTTACTTAAAAAAAATCCTGAGTCAAATTGTTAACCTCTGAGTAAGTCAGGCATTGTTAGGGGCAAACTCCTATATTAACACACTGTCAAAAAATGTCCTTTCTTTTTATTCAATTAAAACTTTTAGAGAAAGCTGAGCATGCTCAGAGGTGGTCCTACCCTCTAATCTTTATGGTATAAGCTGAACATCCCCCAAGGTTCTGTCCACCATGTTAATATTTCAAACTGTGCTCCATGACCCTCTGTAGTGAACACTGAGAACAAGAAATAAAGATGGAGGCACTCCTGCTCAACATCCTGACCTCAGAGTGTACTTACAGGAGAACTGAGCACCAGGGTATAACCAGCAACACCCTACCAGCAGGCAGCCAGCATCAATCAGAAGCAGGGTCCCAAAGTCTAATAAGAACAAGATAATCCATAGAAAGTTGCCAAAAACCAGGCTCTAGGCAACTCAGCAGACACTGATCTCTCACATACCTCAATACACACAAGTCACATACTGTACTCTAGCAACAGGAGACCCTTCCAGTGACTGCATCTCCCACCAGGATTTCCTGCCTCTGGCCTGGTGACTATTGAGTGTTGGGTGCCCTGATTGACCTGGCTAAGCACAACTGGGGCTGACCACCTAGGTTCTGTCACTCTCAGGGGACATCGCTCCCAAGGAGCATCTGTTGCACAGCCAATACACTCCCACTCTCCTTTCACCAGTGGATGTGGACATGATGGCTCACTGTGTCTTGGGCAATAGGATTTGCAACTCACTTCCTATTACTTCTACCTACTGTCCATGAGTGACTCCTGACTCCAAGTATCAGTGGCATCACTTAGAGCTAGATTGTTATGTTGTTAGTTAATGCTATGAATTGTTCCCCTCTTTTTATGTGTGGACAATAAACTGTGCATTCAAAAGAGACATCTGACTGTCTGCCTCTCTGTGACTCACGTTCAAGACACCCTCAAATTTGTCCACCATCTTTTCTTCTTGAAACACTACCTTTAATATTTTAGTTTTATTATTTTTATTTTTTGTGTATAAGTGTTTTCGCCTGTATGTATGCAAATGCACCCAACACATGCATGCAATGCCCACAGAGGCCAGAAGAGGGTGTCGGATCCCCTGGAACTGGAGTTAAGGATGGCTGTTACCCACCATGTAGGTCTTGGGAATCAAATCCAGGCCCTCTGGAAGATCAAGTATTAACCACTGAGCTATCTCTCCAGCCCCTTGAATGCTAACTTTAAATTGAGCATGCTCAGGGATATATTCCTCAAAGGAACTACTCAGCAATGCCTTAAAGGACTTTCTAATGCGAGTTTGTGTAGGATTCCCCAAAAGGCCAGTGCTTCCTTTGTTCGAGGAGAGCATTACTTTGGAAACAACTGCTGCAGGTGATACATCTTTCTTCACTCTGATTTCTTGGCTGTGTTTGTTTTGACTTGACATTCACCAAAATAGGAACCCATTGTATTCCATTCCCAAACCACCAGCAAACAATGGGCTGGGCACACAGGACAAGCTAACGAGATATTTGGAGTTGAAAGCAAATGTTGCAAGAGAACCTTCTGGAGTTCGGTCTTTGTAGGCTTGACTGATGACCCCCCATCTCCACCCCAAACTACCCTCAACTCTCCTCTCTCCTCCTCACATTTCCCTAAGGTACAGTCAGTCTTGATGGGTACCATGTCCTGAATGATTGACGTGGGGTGAGGGGAGAGGCTACCTTCCTCATAATATTTCCTGACAGCCATTTAAAAGCAAAAGCAAATGAATCCATGGGGTCACACCCTGGACATTAGCTAAAGGCTTAGACTGTGGTCAGGGAAAGCTGGATTCAAATTCAGGCCAGGTTTTGTGACTTTGGGGGAAATGCTACAACTTCCTTGATGTTCTAAATGTTCATTTTCTAATCCATGGCTAATGACAGTGCTTATCCATCAATTTATTGCAAAGATTAAATTATTGCATTAACAGAAAGTGCTTAGCAGAAAGCCTAGGAGAGACTGGCTTGAAATGCCTGTTTTCTAAAAGTGTGTTGGGAGATGATGAGCTTTCTGAGATCCATCTGAGTTTTCTGACCTAGTGGATGGTAGGATACCCAATTTTACACATTTCCTCTGCTTGGGAGCCTCTTACTCATCCCTTGTCAACCTATTGCAACACATCACAAATGCTAGATCCTAGCCAGAAGCCCTTACTCCTAGGAATTCTGTAGATCTTCCCAACCCAGGGTAGAAACCTTCAGAGGGAGTCAGTAGTCTCCAAGACTCCATATCACTTTCCCTCAGCTCCTCCCAGATGGCCACCCGCACTTTGTAGCCTGAACCAGTTCACAAACTAAAGTATAATTTTATCAATTACAATTTTTAAATGTATTTCAATTTTATAGGCATCAAGAACTATCAACAGAACTGGGCTTAGTGGCCCAGGCCTGTTATTCCAGCATTCAGAAAGCTGAAGCAGACAAATTGCACGTTTGAGTTTAGCCTAAGTTACATAATGAGTTTGAAGTTGCCAGTCTTAGTAACATAGTGAGCCTTGTCTCAATTAAACAAAGCTTTAAAAAGTGCTATAAGGATAAGTATTATGTTTGCTCTTATTTAAGTATTGATGTGATAAAAAATAATTCAAGTGCATATTGGTAGTTTGCAGTAATTTCTTTCCTTTAAAAAGGTCTGTGCCCTGGAAGCTTCCTCCCTGAAGGCTAGCTCTCATAGTTTTGGAGAACATTATGCAAGCTGCTAAGGGAGAACATCAATCAAGAGTCCAAACCCAGCTTTAAGGCCTAATAACCACATCAATGACCTGCATAGCAAACTATACTGGAACAGTATTTGCACTTTTATCATGGGGTAATCAACAGCTACCAAACTGGACTTAAAGCCCACTCAGTGGGAAGGAACTGATGTGTGGTACTGTAAACATAGCCAAATACACATGACTGGCGATGTCATAGACATTTAAGAAAACCCTAAGGCTGTCATAACCCTAGACACATATAATTTCTTACTATGTGCTAAATATGGATCCTTATATTTACAGACAAGTATGTCAGTCACCACTCCTCAAAGAAGCCACTTTTATAACAGAGACTATACAGAGTTCCACAACTGGTCACACACAGAGATTAAGTGTCTGTGAAATACTCAGCCTGAAGTGACACATCTACAATGGAACCTCTACACCTAAGTCTCATGGAGCATAATGGAACAAGGGGTAGAGGGAACACTAATGCATCTCTGCACTCTTATCAACAAAGCTCCCTTATGCAACATAGGCCAATGAATCCAGGTCTCAAGGACCATTGTGGAAGAGAAGGTGGAAAGATTGTAAGAGCCCGGGGAGGAGGTGCATGACCATATGGAAATAGAGTCTTACAGGCTCTTGGGACCTTACTCATATGAACTTACAGCAATGGTGACAGCATGTATAAGACCCACGCACACTCAAGCAGACAAAAACCTAGCACAGAACTGTGGAAACAGGCAACAAGGCCCCAATATTAGCTTAAGAACGATTGGGTAATTGATTCCTACTGGGTGAGGAAGAGTTGATAGTCTTTAAGGGACTGATTCTAGATAGGCTGACTAGACCCTTGTGGATGAGCTTGCACAGAGGGACATTGGGGGACACTAACTTGACAGGCCTTAACACAAATGATAGACTGCATGATATCCAGTTGGTGGGAGGGTGCTACAAGAGGATGCTGATGGGAAGAGGGGTATAAAGAGGACTAAGACGTGTGTGAAATACACAAAAATTCAATTAAAATATATTAAAAAATAAACAGTGGGATTTCAAAAGCTAAATAAATAAATAAAAAGGTCTGTGTGTCTTTAAACTTATAAAAAGACTGTTTGAAGAACTCAAGTTTGGGCTGGAGAGAACTCAATAGTTAAAGCACTTGGCACACAAGAGTGAGGACCTGAGTTTGAGTCCTCACAACTCACATAAGAAGCCAGGTGCATTAGGATGTAGCTGTAATGCTGTGACTCCCAGGGCTGATGGAGACAGGCGCATTCCTGGAAGGGTGGGGGCCAGCAGCCTGGCGCACACTGTAATGAACATCAGGAGACTCTGCCTCCAACAGGGTGGAAGGTGAGGGCCGACATCGAAGGTTGTCTGGTGACCTCCATATATGTCCCATAGCATGCGCATGCCCACACTCATACACACACATACACATACACATACACTGTACACATAACAATTATTTTAAAAGGAACTAAAGTTACCTTTCTAATCTTGTTTATAAAATGTGTAATATATAAAGATGTACCAATTTGTAGAAATATTTGATTAACTTATCCTTTGAACAGAAATTTAGTTGTAACAGTTTATATTTTTCTAGGACTTTAAAGTATGCCATTATGTTATTTATTTGAGATTTCTCTGAATGCTGATTGTATGCATTTATAGCTGTAAACGGCCTGCTGAGCAGAATGTGCATTCTGCACTGTTCAAACAAAAAAACTCTGTTGTTGCCTGTTTAGTTCATTTGATGTATAACGTCTTTTCATTGTTGTGCTTCTTTGTTGAATTTTTTGTCTAGACAACTTGTCTATCTGGTGAAAACAGGCTGAAGTCACACACTGTTACTGTGTTGACATCGTTCTGTGCCTTCATATCCAGTAGGGTTTGTTTTGCGAAACTGGGTGTGCTGATGCCAGCGTATATGTCTAAAATTGTGATACCCTTCTGGTGGGTCATGCCCTTAACATGAAGTGAACATTTTTAACCCTTCTAACTTTGATTTGGAATGTGTTTGTTCGTATTTTAATAGTTATACCTGTTAGCTTTCTAGTTACATTTTCTTGGAACATTTTCCCATCTTTTTACCCTAACGTTGTGATTATCTTTGCCAGTGAGGTTTATTTCTTTTTTTTAACCTTTAAAAAATATGTAATGTGCACATGTATGCATGTATGAGTGGGGGTATGTCTGTGCCACCACATGCTTGTGGAAGTCAATTCTCTCCTTTCTCCATGTGGGTCCCAGGGATCAAATTTGGGTCATCAGGCTTGGTGGCAGGTACTTTTACCTGCTGAGCCATCTTGCCAGCTCAAGGTCCATTTCTTATAGCAGGAAATACATGGGCCCTATTTCTAATCCAGTCTTTTGATTGGAGAATTAAGACTATTAACATTCAGAGTTGTTACTGAAAGGCACATATCCATTCTTGTCACTGGTTTGAAATACGTAGTCTTTTCCTAATACTTATTTGCTTCCTTGCAGTTCTAGTGCGGTTTATTATTTCCTGTGACCTCACAGATGTATTTAATCCTTCTTTTTGGTGTATAGAATTCCTCCAAGTATCTCCTATACATTGTCTTAGTGGCTCATGAATCCTTTACTTTGTCTTTGTCATGGAAAGTTTTTTTTGATTCTTCAACTATGAAAGGTATCTTTGCTTGATGTAATGATCTGAGTTGGTAGTTATTGCCTTTCAGAGCTCGAAATGCATCGCTCTACACACTCCTAGCTTTCAGAGCTTCTATTGAGAAATCTGTTCCTCTAGGACTTCTCTTTATGTCACTTGGCACTTCTGTCTTACAGCGTTCAGTGTTCTTTCTTTCTCTGTGTACCTAGGCTTTTGACTCCAACATGATGTGGTGAGGTTCTTTGCATCTTGTCTGATATTTTATAAGCTTCTCATGGTTATATATAATGCATAGCCATTTCTCCCTCACTTTGGAGAATTTTCTGCTATGATTTTATTGAGCATGTTTTTTATGCCTTTAGCTTTACCTTCTGCTCTTACAATGATCCACAGGTTTTGACTTCTAACTGAATCCTTTTGGTTGCATATGCTCAGTTCACTCTGCTACTATTTTATCTTTCTCACTGTCTGAACATTATATGTCACCTTGTCTTCTGGGCGTGACTGTCTTTCACTTGATTATTCTGGGGTTTTTTTGTTTCTTTCTTTTAAAAATATTTTTATTAATTCTTTGAGAATTTCATACAATGTATTTTGATCATATTTAGACCTTGCTCCTTATGTCTACCCACATGTCTTTATCCCTCTAATTTCATGTCTTCTATTATTATTATATATACTCATTGGTGCAACAGTGTCATGAATGTTATGATAGTAACCAACCACTTTTTCTATTGGATTTGAGGTTCATTTCACAAGATGGAGTCCATACCTGACACTGATATCAGACCTGGGAACCTGAGGCTAGATAGGTTGCAGACCACTGAGGAGCACCTATTATCCTGCTAAATAATTACAGTATTAAACTGACTCCTAATGACTTATTGTTATACCTATAGATTAATGCGTCACTCAACTCTCTCATCAGAGAAGTTTCCTCATGCAGCAGACGGTGATGAACACAGAGAACTACAACTGGCCAATGTGCAGAGAATAAGGGACTACAGAGTGCTTATCCCTGAATAGGACACCTATATCAAGCCTCTGCCTCCCAAGACTTGAAGGTCATTGTGGAAGAGGGGGCAGAAAGAATGTAAAAGCCCAAGGAGGTAAATGGCTGCTGGAAAACAGTTTTTCAAACAGCTGATCAGTTACGGATATGAACTCATAGCAATAGTGACAACGTGCACAAAACTCACATAAGAATCCCAACATGAAAGCAGGGAGGTGGGCGGAGACCACAGCCCTACCTGAGGAACTACTGACAACCAGTGATTGCTATGACAGGGAGAGTCAGTTTCCTTTAAGGGTGTGACACTGGACAGGCTGACCAGGCTCCAGTGGATGGTCCTATACCAAAGGGTATTTGGGAACACAGATTTGAGCCCATATATCAGGTGGGGGGGTACTGGTGGTGTGCAGAAATGGGAGGTGGGTCTAAATATGATCAAAATGTACTTTATGAAATTTGCAAAAATTCAATAAAAATGAAAAGTTATTGATATATTCTTTGTTTTTAAAAATTTATTTATTTTATGTTTTGCATATGAGTGTGTATTAGCCACTTTTCTGTTGTTGTGATAGAAACACTGACCAAAGGAACTTATAGAAGGAAGAGTTTATTTGAGCTTATGGTTCCAGGGGAACCATCCACTGAGGCATGGTGACAGGAGGTGGCTGGAGGAGGAATGGAAGCTAAGCACTCACATCTTCAAGCGGTCACAGGAGGCAAGAGAACAACTCGAGGTCCAGCAAGGCTTAAGAACTGTCTAAGCCCACCCCCTATGTCATGCTTCCTCCAGCATTGCCACACCTTCTAAGACCTCCCAAAACAGCCCCCCCAACTGGGGACAAAATGTCCAAATACTTGTAGCCTATGGGGGACATTTTCATTCAAACCACCACAGAGTGTTTTGTCTATATGCATGTATGTGTACTACATGCATGCCTGATGCCCATAGAGGCCAGAGGAGGGTGTCAGATGTCCTGGAACTGATGTTATGGATGGTTGTGAGCAGCTATGTGAGTGCTGGGAACCAAACCCAGCTCCTCTCCAAGAGCAGCAAGTACTCCTAACTGCTGAACCATCTCTCCAGCCCCTTACTTTAGCTATCCTTTTGGTGAGACCTTCCACTGATTGTTTCAATTGAGCTTATTGACCTTTAAATTTCTAAAAACCCTATTTGATTTTTTTCAGTCATGCTATTATATCCTGTATTAATTTCTTACTTCATTGAGCACTTCACTTGTTCTCTCTTTGAACTCATTCAGCAGTTTTTCCCAGTCCTCTTCAGTTTCACTGAACATTCTTCTACTCGTTCTTTTGAATTCTTGCCTGGGATTTCATCTAATTAGCTCTCTTTGGATTTCTTACTGTGGAATTTGTAATTTTTGGAAGGATCACGTTGCCTCAATTTTTCATGTTTCTTGTATTTCTACTTTGGACTTTAGGCATCTGGTATTAATTTTTGGGGTTTTGTTTTTGTCAACTGAATTATTTCAGTGGAAGTATTTACACTGTTCAAGTAGGACTAGGTTGCAGTCAGGCTGAGGATTTGTTTCTGCCCATTGGACTGAGGGGTGTGACTCAGAAGCTAAACCCTCAGCCCACATATTAAAAGGACTGGGCTCTGTCTCCAGGGTAGAATACCATCTGCAGAAGCAACCATAACTGATGAAAATATGGTAATAGGCAATTTAAAAAATAACCCCATAAGTAGAAAATCAATCGGTTGTCTAACCCCAGCTTTAAAGACTAACAATCACAACAATGACCAGCACAGCAAACTACATCAGTGCAGTACTGGCACTTTTATCTCGGGGGTAATCAAATGGGAGGGAACTCAAGTGTGGTACTGTAAACATAGCCAAATACACATGACCAGAGAGGTCACGGATCCTAGAAAAAACCCTATGTCTGTCACATCCCTAGACAATGTAATGTCTTACTGTATGCTAAGTATGAATCCTTATGTTTACAGACAAGTATACCTGTCACCAGTCATCAAAGAAGCTTCTTTTTGCAATAGGCGGAGACTGTAACAGAGTTCTACAATTGGTAACACACAGAGAATAAGGGTCTGGGAGATGCTTTAAGTGACACACCCACAATGGAACTGCTACACCTGAGACTCCTGGAACATAGTGGAACAAGAGGTAGAGAGAACACTAATGCATCTCTCAACTCTCATCAGTGAAGCTTCCCCATGCAACAGAGGGCCTTGAACACAATAGGCCACAACTCGCCAAAGTACAGAGATTAAGAGACTGCAGAATGCATATCCCTGGATAGGAGTCCTATCCAGGATAGGAGTCCCTCACCCACCCAGGACTCAGGGACCATTGTGGAAGAGGGGGCAGAAATATTATAAGAGCCAGGAGTGGTGCATGACCACAAGGAAACAGAGTCTTCCAGGCTTATGGGAACTTGTTCATATGAACTTACAACAGTAGTGACAGCATGCACAAGACCCATGGAGACTCAATCAGACAAAAACCCAGCATAGAACTGGGGAAATGGGCATAAGACTCCAACCTTAGCAGAGGAACTATTGGCAGCTGATCACTGCTGGGTGAGGGAGAGTTGATCTTTAAGGGAGTGATGCTAGATAGACTGACCAGACTCCAGCAGATGAACTCAGACTGAGGGACATCTGGGCACACAGACTTGACTCATTAGGCCTTAACATAAATGACAGAATGTATGAAATCCGGTGAAAGGGCTATGGAGGGTGTACAGATGGGCAGGGGGTCTAAATATGATCATGTATTGTATGAACTGGGAAAAAATTCAATAAAAATATATGCATTGAAAAAAACAAAGAAAGTAACCCCTTAAACACCAGCCATTTTGAGGAAGTGGAGGAGCAAGAACAGCATGGTGAGTTAGATACTAGCTAACGGTAGGAATGGGAAGGAAATAAGCACAATAAAATGAGTGATTGAGGGAAAGTGAATAGAAGGGGGAGTAAGAAAGAAAAAAAGGAGGCGGTGAGGAGGCTTCCAGCTAGAATTAAAATGAAAAGAAGGAGGCGAAGAAATGCAACCAGACAACCCGATGCAGTCCCAAAACTTGGATGGTTGGTTATACTTGAGAGCCACCCGTGTTTGGGAGTAAAGCCTTCAAGAAAAGAGGGGGAAAAGAGAACAGGCAGGGCGATGCTGGTCCACTAAGTTGAAATTAGATAGCAAATATATGAAAGAGAAATTGGTGAGGATAACAGTCTGTGTGTGATTCCTCCCAGGCCCCAGGAGCCAAGCCTATCCCTCCTCATTCATTCGTATGGGTGGAGGTGCCTGATCTGCCTCTATGCCGTCCTGGTCTGCCTCTATGTGGTCCTGGTCTGCCTCTATGCTGTCCTGGTCTGCCTCTATGCCATCCTGGTCTGCCTCTATGCAGTCCTGGTCTGCCTCTATGTGGTCCTGGTCTGCCTCTATGTCGTCCTGGTCTGCCTCTATGCCGTCCTGGTCTGCCTCTATGCCATCCTGGTCTGCCTCTATGCAGTCCTGGTCTGCCTCTATGTGGCCCTGATCTGCCTCTATGTGGTCCTGGTCTGCCTCTATGCCATTCTGGTCTGCCTCTATGCTATCCTGGTCTGCCTCTATGCGGTCCTGGTCTGCCTCTATGCGGTCCTGGTCTGCCTCTATGCAATCCTGGTCTGCCTCTATGCGGTCCTGGTCTGCCTCTGTGCAATCCTGGTCTGCCTCTATGCGGTCCTGGTCTGCCTCTATGCGGTCCTGGTCTGCCTCTCTGCAGTCCACTCCACCCTGTGGCTCAGATCATATTTCTATCTTGCAGAACACTGTGGGATTCTGACTCAAAGTTATAGTCTTCAGGTCAGGTCCTAGAGAATTGTCTCATGACACTTGCTCTGGATTTCCAGATGGAACCATGTAGGGAGGGACCTTTGATCTCTAGATCCACCTAGCACTGATTCAGCAGGGGTCTTAAGTGTCTTATTGCCTCTACCTTAGTCATGTGCTGAAAAACGGATTTTCCCGGCACTGCCTCTCCCTCTTCCCATGTATCTATTACATATAATCTCTCTCTCTCTCTCTCTCTCTCTCTCTCTCCTTCACTGAAAATATAAGGAATTTGAGGCTCTCATTGTCTTGGGCAGTTGTTTCAACTCTGCATTTAAATGCACCCACATTAGTACGAGAGCTTCCCAACCGGGATTGGAGCCCTCTGGATCCAGCTCTCAATTCTTTCTCCCTCTGTTCTGTTCATCAGCATATTCTTGCTTTGCTACTGAAACTAGCGTTCTTCAGCTGTCACCCTCCTCCAAAGATGGCTGTTACCTAACTATCCCCAGTTCCTTTCCCAGAGTCTAGAGGTCTATACATGGGTGTCACTGAGATTTTCTTCTCAGCTTAATTATTTTTGATAGTGCCTATATTAGTTACTTTCCTGTTGTTGTGCTGAAACACCATGGATAAGACAATTAGAAAAGAGTTTATTGGGATTACAGTACCAGAGGAATAAGAACCCATCATGGAGGGTAGGCATGTGGCAGAGGTGGCTGGAGCAGAAAGCTGACCACTTACATCTTCAAGCAGTCTTAGGAAGGAGAGAGGGAGAGGGAGAGGGAGAGGGAGAGGGAGAGGGAGAGGGAGAGAGAGAGAGAGAGAGAGAGAGAGAGAGAGAGAGAATGAGACAAGGCAATGAACTCTCAAAGCCCACCCCCAGTGGTATGCTTCTTCCAGCAAGGTCACACCTCCTGAAGGTTCCATGACCGTCCCAAACAGCACCACCAACTGACCAAGTGTTCAAATATTGAGTCTATTGAGGATTCTTATTAAACCAACAGTGCCTATCAGTAAGATTTACCTAAAATATGCCCTCAATAAATATCTCAATCATGCAATAATTAGTTGCTAAGTACCATACAAGCAGCAATACATAACTCTTCCTGAGGAACATAGAGACAGTAGCACACAGAGTTGTAGTTTCAGAGGACAACAGACACTTAAGCAGCCAACCACAGTTTTCACTGTAAGGAGAGTGACTGATGTGGTTAGAAGTAGAAATTAAGTTCTGGAAGCTGAGAGAGGGAGCACATGCTTCTGACCCGAGACCCCACTGAAGTTTCATGGAGGAGGAGGTATTTGAGCTGGGATTTGAAAGGCAGGTAAGATCTGAATGTAGTGACATGGTACATGAAGGCTTTACATACATATGAGATACTGATCATAAGCAGAAGGAATCTGTTTTCATGACACCATCAGACAGTTTGGGGTCCCAAAAAGCTTGACTGCTACTCTATGAGAAGTTGTTCATGGAAGATTCTTGATTAACTGAACAACATGTATGAATTTTCCTGATATCTTTGATTTCCTAAAGGCAAAAAGGAACTATTCTGATGAAGTATGTTCCAGAAGAAAATCCTATTGAAGGATATGATGAAAATTGGGAGAAAATTGAGATCCACTGTCAAGACTAGAGAGGGAATTTCTCAGGAGCCTCTGATATTCATGCACTTAGAGTTGAAACCATAGATCCTAGCCCTCGGTTTTCCATCTTACTCTGATGCTTTCTGCTCAAATCAGATAAATCACGTGACTCTGAAGCACTCGGAGCCCCAAGGTCCATACTATCTGATGGTCTGAGTAAATATTTCTTCAAGGTGAGCAAGACTGTGCCTGTTCCTCATCTGCAACGAGACTTCAGGATATTAGGAAAAGCAGTGCGTTAACACAGATAACTGTTGTTTCCTGTGACAATGGAGCCTTCTGAGTATGTGTCAGGGGAGCCTGGGTGTAGAGAAACCATTGGGACAGGCCCTGTATGGGGACTGATAAAGAACTAAGGTGTGAAGGCCACCCTTAGAAACAGAAAGAAGGAAAGTTATAAGTTTAAAGTGTAGGATTACAATAGATCACTACCATAGGATAAGGGAATGCTGGGAAATGGTAGAATTGATGACCTTAGAATGTTTGAAACATTGGTGTGACCAGATTATAGACAGCTTCATTTAGTGGCTCACCCAAAGGAAGACCTGTGTGATACTTACCCAGGTAGTTCCAGCACCAGCATGATGCCTATACTGAAAAATGTCTCAATAGATGTTTTGTGGCTGAAGTATTCATTCCACAGATATACAGGTTTGGTGCTGGAGAGGAGTGGCTCCATGGAGAGGTGGAAGTTGATAATGAAGAATGCAGATCAGGAAGACAGAAGCACCTTATTTGGGGGTCCCAGAGACACTGAGAAGAGTCACCAAGAACATGAGTAGGGATCATGTTTTAAACGGGAGACCAAAGCATGGGGGCTAAGGAAAAGATGGAACGATTTAATTCAAATTACAACTCTAGTCCTTCAGAAGCAAATGTAGAAAATGTTTAGGAAAATAAATTATATCTCCTGTTTTCAAACACAACAGTCCACACAGAAGACTTCTGTGACCTCAAATGGCATGGAGATTTCTCCTCACTAGTTAGGAAGCAAGCACGTTTACAGTAACACACCCTAGCAGGGTGTTCTCTAATGCAGTTTAATCCTGACATTCTCTCCCTGTGGAGAGTATCAGATTCTAGAGGAGTGAGAGTTCAAGTCCCAAGACTGTGACTTTAATCCTATTCAGATGCCAGTGACAGCCCCAGATTACTGTATTTGTGCTTCGGAGCCAAAGACTATAATCAGTGCTTCTATATCTCCTAATGGGGGTATGACTGATTTGCTGAACGGACTCACGAAATTCACGGAAACCCTTTTACTGGTTTATTATAGAAAATGTCACAAATGATACTGATGAAAAGATGCATAGATCTAGACATGTGGAGAAGAGATGTGGAGTGCCCATGCCCTCTATGGGTGTACCATCCTCCAGGATCCACCATTTGCTACTACCCAGCAGCTCTGGGAACACAGCCATGTGGGAGTCATTATGAAGACTTCATATGCATGACTGATGAAGTCACTTATCATAGGTGAATCAACTTAACTTTAAGCCCCTCTTTCCTACTTGGAGAATGAGGGTCGGGGGAGAAAGTCTATCTTCTAGCCTTGCCTTTGTGAGTCCAGTGATTAGCCCTCATCCTGGATCAACCTACTGGCTGCCAGTCACCAGTCATTAGACATGGCTTCCTAGACTCCAAACATTTTTGGAGTTATGTGCCAAGAAACTAGAGGAAGGCCAAACATTTATTTCAAATATAACAAGTAAAAAGACAAGCCACAAAGTGGGGACAATATTAGCAACACATGTAATCGATGCTGAACGTGATGGAGACCATACGAAGAAGCATTATATATAAATAGCATGATCTAAGGCAACACAGGAAATGCAGGCTTGGAAAGGTACTTCATGGAAAAAGGAAACCCAAATGTGCAAAATATGTGAAAGGCCCTCAGTACTCATGAGAAAGCAAATGAAAAATGCATATCCACTTACATCCAATCAGTAAGACTGACTGCCTCACGTTTTGGTGGGACTTTAGACCTCTGGAAATCCATACACTTGTGATGTGTATGTCAGTGAGGGCAAATGCTTTGGAGATTCTGAAGCTGGATTAGGAGTCAGAAAGACAAAGTTTCAGGGTTGGGATGTTAGAGAAAACTGAGTGAAGAATAAGCAAAAAGTTCAAAGAATGGGAGGTTGTGACTGGTCTAAGATAAACTGCATGTACGGGATAGCTATCAATCACCTCGCTGATCTTTTTCTTCTGAAGTAAGTTTTATATATTCCTTCCCTTGTCTCTCTTCAATGAGTCGTTACCACCTTCACTCCAGATCGCCATTTGTTTTAAAGACGGCCCAAGCCTTCTTGGACAATAAGTTTTGAGGTCTGAGCTAAGGCCTAACAGTAGAAGTCTATACAGCAACATCCACACACATTTAGGGAATTCCGGACTGTTCTTGGAAAACACAGCTGGGCTCTCAAGGATCTGTGGGCTTTGTAGAAGAGAAACAGAGTGAAATAGAACTTTATACACAAGACACACTACCTGCAAAATACATCCAACTATTTAGAGTGTGATTCTCTGTGTACAAAACAGTGGAAGGAGAGGCCACGGTCTGTCTCTACCATATGGAGCTGTATATTATTTCAATTAATACCCAGGATGGCCCCGTAGATCACATATTATCACCACTATCTTGTTTTCCATTTTGTTATTAAGTTATGTTTTAAGTGACAAGAAAATGCATCCTTGCAACAGGTGCCAAGGCATGTGTAGTACAACCTATCTCCGTTTTCACTTTGTGCGTTTCCTTCATAGAGGCAGTCACTGTGTGAGGACGATGCCCGTCAAAGGTCATGTGTTAGTAAGTGGAAGAGGCACAAATGAAAACCAGGTTTGTCTGACTAGACACTTTAATCTCTGTTATATTGCTTAATCCTCAGGGCCCGGCAGTAGTCTTTTCAGGAAGGATATTACAATGAGCTTTAAAAGACTGGTCTGCAGAGAGCCTGTGGCTTCATTATTAACTGGATAGAAACCTGAGGCAGCGTTAAGAAAATGAGTGCTGCTGCGAAAAAAGGATTTTTCTGAAGACGTCCTGACCTAAGGTGGCTCTGCCTACGGTTCTGGATTTCCTTCTAAAACCAAGTGAACACATAGCTGACTTCCACTCTTCCTGAACGTGAAGCAATGGAAGCAGGATTTACTTTCCTACCTGGAAAAAAAATTAAACCAGACAGAGTATAGGAAACAACCAAGTCCATGGGCGTCACTCAAGAAAGGATGAGTCAGGCTGGAGAGATGACTCAGTGGTTAAGAGCGCTGACCACTGTTGCAGAGGACCCAGGTTTGATTCCCAGCACCCAAACCATGGCTAATAACCATCTGTAACTCCAGTTCCAGGGGAATCCGACGTCCTCTTCTGACTTCCGTGGGCATTGCACTACACAGGTACATTTTCGTAGATGCAGGCAATATGCTCATGCACATAAAACAAAAATAATAAATATTTTAATAAAAGAAAGAATGAGTCTACAATTGCTCTACCTCACAGGGAGTTGGAAAACAAGTGGCCTGACAAATACCTCTCTGGTCCCACCTCTGGTCCTCTGAGTAATGAGATGAAGTGGGAGTTTGGGGAGCCCAAGTTAGCAGAGTGCTAAGGGTGTGACTGCACAGACGACAAGGCTGTGCACACCCCGGACTCAGGTGACCTTCAGGAGCTTCTCCTTCCTAGTGATTGGTATAAGGAGGAGAGGAAAGTATGCTGGGCCAGTGACTGAGCCAAGCAAGAGCATCAGCAGGAGCACAGAGAACAGGAGTAATTACTTTTTATTAAAACCATGCTTTATTTTATATATAACCACAGTTTACATAATAACACTACAATAGAGTGCTTTGATATAGCTTTAAAAGAGAAACGAAGGAAAAGTTTCAAGTTACAGAACATCTCCTCCCAAAGCAAACTAAAACGTGCTTTTTGTAAGTGGCTCAATACAACATGTTCAATGACTAGCCATGTCTAATTTCTATTGTACTGATGGTCAATGGAATTAAAAGGAAAGCCCAACTTTCATAATCACTACTTAATCAGATAGTAGTGCACACTTTTAGTCCCAGCACTTAGGAGGCAGAGGCAGGCAGATCTCTGTGAGTTTGAGGCTAGCCTAGTGTACATACCAAGTTCCAGGCCAGTTGGGGCTATAAGGAGACCATATCTCAAAACAAACAAACAAAATCCAAAGAACAAAATACAGTCACTGCTCAAAGGGATAAAACATGTTCGATTTTTGTTTATTTTTTTTGAGATAGGTTCTCCTTAGCCCCAGCTGGCCTGGAACTCACTATGTAGACTAGGCTAGCCTCATTCTCACAGAGATCTGCCTTCCTCTGTCTCTCTAGTTCTGGTATTAAAGGCATGCACCAACCACACCCGGCTGACATGTTGGATTCTTATGCATAGTCCATCATTAGGTGATGAGGATAGAGTGTAGGCAGAAGGACACATGATTCGTAAAAGAGGGTTTGCATTTTTTTTTTTCGTTTCAGCTCCCTCCATTGTGATCCCCCCATGCCACCCCGTGGTGGATATGTGACTTCCATGTGTGGGGTACGTGGGGTATTGAAGTAGCAGGAATACTCTTTGGTGTCACCACTCATAGTGGGAAGTTTCATTATTTACAGGATATCAGTTACAGAACTGGAGCTTTAAGAGGTAGGTTCATTCTAGAACAAATACCTCTCTGGTCCCACCTAAGAAAAACATGAAATCAACAGAAATACAGATTAAACTCCCTCTAGATCACTTAATTATATATCAGAAAAAAAATCTTATGAGTGTTCAAAGCTGTTTGGATGTGATTTCAGTGGGTTTCCCCAAAGGTTCCTATGTTAGAGCTTTGTCCATTGTATAGTAAAGTGGGGGCTAATGATAGGAGCTGGTGGGAAGTATTCCATTCATAAAAGCACATTGCTATAAAGCCCAAATCTGGCCCCTTTTTCTGACTCCTGTGTAAAGCCATGATCACTGGATTCACTACTGTCTCCCGCATGGCCATGGTCATGATGTAGGGCAAGTGAGGGAACCCTCACCAGAACTGAGCCAACACCAGTACCATTTCCTTGAACCTCTAAAACAGTGAGCTAAGTAAACTTTCTTCACCAGTAGCCGGCCTCAGGTATTCTACTACAGTAACAAAAAGCTGGCTAATACAAAGCAGAATAAAGATATGATTCCATGATTGCACAAGACTAAATTGTCTATGTATAGCATCTGATAAAAAATGATCTGTCACACTTATTCCTCAATTAATGTTCTCAGCTCTAGTCCATTGATGGTAGGTTATTAATAGCATGTTATTAATATTTCCAGTTACACTGTAGATGGCAAGTGTTAACTGTGCCTTTCATTAATCTTTACCATGCCCTGAATTTTCAGCATCATCCACCAGGTTTTAAAGTTGCTTTCCTGCCCTGGAGATCCAATCCCCACTCCTCTCCTCTCCTCTCCTCCCCTCCCCTCCCCTCCCAGGAGAAAGTATCTGGAGTCACCATTTGGAAGAGATGCAAAAGATCATTCTCCAGGCTCCCAAATAGTTGTGTTTTTTAGAATCAGTAGTAGTAGTAACAGTAGGGTTGTGTGTGCACAGGTACATGTATGTCATAGAGTGTGTCATAGGAAACTTTATGGAGTTGTTCTTTCCCCTTTCACCTTTACACAGGCTCTGGGGATTGAACTCAGGTCACCAGATTTGTGTGACAAGTACTTTTACCTGCTGAGACATGTTGCCAGCCCTCACAGCTATTTTCCCATAAATCGTTTACTCAGAACTGATCCTTTGAGGATGAATAATTCAGTTTCTCTGACAACCTTTTGATACTCTGATGTGATTCAATACAGAACCCCATCAATTTAATAACAAGAAGATTTGCATTCTGGATGGTCTTAGAACAAACATTCTTAAAGACACAAAGCTTAGGGTCCAAAGGCAGGAGATAAGAAAAGCTAAAAATACGGCTCAGTGGGGTAAATGGGTCCAAAAATATAAAATTTAAAACATATGCTCTAAAAATATCCACAGTCTCACGTGAAGCAAGCATTTCTTGTGTAATTAAACCATGTATTTTTAGGTGCTTTTCAGAACCACTCTGATTTCATCCTTGAGGAAAAATTATTAAATTCCATGATCTGTGCTGAATGTGAGCTCAATCTCCCTATGAGAAAAGCCTTGGGCAGCAATGATTCATCTAAAATAAGTCATCAGGGAGATTTTAGAGTAGCGAGAGCAGTGTAACAACCCCTTCCTAGAGGCAGGTCTCCCAGGCTGGGGATAAAGCCCTAGGACGGCCTGGAAAACTTCAGCATCCGTGGGGCCTAACCAGACAATGTTCAGATGTCCACTCTGTTCCTCCCATGCACCAGTTCTGTGTTTGGTGCTGCTCCCTCCTACGGTGATCATCTTATTCAAGGAATTTTGGCTTTCTCTGACCCTCCACTGAATGTTTCCTAATAGCTAAATAACCACTGTCTTGTTGTCAAGGCATATTTCTGTGGGCACCTACAGAAGGTAACACTCTAAGGCAAATAAGGGTGTCTACACCTCCACCACCTACCATCATTCCCTTCCTTCATTTTTCTGATAGGTGAGTGGGGTGGGAGTTGGAGGGCTCCCAGAATTAAAGCTTTAGTAGTAAATGGTTTATATTGGCCCCTTTTCTCATTGCTGTTACCAAGCACCTGCCAATAACAACCTAAGGAAGGAAAGGTCTTTTTTGGCTCACAGTTTGAGAGGACACAGTCCATCATGGTGGGGAAGTCATAGTGGAGGGAACTTGAGGCAGCTGGTCACATTGCATCCATAGTCAAGAAGCAAAGAGGTGAACACTGACTGGTGCCCAGTAATTCTTTTTCCTTTTAGTCATCCCTGGACTCCAACCCGTGGGATGATGCCCCCCACATTCAGGGTGTGTCCCTCCTCCTCAGCTAAACTTCTTTAGAAACACCCTCACAGACACACCCAAAGCCATGTCTCTGGAGTGATTCTAAGTGAAGCTGGGCTGACAGTGATGGTTAACCAACACACTGCCCTGTTCTGTCCAGCTCCCTGCCAAGGGCTGCTTTCTTCTGCCAAGTCCTCTCTGCACTTCATGCTTTTTCTTTTCTCACTCCACTTCTGGCTCAAATTCATCTTTCCCTTCAGTCACAGCACATTTAGACACAACCTACCATCAGCATGGATCGATATTTGGTGTGACAAGCCCCATGCCACTCTGCTGGGTGTGACTTTGGCAGTCACCTGGGTTTGGTTGTGAGTGGCCTGTCCACCCTCTGGCAGCTCCCAGCTCCTCCCTGCATCTGAACTTGGCTGAATCCTGTTCCTTCCAGTCTCTCCTTTGTGCACAGTGCTCCTGGGCCTGGGACTCTTTTCCCTCATCTCCATCCACTCCCCTTTTGTCACCCAGTTGTCTCCATTCCTCAGATGCTGCTTTCCAGAAAAGCCTTTTGGGTTAGATAGTGTTATGGAGTAACTTGTGCTCCCTGGTTCTACATTCCTATGTGAGTTTCTAACCCCAGTACTGCAGAATGTGGGTTTGTTTAAGGATAGCTTCTTTTTGAATGCAATTGAATTAAAATGAGGTCACTAAAGTGACTAATCTGAATGATGATATCATCTAAAAAGGAGCACGTGAACAGAGATGCAGAAAGAGCACACTGAACAGACACGGAAATCGCCCACAGCCGTAGAGAAAGGACCTCAGAAGAGAGGTCCCCAGCCCTCAGAAGAGAGCGTGTTATCCCAGCCCTGCTGATATCTTGATCTTCCATTTCTAGCCATTCCATAACTGTGAGAAACATGAGTTTCTGCTGTTTTTCTCATTTTCTATTTTCAAATGTGTGTGCATGTATATACATGCATGTTTTACATGTGAGTGGTATGCATGGAGGCCCAAGATTAATGTGGGAATCATCCTTCATCATTCTTCTCCCCTATTCATTTTGGCAGGATCACTCAACCAAACCCAGAGCTGGCCGATGTGGCTAGTCTGGCCAGCCAGCTTACTCTGGGGATCCAATCTCCATCTTCCACAGCTGGAATTATAGATGAGCCTCCATGTCCACCTGGCATTTATGTGGGTGCTGTGGACCTGAACTCTGGTCCTCACACTTGTGCAACAAGTGCTTCAACACCATAGCCATCTCCCCAGCCTGTTTCTGCTGTTTGAGCCACCAGGTCTGTGGTACGCTAGGGAACCCCAACAAGAATACCACACTCACCTTCTCTGGGCCTCTTTTCTTCATCTGTTTATTGGGGGTAATGATCTTCAGAGATGGACATGTGAATTTAATGAGATATAATATGTCAGAATCCCTAGAGTGGTCATCCTGTTCTCAGTCTGGGGGATGAGAAGGGGAATGTGGGTTCATTTGATGACTTAGTGATCATCAGGTGCTGTGAGTATTCAGATGGGCCTTCTATGAGACAATGGCACATGCAGTGTAGGATGAGGGGCAACCTAGTTCCTGTGTTTTCCTGGTTGCTAAATTTCATGCATGTAATCCTAGAAGCCTGGCTTTCTGCATCAGCCTTTCCACCTCTGCTGTAGTCACCCCTACTCCTTACAACCCCTTAGTACAAATGATAAAATACCCAGCTATCTGCCTGTGTCGACTGGGGAATCGTTTTCTTTTGGTCTTTTCAGACAGGGTCTCCCTATAGCCCCAGCTGGCCTGGAACTCACTGTACAGACCAGGCTGAACTTGAGCTCACAGAAATCTGCCTGTCTTTGCCTCCTGAGTGATTGGAATCATTTTCTTATATATATATATATATATATATATATATATATATAATGTAAATTCACAAGCAGAGTGCATGGGGGGGAATGAATGGAATGCTCAGAATCAGCACAGCTTCCAAGTCTGGGGGCAGCCAGTAAACACTGTGAGGAGACTATCAATACAAACCACTTCCTTCAAATGAGGAACATGTAAAGCATAAATACAAATGTCTGCACATGGATTGTTGGCACTTCGGTTGGTTCTGGGCTTCAGAGAAGTGAATCGAGGGGTTGGAGAGATGGCTCAGAGGTTAAGAGCACTGGCTGCTCTTGCAGAGGAAGGACCCAAGTTCAGTTCCCAGCACCCACAGGACTGCTAACAACCGTACAAAACTCAAGTTCCAGGGGATCTGACACCTTCTTCTGGCCTCCATGGGCATTGCATGTATGTGATGCACTTTCATACATACAGGCAAAACACTCATACACATAAAATATAAATAAATAAGTTTTTAAAAAGTACAGGGAGGAAAATGCAAAGACAGCTGGAAAAGGGAACACAGTAGAACAGCTGAAGAGACTCAAGAAAGAAAAATAATTTCACACTGAGGCAGGCTTAAATTAGCTAAAGGAAAAGAATGACTCCTCCCCCTTGCCCTAAGCCGTGCCTATTCTGGAGACTGAGGGCTCACTTTAAAAGAAGGAAGAAACGCAGATGTAAAGATGGAACAGGGAGAGAGCCGTTCCAGGAGGCTGAAAGTTGTAGAGAACCAGAAGCACCAGGATTTCAGAGTCAGACAAATCCAGGCTTCGAGCTGCGTCTACTCACTAACTACAAGACTCCTCAAGTTCAACCCTAGAGCAGTGACTAAAGGAGTCAAGGGGACCTTGTACTAGAGACCACCAATGAGCCCCAGATTCACTCTTCCCATCTTTAGGTACTTGCTTGGTCTACATTTATTCCCCAGACTCCCTCACAGATAGGTGTGGTTAGGTAATTGGGTTTGTATGGATGGGAGCAAGAACACAGGGTAGATGCCCCCTGTTGGCTTGATTCAGAAGACTCCATCAGTCAGAGTCTGGAACATTGTCAGGGAGAGCTGCCCCACTAACTTTGTTACTTTTCTTATTGCTATGACAAAATACCAGACAAAGGCAACTTAAGAAAGGAAAGTTTGTCTTGGCTCACAGTTTGAGGGAACAATCCATCATGGTGAGGAAGTCATGGGGGCAGGGGTTTGAGGAAGCTGGTCACATTGTGTCCAGTGAGGAAGCAGAGAGAGATGAATGTTGGTACTTAACTCACTTTCTCCCTTTTATTTGTTCTAGATCCTGAACTTTTGGAATGATGCCACCCACATTTAGAGTGGGTCTTCACACCTCAATTAAGTTAATATACAGCCTCCTTTATAGACATGTGCAGGGGTTTGTTTCCTAGATGATTCTAGATCCTATAAAGTTGACCATCAGTATTAACCATCCCACCAACCTTGTCACAAGAAAGTGTGTATTGAATTAGCCCATGGTCACTTGGGTTTTCTTATTCCCATAGCTAATGTATTCCACTTAGGAGATTGTGGCATGGCACAGAACGGAGTTGGTGAGCAGTGGGCTAGGAATGTGACCATAAGAGAAAGAGGCATGCTCCGACCCGCAGGCCTCTCTCCGGGGTAAGTCCATCGCGCCCTCTGCGCCTTGACTCCCCCATCTCCCCTGAGGATCTCTCCTCCTAGCCTGGGTCCTGTCACATTCCTTGTCTTGGGGCCCCAGTTACCTGGGGAACCACTATTGCTTCCTGATCCTTTTCATCCAGACCAATGCAGTGCCTTCTCAGGTCCTCAGGAGCACTCCTTCTGAGCCTGGCCCCGCCCTCACCTCCCTCTGCCTCCCTGGGCCTGCAGGACCTGCAGGCCTCTCTCCGACCCACAGGCCTCACTCCAGGATAAGTCCATCTCACCCTCCAGGCCTTGACTCCTCCGGCCTTATTCACCCTCCCATCTCCCCTGCCAGTCTCTCCTCCTAGCCTAGGTCCTGTCTCATTCCTTGTCTTGGGGCCCCAGACAAATGGGGAACCACTACTGCTTCCTGATTCTTTTCATCCAGACAAATTCAGTGCCTTCTCGGGTCCCCAGGAGCACTCTGGGCCTGGCTATGCCCTCACCTCCCTCTACTTCCCTGGGCCTGCACCACCCCCTAGCCTCTTTCCAGGAAACAGGGGCTGACTTATCCTCTTCCTGAGCCTTTGCATCCAGACCAACCCAGCTCCTCAGTGCAGTCCCCAGGAGCCCTTGGGGCCACTTCCCACCCCCATCTGCCTTTTCATCTCTGGGTTGGGACGGCCACCAGCTGCCCTAGACCAGCATCTTTCCTGGGCCCAGCTCCAAGGCCAGTCTAACCCCCAAATTCCTGAGGCCAAAATCTTTCCTGGAGGGATCCAGACCTTAGGAGAAAGCCTGAGAGCATATGACCCTCACCTGACTGGGCCTCTGTGGGAACTCCTGAAGACAAAAGCAATCCGGCCACTCCAATATAAAATCAAAAGAGAGAACCAGAAGCTTAGACAAACCAGCTTTTCATACCCAAAAGGAAACCACAAGACATACAAAGTGCACAAAAAAACAGACCTAAACTTGAAGGCTTGAGTCTCACACACAAATCCGAAACTAAAAAAGAAATCCACGTGTCAAAATCACAGAAAAAAAATAATAACATGAAAAACCAAAATAACATATCCCCACCAAATACCAATAGTCCTCTACAGGAGTAGTGTGAAAACCCCCTAGAGATAATGCAGGACACGGAACTCAAAAGAACAATTATAAACAAGATAAAAAAATTCAGTGAAGTTAAAGAACACACACACACAAAAGAAATCAAAGAACTGAAGGAAGATAGGGATAAACTTCTGAATGAATTCAGAAAAGAGTTAGAAATATTGAAGACTACTCAGGCTGAAATGAAGAAGGAAGTGAAACACTCAGTAAGCCAATTAGAAATGACAAGAGAAAGCCTCACCACTAGGATGAACGAAATGGAAAACAGAGTATCAGTGGAAGATAAAGTGGACAAACTAGACCACTCAAGCCAAGATTATGAAAAATTTGAGAAACCACTTATGAATCATAGGCATACAGGAAAGAGAAGAATCCCAAGATAATGGCATGGACCAGATCTTCAACAGAATTGCGGAAGAACATTTCCCAGACTT
>NW_008335436.1:1127599-1134066 GCF_000622305.1 Nannospalax galili
TTCATATAGGAGGAACTGGTAAAATAAAGGAGCCCGGGGCTCCTCCCAAGCCCATGTGACTCCTAAGGAACAGATCCTCAAACGACCTTAAGAGTAAAAATAAATTGGTTTATCTGGGCCAACTGTATGGCCTTAAACACCCAAAAGGAAAGTATAACTATAGATTAAAGGGGACAATATAATTTCTTAAGAGTCCATATGCGTAGCTAAAGGCTACATAACAAGCAACAATGCCAGACAGGAGATTTATACCATTCCTTGGCATATATCCAAAGGACTCATCCTATTGGAGAGACACTTGTACAACGATGTTTGTCGTTGCTCTTTTTACAATAGCTAAGAGATGGAAGCGACCTAAGTGTCCCGCATTGATGAGTGGATAATGAAAATGTGGTTCATTTATATGATGGAGTTTTGACCTCTTGATAGGCTGACTATAAGGGCTCTAGTGGGGGGATGGAGGCTATGAGAGGACGTTATCTGGGAAGTGAATGTATAGTTGAATGAGATGGTTTGGGATATTCTGTGTGATACACACACACACACACACACACACACACACCCAAAATCAACAAATTTTTTAAAAATGTATATGTGAGGAGGAAGCATGGGAATTTATGTCATGCTAATTAGTAGAGGTGATAAACATTACCGTTAAAATCCACCTGATGACTTCATAGACATACACGGGCGCCAAGGGTCCAAGTGCAACTGATTATGACTAGTGATAATCAGATACATATAGATTAGATATGCAAGCACCAGTGTTAGTAGAAAAAAATATAGTGATTAAAAAATTATAATTCTTCAAAGCATAAAAATTTGCTCCTTAATAATTAGTAGATGAGAAAAACATTACCACTGAAATCTACCTGATGACTTTATATCCATGTTTAGACGCCAAGGAGCTCAGAAAGTAACCGACCGTGACTAGTAATAATCAGATATATAGAGATCAGAAACGCATGTGCAAACATCTTAATGTCAATTGCATTAAAAATGAAGTTTTCTACATGAAACTCTGTATTTTAATAATGAAATGGAGATCTTTTTTAAAGGTTAAAACCTCATTTAATTTTATGTCTTACAGGGTTTATACTGAGTACAATATTGTATAACTGTAATAATTCAACTGTAAACCTAAAAATTTACAGCCAATTTTGAAAGAGATGCATCTTAACTCAGAAAATTGTTTATTGAATATGTCAATGCTGTTGAAAGGAAATGTTTCTTCTAAGTATGTGGTTATTAAATAAATAATTAAAAAAATAAAAATGATAAAATATTTTTAAAAAAAGAGAGAAAGAGGCACAAAGGTAAACCAATACTCTTTTACCCCGGAACACTTCTCATGGTCCTCAAAGGAGTCCTGAGGAGTCAAGGAACCATGGGGGGGGGAGGGCATGAACTGCCGCCATCTTGCAATCCTAAGCAGCAGACCCCACAAGCCAGAAGACAAGTAGATAAAGTGCCTTTAGTGGAGGTGGAAGTAAAGAAAAGTTGTAGCCATGGCAACAGACTTTCAGCAAGGCCACCAAGAAGCTGGGAGCACAGGGTCCTGACAGGGACAAAAACCAGCAGGATAGGGACGGGGATCTAAATACCATCAAACCGTATTGTACGAAGATTGCAGAATTTTAACAATTTTTTTTTTAAAAAAAAACAGCAGCAGGAAAATGCCAGTGTTAGAGACAGTGTGGAAGATTTGGAAAGGCTGAGGTAGGGCTGGCTTCCACGTGGGTAGCATATGCTGCAGCTCTCCTTGCCTCATTCTCCTGCCCCAAGAGCCCTGCAAAGCTTTCGGGGGCTCTAGGAAACACAGGGAGTGGAGGGCAAAATGTTCTAGAAGTCCAGATTTGGTTGAGCCCTCTCCCCGCCCACCTTTCTGCCTGTTCCTTCTTATAGTTCCTTTCTGGCTGTTTCCCAGGTGGGATTCTTTCCAAGTGGCCATGCCTACAAACAGTAGGGAAATGGCATCAAGTCCCAAATACTAACAACCTCCTTAACAGTGAACGTAGAGTGGGTTGTTGTAAAACAACTCAGTGGGAGGATAACTGGTGATTGGGTGGATCTCAGAGAGAAACGCTTTCAGCCACTGGTTGTCCATTTGTTATATCCACTCTCTAATTTTTTAGAACCTTTTACTAAGTGGTTAAGAAATCTAAGTATCCCTGCCTCTTTTACCCAATGTGGGAAAGGGGTTTGTAGGGTAAGAGGGTGTTGATGGGAGGGTTACAAGAGAGGGTAGAGGGTGAGAACTTTACGTATATATAAAACTGTCAAAGAACAATTTGACATTTACTAAAGGATAATTCTCAAAAATTACAAAACCATGCTTCTTAAAAATATAACATGAGCATGAATTAAAGTCATATTTGACTCCTTTATTGAGGGAGCCAAATAGATGTTATAATTTGCTTAAAGAAGTCAGAGAGTACAGTCAGGCTTGGAGTATTCAGGCTCCACATCTATGGATTCAACCAGCTAGATTAAAAATACTTAGGAAAAAATCATCTGTACAGAGACTCTTGCCACCAGTTCTTAAGCAGTATATAATATAACTATTACATAGGGCTTGTTTTAAGCATTATTATAAGTGGTCTAGAGAAGGCTTCAATTATATGTGCAGATATATACAGTATGTACCACATGGAGACATTGTCTTCTTTTCTCTAGGTAGCTTGAACATCCTGGCACCCACCCCCCAGAGATACCAAGGGACACGAGTATTCTGAATTTTTGTGGAGTAAAGGAATGTTAAAATGAAAGTGCAAATCAACGCTTACTTGGAGCCTGGACAGGTTGCTTTTCCTTTGAGCAGAATTCATTTCCATAGAAGCAACTGTTGTGCCTTGCTATGAGTTGTCTATAATTTACAGAGTAAAGAAGCTCTCATGGACTCAAAACCAAATAACCCAGAAGGGTGCACTTTAAGGATTAGCTCTCCACTGAAGCATACAGTTTTCTTATACATTTAAGCCAGGTGCTTCTGGCCCCCAAATTTACTTACTACCACCTTCCATGAGTGGTACAATGAACACCTTAAGTGTAGGAATTAATACCAATTTAACTTCAGCTGTATACAAAACCTCGGCCCCTGAAGATCCTGTTTTTCTTATGTGGTTCAAAAATTACATTCTCATATATTTTTGTCAAGAAGGAAACTTGGGTCTAACTTCAATTTGCTTTACAGCTGGCCACATGACTCACTAGAAGCTAAACTTGACCTTGTTTAATTTACATAGAAGTGATTTAAATAGTGACTAACGCTGACTTTAGGCCCTAAGATTGAAACAGGTAGTTGTAGAAAGAACCGGGAGAACTGCCGTCTAGTTCCAGATTTCAAGCCAAACAAGTATTTGTCTAAGTCTCAGTTTTCTTAGCTTCAGCGGGGAGGACAGACCAGATGGTCTCAAAACCTTTTTCTGTTCTTGAATCCTATGATTCTACTTCTTATGCCAGTGAGATGTCTTATTTTATCTTTCAGTGAAGTCCCGGCTTATGTGTCAACTTGGCAGGGCCACAAAGCCCAGATACTCGGTCAAATATTATTCTGGATGTTTCTGTGAAGGTGTCTAGGGGACAAAATTAACATTTAAAGGGTAAAGCAGAGTCTAAGGTGAAAAGCCTTGTTTAGTTAGCTGAAAGCTTTCATGGAACAAGACTGATGGTTGGCTCCTGAGAACGGCAGTTCTGGGGCTGGCAAGATAACTCAGTGGGTAAAGACACTTGTTGCCAAGCCTGAGGACCTGAGTTTTATCCCTGTTGCTCACATGGTAGAAGAAGAGATCCGACTCCCCACAAGCTGTCCTCTGGCTCCACATGCACACTGTGGCACACCCACATACATATACACACATAAATAATAAATGAAATTTAACTTTTTTGTAAAAAAAGGAGATCTGCTATCAGTCTGTCTTTGACTAAAATTGTAGCCCCGCGTCTCCAATTCCATCAGATTCTGGGCTCTTGGGGTCTCCCCCAAAATGGTGTTTACCATTTCTTAAAATCTCTCTCTCTCTCTCTCTCTCTCTCTCTCTCTCTCTCTCTCTCTCTCTCTCATTCTGTTTCTCTAGAGAACCCTAAGTAAATTACTATGAGGAAAAAGGGATGGAGTTCGCAACTACTTTCCCTAGATGCCTCTGAAGTCTGATAGAGCCTGTGGTGCTCTGTCCCTCTTCTGGGCACAACACCTTTGCATGTGATACCACATATCGCTCTCCAGACTCATTCTGTAAAGTCCAGCGCATTAATTAAGTAGGAAGAAGAAAGGAACAATGTTAAGAGTCAGATTCTTTAATCAAGGGTCTTTCATGGTTTGGACACTAGGGTGAAGCAGTGTCTGAGGAGAACACGAGCCCTTGCTTCCCCATCACGTCTTCTCAGCGGAGTCTGGGTTTCCCAGATTAATACATTTGTGTGAGGCATGATGGAGTCATTAAGGTTAAAAATATCCATTTGACTCCTCAGATGGGATGAATGAAACAAGAAAGACTGGTTGGGGACCAGGTAGCCCACTGTTTCCTGGCCAAACACCAGGCCAAGCACAAGGTCACGTGAGTCACTACATCAAATGCATGAATGTGGAGCAAGGAGTTGTCCGGGCCTTGCCTTTTTAAACACAGAAACTGCCACAACGATATTGAACTCCTTTAATGTACCAGGCTATGTTCACACATTTTTACTAACCTAACATCCTTGCTTCATTTTACATTTTCTTTTTCTTTTCTTTCCATGAATAACATCGTACAGGTTAGTTTCTGTCAACTTGACACAAACTAGTCACCTGATAAGAGTGAACCTCAATTGAGGAATTCCTTCTACTGGATGGGCCTATAGCCATGTCTGTGAGGCATTTTCTTTATTTCTGATTGATGGAGGAGGGCCCAACCCATTGTGGGTGGTGCCATTCCTAGGCAGCTGGGCTGTTCAAGCCAGGGAAGCAAGCCGGTAAGCAGTGTTCCTCCATGGTCTCTGCTTTAGCTCCTGCCTCTAGGTTCCTGCCTTGACTTCCTTCAGTGTTGGATTGTAACCTGGGAGTTGTAAACTGAAATAAACCCTTTCCCCCACACACCTGGTAGAGACCATTATGGAACCTTACTGTACCAATGGCCTAATGTTGCTGTCCATGAAGAGTCCTTTGTGCTGTTTTACCACATAGGCCTACTATACATCAGACCAATTCACATTAAGGGTAAGCTTAATGGTGCGTATGTAGGGCTTTAGTGACTTAAAAGAGCTCATTAAACATTTACTACAATCAAAACTGATCTCAAAAGGTTAGAGCCGGGGCTGGAGAGACGGCTCAGTGGTTAAGAGCACTGGCTGCTCTTGTAGAGGACCTGGTTTGGTTCCCAGCATGCACATGGTGACTAACAACTGTCTGTAACTCCAGTTCCAGGGGATCCGATGCCCTCTTCTGACCTCTGCAGGCACTGTATGGCCTGAGTGCACTTACATACATTCAGACAATACACTCATACACATAATATAAAAATAATAAATAGGGGCTGGAGAGATAGCTCAGCGGTTAAGAGCACTGACTGTTCTTGCAGAGGACCCGGGTTCAATTCCCAGCACCCACATGGTGGCTATGAACTGTCCTTAACTCCAGTGCCAGGGGAATCCGAAGCCTTCTTCTGACCTCCATAGCAGTGCACAACACGGGTGCACTCACATACATGCAGGCAATACACTCATAAACATAAAATAAAAAGAATAAGTAAAATATTTTTTTAAAATAATAATAATAAATAAATAAAATAAATATTTTTTTTAAAAAGACTATAGAGTCTCCAAGAAAATAGTTTATCTCACCCCTCTGCCAGGAGATTTGCATTCAAACTTACTAATAAGGAACTTACTAAGGAAGTTACCAGTTTTGCCAAAGAAGATTAAAATCAGGGCAGGATAGATACATCCTGCTCCATTGACTCCAAGGGAGGTGTCAGGTGCGAGCTGGACTTTGCAGCTCTAAAGCCACTTCTGTTGACAGAGAACGGAGGGGATTTCATTCCCAGCTTGGGAAGCCGTCACAGATGTGGGGGGCTTTGTGTTTAGTGGGGAAAAAGCCAGCATATATAGCCAGAGCGTAGATAAGATAGAGCCTGGGAGAAGACAAACCTGGCTGGATGTTGGGACAAGGATGTATGGTAAGTTACTTTGTGATTCTCAGCTTCTCACTTTTCTTTGCAACACAAAAATCATCTTCAGCTATTGTTGTGGGATGTTCAGTGCGTTTAATAAGAGAAATACAAATGTGGGCTTCATTGACATTAGGCTAGTGGTTCTCTTTATGTTATATCAACAAACATGGTATGTGTCCCACATGAGCAGTAGCCTTAAGGTTGTTCTTTGTGTTCCCATGAGGGGAAGACACTTAAAGGTCTCTATCACAGCTGAGGGCTTTCTGAAAAGAACCACAGTGGCTCAGGAAATAGCAAGATTGACAAATGGGATTGTATGAA
>NW_008335436.1:1134158-1143749 GCF_000622305.1 Nannospalax galili
TAGATTTCTGGAGAGTGGCAGGAAGTTTTAAAGCACATGATTTAGCCTGACCTATCTTACCTGACTTCAGACCATAAACATATATTGAAGCTGCAAGGGAGAAGGGCTGGGCTTGCTCTACTCTGATCAACTCCCAACCTCCATGTGCTAACATTAACAGCCAGAACTTGTCAGCTCTTTGACAGACTGCAGGGGGCATGACAGGATTTCTGGGAGAGAGGGAAGAAGCTAGAGCCTCTGTGATGTAACAAGGAGTAATCTGAAAATTCTGTTTCTTTGGGGGGAAGACAGTATTGAATCAAGACAGACTGAATCAGGACAGTATTGTGAAAATTCCTTAGTAGATCCCTTATTAGGTCTCTCTATCGTGGCCTTCTGTGTATAAGAAGCATCCGACCAAGAGGGATCATTCTGTGCTCCTGGCTTGTTCTTACCACATTTTCTCCCCTAGAAAAGCCCCAGGTGACTGTGTACCCCTCAAAGATGCAGAGCCTGCAGCATCACAACCTCCTGTCTGCTCTGTGAGTGGTTTCTGCTCCAACCACATTGAAGTCACACGGTTCTGCAATGGTCAGCAGAAGACGGCTGGGGCCATGTCCAAAGGTCTGAACCCCGATGGAGACTGGACCTACTAGACCCTGGTGATGCTGGACGTAGTTCCTCAGAGTGAAGATGTTTAAGGTAGAGTGGAAAGGGGTGGTTTGGATCTGTACATAGCAAGATGCTGAGTTGAATCAGGGGCTTCATGCTGGGTCTGCTTTTTCTTGGGGTGGGGCTGTTCATCTACTTCAAGAATCTGGAAGGACTGTCTGGCCTTCAGCCAACAGGACTCGAGCTGAGAGAAAGTGAAACACTGACAGAAGGACTCTGCCCCTGTGTCTCCATGTCATGAAAACGCTCCTGTTCAACCTCATCCTTCCACAGAGGCAGGACTTTCTAGGACCTGGGTCCTCCTTGCTCTGGGACCCCACAGAATGCAGGGTCCCTGCCTGCTCAGCCTCTGCTCTCACCTGGAAGCCCCAGGACAGAAGGGCCTTCTCTTCATCTGACCTGGTCCCCTGTATTTAACTGTCACTATGTCTAGGGCATCTGGACTCATCCTGTGTCATAGTATTTTGTTACTTCTACTCAAATCAACAAGGAATGAAAATGACCTTCTTCATACAGTTTCAAGGGGGAAGAAATAGAAAGAGGGAAGGATTTTATTACATTGTTTACGCACTAACAGTATAGCAGATAATGTATTAAATAAATTGAGTTTTTATGCAAAAAAGCTTATGCACACTCTATACCCTACCACAGAAGTACCTCTTCATCCATGTTCATTGCTGCCCTCTTCATAATAGCCAGAAATTGTAAATAACCTGGATGCCCATCAATTGATGAATGTGTGGTTCATATACACAATAGAATATTATTCAGCTCTTAAAAATAGTAATTTAGAAAGTCTCAGGTAAATGGATGGAACTGGAAATAATCATCCTGAGTGAGGTAATCCTGACTTAGGAAGACAAATGTCACATGTTCTCTCTCATAGCTGCTGTTTAAATAAATACAGAAGTTCCTCAAAAAAATCTAAAAATAGATTTAAACGCAGCCATACCATTCTTGTACCCAAAGGAATAAAAGTCAGCATAGCACAGAGATAACAGCTTGGAGTACTATTATACTAGCCAAGATAAGGCATCAGCCTACATGCTCAACAGCAAATGAGTGGATAAAGATAATGTATATGCACACAATGGAGTTTTGGTCAACCACAAAACAGGCCAAAAGTACGATATCTGCACAAAAATAAATGGAACTAGGGATCATCATGTTAAGCAAAATAAGCCGAACTCAGAAAGATAAATATTGTGTGCTTTCATGTAGAATCTAGGTTTAAAAAAAGAACTATAAAAGCAGAAGGGAATCTTTGCAGGGGAGGAGGGGGTAAGCAGGAAGAGAGAGGAAAGATAAGAGTAATGGGGGGGGGGTAAAGACTGTTTTCTCTTACCCAGCATCTAGATTTAATATATATATATATCTGTAATCTATGAAATATGAAAGAAGTGAGTTACTTAGTGGAAGGGAGGATACCAGAGAGAGACGAAAAGAGGCAGGAGCAGGTGCTGGGGAGTTGAATATGAGCAAAATAAAATGATTGCATGCATGAAAGGACAAAATGAAAACCATTGTGTCCACTTATTTTAAGAAAAGGCCACTCCTTGTTTCCAACGGCTCTCTGGCTTTGTACCCCGTGCCACCAGAATGTCTTATCCTATAGAGGAACGGCTCCTTCAGCTGAGGTACAGAATGAACATGACCCATGGAGCAAACCCACAGTTGAACCCACCATGACCCATAACCAGCAATATGAGAGAGAAAGATTATAAGTAATTGACATTCTAGGGTTATTTGTTGCCCTAGCAAAGCTGACTAATAAACATTGTTGGCTTTATTCTGAAAAGCAATGGATTTTGAATCTCATCAGTAACAACAATAAAATTTCCCCCTTCCTACCTCTCTGGCAGCCCCAAGAATTTCAGTGGTGAACAAAAAACCTCATTTTAATCTCTGACCCTCCTCAAATTCACTTGCTGTTTCCATGTTAGAAGCATTCTGGGAGAATTAACAGCTAAATACTCTCTGTAGCTGCTGGATCAGATTCACCTGGAGTTCATGTAGATCTGACAAGGAGCACTGTGGGCATCCAACACTTTGTAGCTGATGGCAGCAGAAATATCACTTCCTTCCAAACACTGAGTTTATATCAATTTGCCAAATAGAAATAACAATTTCAAACTGAAATGGAAGCTTTATTTTCCAGGGATGGAATATTCCATTCAGGCTTAGCAAAGAAATAAAAGGACAGATGTTCGGTGCTGAAAAGGCTAATGGGGAAATGGCATGGTCATGCAGAACACACACTGAGATCAGTGCCGCCACCAGTCTAAATTCAAAGAGGCTTAACCTTCCTGAGGTTAATGAGGAAAATTTGAGAACACATTGTTACACTTTTATTTTTTCATGTCTCATTTGGAAAATCTCAACAAGGGTTATCATTTATCATGTATATAAAAAAGAACATGAGAAGTGAAGAATGTTTGAACTTTATTCTAGTTGTGTGAGTTAGCTTTCCGTCACTGTGACAAAATACCTTAGATAATAAACTTATAAAGTGGGAAGGTTTATTCTGGCTCACAATTTTTACAGCAGGGATGCAAAAGAGTGAGGAAGAAGGGGCTAAGCTTCCAGCAGCCCCTTCACAAGCAAGCCCTCAATGACCTTCTTCTACTGTTCCCATCTCTGAGAGATTCCACCACCTCTAGTAATGCCACGAGCTGGGGACCAAGCTTTAACATGTGGGTCTGTCGGGGAGATTCCATATCCAAACTACAGCCCTAGTGATGGAGGCAATGATGATACAGAGATAAAGGGAGACAGAATGTCTCCTAAGTCAGTGAAAACCCAGTTACAAGAACAGTTTTGGGGGCTAGAGAGATGGCGCAGCAATTAAGAGCACTGGCTGCTCTTGTAGAGGACCTGGTTTTGGTTCCCAGCACCTACATGGGGGCTAACAACCATCACTGTCAGCGACTCCAGTTCCAGGGGATCCAACACCCTCTTCGGACCTCCATGGGCATTGCATGCATGGGTGTACTTATATGTACATAGGCAAAACACTCATACATATAAAGTAAAAATAAATGTGTTTTTTAAAAAGAATGACTTGAGGGCTAGAGAAATGGCTCAGAGGTTAAGAGCACTGATTGCTCTTGTAGAGGACCCGGGTTCAGTTCCCAGCACCCATATAGTGGCTAACAACCTTCCATAACTGCAATTTCAGGGGATCTGATGCCCTCTTCTGGCCTCCTCAGGCATTGCACAACACTGGTGCACTTATTCATGCAGGCAAGGACACTCATACACATAAAATAATAATTAATAATAATAATAATGAATAACTTGAGACTTACTATGTGGGGACCCAGGTCTGCTTTGCTTAGCAGGGAACTTTTGCTTCCATGGTGGTGATACTGGATCCACAACAGAGTAATGACTCTGGGACTTGTACTTTCCTTTACCACAAGCCATTTATTAAGAAATTCCAAAAAGTTTTACGCATTACAAGGAATTGGCAGTCACGTGGGGTTTGGCAGTTACATGCAAAGATGTAGGGTACAATTAGACAAGAAATAGAACATATAGCTTTTTAGTTGGCACCAGCTAGGGGCTGTATGTAAAGCAGGATGCTTAAACTTTTACTCAAGGTTACCAGTGCCTATCTGGTAATTTATTGGCCACAATGTTTTCTTTCTTAGGGCTAAAAGCATGGTAAACCTTTAACTTTTAGTCCAGGAATAAAACTTTAACCTGGCCTAATCTCTTAGCTAATGATAGCTGAGTTATTTGTTCAGGACAGGGAGGTGGGCTAAGGGCCCACCAAGACACTTTCCCTCAGAGCAAGGAGCTTAAACTTTTGACTTGGCTGCCTTTCTCCTGCTAGCCCTGCAGTGTTCTGCAAGACAGGGCTATCAGAGCTGCTGTTTTCAGCGTCCCTCCCTTTAGAAGAGTACTGTAGCCTGGACTTAAAAGTTTTAGGCTTGCTGGGCATGGTGGCTCACACCTTTAATCCCAGCACTTGGGAGGCAGAGGCGTGGATCTCTGTGAGTTCAAGGCCAGCCTGATCTACATAGTGAGTTCCAGGACAGCTGGGGCTACAGGGAGACCCTGTTTCAAAAAGACCAAAAAAAAAAAAGTTTTAGGCTCATCTTGCCCTAGGGCGTGCCATCCTGGTTTCCTACATTACTACATGGAGGTTTGAAGAAAGCCACTTTTTAAAATCTCTGAAACAAAGTTTCCTCATTTGTAAATGGGCTTCTTGATACCACTCTACAATAATAATTACAAGGAAAACATTAGATACTGAATGTAAAAGATACTTGGCATGCAGTAGGTGCCCAATAAATGTTATTGTTCCAGTTCTTTCGTTTTTTTAATTCCTAACATGCTCCAGATATTCACTCCTAACCTTCTCAAAATTCTATTCACCCCACAGTGCCTGGGCTTAAACAAAACTCCCTGACATTAGTCTGTGGTCTTCTGTTTCCTCTGGAAGAGCTATAAAGGATATGTGTTCATTCATTTTCAGATTCATTCATGCACTCATTCTTGTATTCAAGAGATCTTTCTGTTCCAAGCACTATTATAGGTGCTGGAGACAGCTGGGAACAGCTTTTTTCTTGTGGAACTTACAACACAGCAAAGAGAGAGGATTAGTAAACAGATGAACAGATAGGGTATTAAATAATAGCAAATGGCATGAGAAAAACAAAGGCAGGAAGGAGGGTTGCTGGGATGGGGAGAGGGGTGCTATTTTGTCAGGTTGGCAGGCTTTGCAGTAGAGGAACTGAGCCACGAGGAATCTAAGGTGAAATTTCAGGGTCAAGGATCTAATCAGTGCAAAGTCCCAGAGGCAAGGACAAGTTGGAGGGTTCTAGAAAGCACACCAGTGGGTGAACAGAGTGAGCCTGAAAGGAAGTGGAAGACAGGTCAGAAGGACTGGGTCTCAGAGGTGATGACTAGGATTTGACTTTTGCTCTGAGTGAGGAACCATAGAGGGTTCTGAGCAGGGAACTTGCTCAGTCATTTTCCTTAGATTTTGAAACACATTCATTCCATTTGCTACATTGAAAACATGCCGGTGATAAGGACAGAAAGAAAGGACAGAAGGAAAGAGCTAAAGGGCGTTCTCTGTAAAAAGTGAGAGGTGCCAGAGTCTAAGTGAGGGAGGTGCTGAGAGGTGGTTAGAACCTGAATACATTTTGAAGAAGGAATAAAAAACATGTTCTGACAGACTGTGAATGTGGTGTGAGGAAAAGGGTAGAATCAAGGCTGACCCCAAGGTTTTGGATCTGAACAACTAGAAGACAGAGATGGTGGGAGAGGCTTTGAACAAGGGAAGATCATGTATTCATCCACCATGTTTTGTGTTTGAGATGTCTATTAGTCATCCCAGTTGAGACGGAAATGGAGGTAGGATTTGGATGTGTAAGTATGGGTCACACGTAGGGCCAGGACTACAGTATGGCTATGGAGCACATGATTAGAGAGAGAAGTGGGGACAGGCCCATCAGTCATTGTCACCGGGATCTTATATCCCCAGTGAATACTTGGAAGAAAGGATCCATTTCATGCGCATCTGTGCCTGTCTTCCCAAGCTTATGGTAGAGCGCTTTGGGCTTGGCAAGGACTTCATTAATATTATGAACTTGTGTTAAAATTTAAAAACCAACCAATGAGGAAGCTTTTAAAATAGGTAACGGAAACTCAGACTTTGTACTACAAACTATTTCCTGCATACCTTCCTCCCTCCAAATCACTTCTAATACATTGATATCAAATAAATGAAGTCCTAACTTAGAGGTCAAAGTCATGGTTTTCATTATTCAGGACCAGTCATAGCAGGAGGGGCTGGGGACATGGCTCAGTCAGGGAAGTGTCTGCTACATAAACATGAGGACCTGAGTTCAGATCCACAGCTCATCTGTAATCTTAGCCTTGGAGAGATAGAGAAGGAGGCTCCCTGAGGCTTGCTGGCCAGCCCACCTAGCTGGATCAGGGAACTCCAGATTCTGAGAAAGACCTGTCTAAAGAAATAAGGTGGAGATCAATTGAGGAAGACACCCAATGTTGACCTCTGACCTCCATATGCATGTGTACACATGTGCACCACATACACGTGTACACACAAACAGGTGTACACAGAAGCATGCACCCACGAAAGAACAGCATGAAACAGGGCCATTTGTACTTTCTGGAAGTGTGACTTAGACTTCGTGGTTCTGAGGCTCAGCTGATGAGTAGGAGAGCCAGCTCCTTAGTGTCTGTGTCTCACAGTGGTCATGCCACTTTACAGCTATTTTCAGAGCAGCAGACACCCTCTAAAATGAAGAAAATGGGCTATTATATAAAAATTGCCTAAAATGAAAGCGGCACTTTCATTGGGAGAATCCAGAGAGGCTTTTGCACAGAAACTTCAAAGATGTGAAAACAAGCGATTTTCACATCCATTTATTTAAGTGGACTGATGACTTTAATCTGTATTGCAACAAGTTGCTAAATACTTTAGGCTGCAAAGTACCAAATATCGTGGAGAGCCATTGTCAGCTCAAACTAACTTGGGTAACAAGCTCAACAAAACAATGGGAAAAAAAAAGACAAAACACATTGGGGTCACGAACTGAGGGGATAAAAAATAAACTAAGATTAAATAAACACATGGAATGTACTGCCTTATCCAATAGTGGAGGACTCACTGGAGGCTGAAGCTTATGGTAATCAATCAAATCTGATCCCACAGAGCCGCTTTGGCAAGGAAGAGAAATGATGGCTTAATACTCTGCCTCTCCATTTCCCTGCCCAGGCAGAGAAAGTCTTCAGAGAGAAAGAACTTACCTTTACCCCCCACTGTAGCCCTTACATAGTTGTCTACAAGTCACAAATTTCCCTTACTGAGCTCACAACCACCTTATGCAATCAATACCAGTAACTCATTTTGAGAGTGAGGCTCAGAGGGACCAGATGTCAAAGACATCAAAGATATCCAACTCATACACAGAGAGCAAAGATTCTACCTATATCTTCTGAGTCCCCCAGAGCCTTTCCCCATCCAGCCCTGGATGCATGAGTCTAGTCTGAGCTGCATTCATCCTTGCTGATAGATGGTACATTTTGATAACAAACACCATTTGGGAGAGAAAAGCATCCCAAAAGCTCATGCTCTGCCATGCCTTTAAGAGGACTGAGTCCCCCCTTTAGTCCTGTCTGTTTCTTCACCTTAGCTCTCCTTTCCTCACCTCCCACTGCACTGCTGTATCTGAGCAGAACATTCTGCCTCTTACACTTCGTTCTTCCAAACCAGGTCTGGCACTGATGCAAATTAATCCTCCTAAGATGCCTGCCTCACATCTTAAAAACATTGCCTGGCACAATGGGAGGTAAAGGTAAATTCTTTCTCTCTGGATCTGATACAGTTCTCAGGATCTGATACAAACTCCTTTGCTTGATAGTCAAGACCCAGATCTGCTCCCTAGTTTGTAATCATTATGTCCGATCCTTCTGCCCTTTCTCCTCCTAGAATAAGACTATTGCTAAATACAAACCCTGTGTCTTGTGTTCACGCTGAATGCTGTGTCTCCTCTACATCTGTCCTTCAAAGATGAGATATATTGTCACCCCCCTATAGTTTTCCCCCAACATTCCAGTTGGCAGTGATTTACACATGTTTCATTTGTATTTTCCGTTCGTCCCCCTGGATCCACTCCCTATTCCCACCACCACTCCCCACCCGTCTACCCTCTTTATTGCTCTGTGTCTCAGGAATCTGCGTGTCAGAGACTGACCTCAACACTCTTAAATACAGAACCTCCAGGGCTTTCTTCACAAGTACCCACTTTTGTAAAAAAATTTTTGTTTATTATTATTTACTTTTATTTATTTATTTTGTGTGTGTGCATGCATGTACACATGTACAACATGGTACATGTGTGGAGGTCAGAAGAAAACTTGGAGTCAGTTCTTTCCTTCCACCATGTGGATCCCGAGGATTGAATTCAGGTCATCAGACTTGGGGGAAAGTGCCTTTGACACGCTGAACCATCTCACTGACCTGTAAATAACTTTGAAAAAAAACTAAGCTGTCCTTAAATTACTCAGTTCAAGCCTGCCGTCTGCCTACTGGGGGACTCTGATGTACTGGTTTTCCTTTCTCTATAAACGCTTCCATCTATTGCTTTAAATCTTCCTGGACCATATCACAAGCTGCCTTGACTCAATAGCTGTTTTCCTCTGTGATTATAAACTCCCAACCAAATGAGATTTTCCTGAAGTCAGGGAACATGTGCCACACTGCAGTGTATGTGAGGATGTCCTCCTTGCCAACTTTAGTAACAAACAACACTTGGCACGATGCACCAAGCTTCAGTGACTGTTGAAGGTCTTACATCAGTGATCAGCAAAGCCCTTGACGGTCAGTGTTTAAACATAAAGTTAAATGTGAAGGAGGATACAACCAATGGAAACTATTACAGAGTTCCACAACTGGTCACACATGGAGAATAAGTGTCTGAGAGATGCCCAGCCATGTAACACATCTACAAGGGAACCTCTACACCTAAGGCTCATCGAACATAGTGGAACGTCAAGCTGCAGTGACTGTTGAAGGTCTTACATCAGTGATCAGCAAAGCCCTTGACGGTCAGTGTTTAAACATAAAGTTAAATGTGAAGGAGGATACAACCAATGGAAACTATTACAGAGTTCCACAACTGGTCACACATGGAGAATAAGTGTCTGAGAGATGCCCAGCCATGTAACACATCTACAAGGGAACCTCTACACCTAAGGCTCATCGAACATAGTGGAACAAGAGGTAGAGAGAATACTGATGCATCTCTCAACTCTCACCAGTGAAGCTTCCTCATGCAACAGGGGATGATTAACACATAAACACACAACAGGCCAATGTACAGAGTATAAGAGACTGCAGAGTGCTTATTCCTGAACTTGACACTATACCAAACTTCTGCCTACCAAGGTTTATGGATT
>NW_008335436.1:1144698-1167761 GCF_000622305.1 Nannospalax galili
TCTCTATTTGTCTATTTGTAAAATAGGGATTATGTCCCTGCTATTTCTACCCAGGGATGAAGCAAGGACTAAATCATGCACATCATAGAAAAGTACTTTGCAAACTACAAAATATGGTGCTTTATCAATGTAAGCAATCGTTATTTTTAGCAAGTTAATGGCTGACCTAGTGTCTCAGAAGATGTTGGGAGAACACAGTTCCAAAACAGTGAGCAGTGAGGCTGTGACATGGACACACGTAAGGAAACACGTAAGGAAACGCCTGAAAAGTTAAAGAATTTTCAGTAGACAGAAACATGTTACCTTGTTATTGTGTAGGTGCATGAAGAACACCCAGGGGCCAGAAAGATGGCTCTGTAGGTAAAAGTAACACTTTAAAATATCCAATTATAATGGAGTTGACGGGGTGGGGCAGCATGCACGCTACAGCGCTTGTGTGGAGGCTGGAGGTCAATTTGAGGGAGTTGGCTGTCTTCTCCCACCCTGTGAATGTCACTGTTGATAACAATATATTATACTTTTGCCTATGAGTCCCATCCAGCCTTGTTCAGAATTGAATAAATCATTATGATAACATATATTTCCACTGGTCTCAGTTGACTTCTTTCTGGCTAGTAGGAAGACCATAAGGGATACAATCAATTTTAAGGAGGTGACAACATTCTACACCTTAGAAATGGCTTCTAGACAGCTGAAAAGATGATTTCCTAGAACTCAAGGGAAGGATCAAAGTTGTTATAAAAGGTAGACCTACTTAATACAACTTTATGAAGACTAGAATAATAAATACAGAACACCTAGCCCAGTGGCTGGTATCACTCAGTGGAGCTTGCTTCCTCACTTACCACAAGATGCACATATCTCACATATAATTATATTATATTAAACATGCAGAATTAGGTACATAACATGTATATAGGCTTAATTATAAATATGTATGCTAAGTGTAACAGCAACATAACATGGATTTTACATTTGGAAACAAATTAAGAGCAAAACATGTATGTTTTAATTATAGTAAATATGCTACGCATTAAGGGAAATTGCCATATTCAATTCACAAGCAAGAGAATTTCTGCCTAAGACAATTTGTTGGAAAATTAAATGTGATTTACACAATGTCATTGTGGTTGCTGTGATATATATATATAATTATATGTTAGGCATTATAATTATGGATATGTTTTAAAAAGTAAAACCAGAGCTGTAGAGATGGCTCAGCAGTTAAGAGCATTGACTGTTCTTGCAAAAGACCCGGGTTTGAATCCCAGCACCCACGTGGTGGCTAACAACCATCTATAACTTCACTTCCACAGGATTCGACGTGCTCATCTGACCTCTATGGGTACTGAACAACACAGATGCACTTACACACATGCAGGCAATACACTCATGCACATAAAGTAATAATAGATAGATAGATAGATAGATAGATAGATAGGTAGATAGATAGATAAACAAATGAAGTAAAACCACAGTTAGTTGACAAGAAAAGAATATAAATAGCCAGTTAAAATGTATCTTCATTTCCTTGTGCAAATCTTACAACTAGTGGGAAATCAAGAATGCCTCGCACTAAATCCCAACCATAGTTCAGAACTGGCTTTTTCCAGTTTTCTCCATCACTTCTTTCTCGCCTCCTGCAGTTCCGTTCCTCTGCTTTGTTTCTTGGGCTCTGCTTCTTTGCAGTGGGCTTTCCCCACCCCCACCCCATTTCCTCCTCACTCAAATGTTGGCTGCTGCTGTGCATCCCAGGTATCCTCAACAGAGCATCTGATGGAGGCTCTGGAGATAGCCCAGAGAACACGTCTGTTGGGCTGAGTCCTAGCATCAGATCAGCAACACCACAGCTAGGACTGACTGAGATGGTCAAGGTTTTGCTTGGCTTTTTGTGCCATGTGATATATATGTCTGAGAAGTTCTTCAGTGGTCTATGGGCAAAGTTTGCACCAGAATGAGTGGCAATAGAATATAAACATCCCAAGTTATGACCTCTGAGGTCACGTTGAACTCTAAGTATCTAAGAATGCCAATTTAGAATGAGATTGAATTAGCATGTGTTGTGTGACTACTATGTTGGTGTTCTCACATATATGGCATTCATTTATTTCTTGTGACAAACCAAGAAGCATTTTACTGTGATTCATTGAACCTACAATGGCATTAATCATGAGCTGAATCACTATTTTTAAACTACTAAAACCGAAAGAATACTGCCAATTCAATCTTGACAGAATGTTATCACTTAGCCTTTTATTGTGTACATCTCAAAAGGGCTCTCTTAAATTTACATAGGCTTATCCTATAACGTTTATGTGTGTGAATCAAGAAGAAAATATAGCAAAATTAATTCACTAAGGTATTCTGAAAATTCTTTACTTTTAGATTCTGGTTCATCTGTATTATTACTTTTCTACTGAGTTGTCCAAAGATGTCCAAGTTTTTGCGCTTACCATCAAGTGCACAGATAACTGTTCTGTTTAGGAAATGTTCCCTCATCATCTCTGATATCTTCTTTCATACTCCCGGTGCCCATTTGGCAAAGTTTGGTGCTAGGATATAATGTTTACCATATCAGAATTTATGGCAATTTTTCCACTCCAAAACAATACTCCCACCCGTTCCTCGAATTGTTCTTCAATGGTCAAGGGGACTACAGTCCAATCATTCTTTCTAGAATAACAATACATTTGCACATGTGTAAACAAAACAATGTGCTACTGGGGTGAGCAAGGACTATAAACACTACTAGCCGCAAGACATTCAAATGGCAAACGTTAGTTTTCCAATCAACACAAATAGGTATTATCTATCTATAGATGAGGCTTAGGCCTTTCCCATCTGATTCTCTGTGGGAGGAGTGGAAGGGGAATCTTTTCTGAGCTTCTACTTGTTTGAGTGTCCAAGACATTTGATTTGTGTTATGACATTGAATGCTCAGGAAAACTTTGTGTGTGTGCATGTGTATATATATTTTTTGTATAGTGTATGTATTTTGCATGGTGTATGTGTTTTTGTGAAATGTATACATGGTGGACATGTCGGGGGGTGCCTGTACATGTGTGTATGTGTGGATGAAGGTCAGAAGTCAAGGTTGGGTATCTCCCTCAATTGCTCTCCACTTTATATTTTGACACAGGGTCTCTCACTGAACCTGGGCCTCTCCAATTTGACTAGACTAGCTGGCCAGCGAGCTCCAGGGATCCTATCTCTGTTTCCTCAGTTCTTCACTTGCCTGCTCTTTACGTGAGTTCTGGGGAATGGATTCAGTCCTCATGCTTGTTCAGCAAGCACTTTACCAAGACTGAGCCATCTCTCCAGCACAGGAACAGTCTTTGAAGTGTTGTATTTCTTTATGGATGAGAGAACTAAGGTTAAAATCTAAATAATGTGTCTGTCATAACAGATCACCAAAACAGAGCCAGTACATAAACCTGTCTATCTTGCTCTGAAATAGACAAGTCTATTAAAATTGAGAACTGAACAAGAAAGTTAACTAAAATTCAGAGAAAATATTATTTAACAGGCTAGTACACCATCCACATCAAGGATGCATGTAAGTGGGTAGTTTTCTGTGTCCAAGATCTGAGTCAATGGAATGAGAGTCCAGACCCTGGACTTCTGCCTTTTGTCCTAGGCTAGAAACGTGTTATCTGTCATCAGCGCTCACCACACAGGGAAGTCACACTACCCCATTTATCTCCTCCTACATTCTGTACCTTACCATTTCAGTCAGTTGGCTGCAGGTCTGGCCATAGTTTCTGCCAAGTCTAGTCTTTCTTTTCTTTTTCTGTCTAGCTTCTGTCGGTGTGGGTGTTGGCTAGATGTTGGTTTGTTTATTTGATCCTAAAGTTAAAAGGGTTTCATTTCATATCAGCATCTCAAAGACGTGATTTCTGTGAACATTCTCCTTTTTGTTATGTTCAATAGACAGACAGTAGCAAGCCAGGAGGCTGCCTAGTGTAAAAGGAATTTGAAGCAGGAGCAGTGGTGTGCCTGCGATTGCTACTCTGCACAGGTGGGAACAGAAGGACAGGTTACACCGTTGCTCTGAGCTCCTTGAGCTCTTGGTGGGCAGCCAGGAGCTATGTGTCTAAAATGAACAGCCAGGGGGCAAAGGTCAGCTGGAATGGGCCCAGAGCTCTGCATGAGATAGGAATATTTGATGAGGGTCATTTATCAGTTCCAAACACCCAGATGTTCCCAAAGTGCAGCTGTATGAAGCAAGGACATCTGTTGCTTTTCTAGGCCCCAGAAGACAGTCCCTAGCTCTGTACTATAGCCATGGACAGGGGACACAGAGCTGAGCCTGGTCACCTGGGCTGAACCTCCCTTCCATACCCAAGAGAGGCAGTTCCTGGAGGGGTGTTGCTGAGAGCTGAGATGGGCAGTTTTCAGTAACTACACAACTGTAAAGAACTACCCACATGCAGAGAACATGCCACATGTATGATGTTTTAGATGCGTCCCCTCCTTCAGTCCCACCATCAAAGAATGAAATGCTTTGTGTTTCCATTTCTAAATGAGGATACTGAATTTTAAGGTTAAGTGATATAACAATGGTCACACTGAGTAAATGGCTGAAGCAATTAGTGTTTGAATGATGTCTGAGTGATACTTGGACTGCTGTCTATCAACCAATGTACAAGCTATACCATTGGGACATCTAAGGCTGTACCATACACACTGAGATCTCACAAGAGAGAGAGAGACAGAGAGAGAGACAGAGAGCAAGAGACATATGCAGGTTCAGGTAACCTCTGCCTCCTTTACAGAGTCATAGACTATGTGTGCACGTTCATGTGGGGAGGGGTACATACATGCATGTGGAAGTCAGAAGTCAACCTTAGTATTGTTCCTCAAGCACCACTTACTTTCTTAAACATTTTAATTGTATTTTATTAATTTTATTTTTGTTAGGGGAGTCTGTATGCCACAGGTCACATATTAAGCTCAGGGGACTGGTAGGAGTTAATCTCTTCTTCCGTCTTTTGGATCCTGAGGATAGAACTCAGGTTTTCAGGCTTGGCTCCAAGCACCTCTACCCACTAAGTCTTCTCACCAGCCCACTCTCTGTCTTTTTTCCTTCCTTCTTCCTTCTTCCTTCCTTCCTTCCTTCCTCCTTCCTTCCTCTTTCCTTCTTTCCATCTTTCTTTCTTCCTTTCTGTCTCTTTCTCTCCTTTTCCCTTTTTAAAAGCATTTTATTAATTTTTATTTCTTGTGTGTGAATGTTTTGCCTGCATATGTGTAAGTGTACCACATGTATGCAATGCCTGCAGAGGCCAGAAGAAGGCATTGGATTCCCTGGAACTGGAGTTATGGATGGTTGTTAGCTACCATGAGGTGCTGGGAACTGAACCTGGATCCTCTGCAAAGGCAGTAAGTGCTCTTAACCACTAAGCCATTTCTCCAGCCTCCTAACCCTTTCCTTGAGACAGAGCTTCTCATTGGTCTGGAATTCACCAGGAAAGCTAGACGGCTGACCAGCAAGCCTGGGGATCTGTCGTTGCTTCTCCAGTGCTGGGATTACAAACATGTGCCACCATGCCTGACTTTTTTATGTGAATACAAGGGATCAAATTCAGGTAGGTCCTTGTGCTCGCAAGGCAAGTGCTTTACCAACTGAGCTATCTCCCCAGCTCCTGAGTCACAGATTTTTGTTTGTTTGTTTTTTGAGACAGGGTGTCACTATAACTCTAGCCAGGTATAACTATATCCAGGCTGACTTCAAACTCAATAGGTAGCCCAAGCTTGCCTCAAGCTCTCAATCCTTGTGCCCCAACATTCTGAGTGGTTGAATCACAAGCATGTGGCTCATAGGAAAGTCATGGATTTTTAAGATAAACTAATGAATAACCCAAAACAAGAATGCTGTGTTTGCTTTCGCCTTTGAGACTGTTTGCCTTGGATTTACTCTTGACACTAAACACTCCCTTTTCCTTCAATGCTTGTTTAACCACCAGCTCCTTCATCCAACCACTTCAAGACTATCTGGTGCCTTGACTCTACCCCATTTGAGCACTCTGGCCTACATAGCACTAGCTGTTTCCTATTCACCAGTTTGAACATCTACCCTCACTGGTATGTTTCAGAAATGGTTATCAGCTACATTTACTTTCTTAAGCAGGCCTAGCTAGACAGTCCCCCCAAACTGAAAAGGGGGTGCCCCCTCTTCGTTCCAACTTAACAGCCTTTAATTGGGTTTCTTCACTTGATTGACTCACTGACAGGCCTGTTTCAATTTAAATCAATCTATTTCTTCTATTGAGTGAGAGTCAATTCTGACTCAGGATGAACATATATCAATTTTCAATTTCTACCCAAATAGAATGGTCTGGTGACCGTACTAGTCCACAAGGTAATTAGCAGGCTTACATAAGGTTCAAAGACATCCTGTGTAATACCAGCACGCTCCCTCTTCCCAGACTCTCCAGAGCTTTTCACAGGCAGTCCCTGCTGCCTTCACAGCTCTGAGTTGTGACTGTGTTTCTCATTCTGAGTTATCGCTCACTCCTTTGCAAGAAATTCTTTTTTTCCTCCAAACCTCAGGTCCTTAGGCATGTCAGACAAGTGTTCTGCCACTGAGGTGTATCACCAACCCCTTTGAGACAGGGTCTCACCTTGCAGCTCAGACTGGCCTGGAATTCATTATGTACTTGCTAAGAAATTCTGTTTGAGGGCAAGTTGAGATGGCTCAGCAGATAAAAATTCTTGCTGTACAAACTTGGTGACCTGAGGTAGATTCCCCAAAACTTCAGTGGAAAGAGAGAACTGACTCCCAAGAGTTGTCCTTTGACCTCTGCACGTGCGCTGTGAGACGTGCACCCACACTCACACATATCACACACACACACACACACACACACAATTATAACTAAAATAAAATTTAAAAAGAAATTCTGTTTGAAAGAGTTAAGCTCTGTATTTCTGGCACTCTGTCACATGCCTCCACATGTTACACGAGTGTTATTGGTGAGCCACTTCCATGGCAGTTACCCGTGTGCAAGCTTATGTTCATCCTACAGGTTTTACGGCTGTGCTAGGCAAGGACCCATCATTTCATTCATCTTCCCATACACCTAGTCCTTGCTCAATACACGTTCCCTACAGAATCACTGGTAATTCTCCCTATAAGTACGTAATGTTCAAGAATAGATAAGGATTTTCAGGCGTTGACAAATGCTTACAAATTCCTGAATCACTTGTGATTCGTTTGGGGGTATCAGCTTGGCCAAAGCAACATTATTTTCAGCATTAGGCAACTTTTAAGTGTTTACTACTATCTTCTAAACACTGTTATCTGATAGTTTATTTTTCTAAGTCAGTAACTGTAAATATTAATATTTCATTAAAAATTTTTAATTTATCTATATGTGTATCTCTGTGTGTATATATACACATATGTGTGTTCTTGTGGAAGACAGAAGAAGGCATCAGATCCCTTGCAGCTGGAGTTAGAGGCCATTCTGAGCACCCAATGTGGAAGCTGGGATTCATATTCTAGGATTCATGATTGTGCAGAAAGTGCTCTTACCCTCAGCCTTCTCTCTAGCCCAATATTTCATTTTAAAGGTGAAGAAAGCAGGAGCCAGGATGGTGGCACATGCCTTTAATACCAGCACTTGGGAGGCAGAAGCAGGTGATTTGCTATGAGATGGAGGCCAGCCTGGGATGGTCTTCACGGTGATTTCTGGCCAGCTGAGGCTACATGATGAGATCTTGTCTTAAAAACCAAACAATAAAACAAAACAAAAAGAAGAAGTGAAGCTTGGAAAGATTAAATAAGAGTCCAAGATTACCAAGAGTGAGTAATGTTGGAGTTCTTATTACAGTAGGTCTGGGCTAATTCTCTATGTCTTTGTGCCTCTCATAAGCCAACTGTAAAGAAGAAACAGGAATTATAAAGGTTATTTGAAAGGTGTAATATATGCACTAGGCAATTTTTTTGGAAGAGAAATTGTTTTACCTATACAGAGCATTTCAGAATACATTAAACACTTAGGAGCACATAACTATGATCCTTACTCAAACTTTATGAGATATTATCTTTACTTCCATTTTATTGTTTTGGGTACTGGGGATTGAACCTAGGGTCTTAGACATGTTAGTCATGTGTGCTGCCATGGAACTATCCTCCCAACCCCTAGTTTTTCTTTTTAGAGTCCAGATAATTTGTAAACCATTCTATTTTGTCAAGAAGATTGGAAAATCTTTCTAAGGCAGAGCAGCAAAGCCAGAATAATCACAAGATTTTCAAGATTCCCATTACATTTCAACGTCCCAAAGATAGCAAGTCTCCTAAAAGACTGAACAGAGAAGCAGTCAGCAGCTGGGCTCTCGTCTAACTCCAGAGAAACAGAATTGAAAGTCAAATATGTGCTTAAATGCAATGCCTGTAGCATGCACATGCAAAAGACATATACAGTACCAACACTGCAACCATGATGGGATATAGTTTCCATAGCAATATGATTTCTAGGAATTTTGTTCAACTTTAAAACAGTAGTTGTCCCTCATTAAGAGAAACAAGCAGAAAGCTCATCAGTATTTGTTTTTCAGAGATCATAATGCTTGGATATGACAAGGTGACAGCAATCCCGAGCACAGAGCAAACAGGAAATAGTTATCATGGATAGTCTGGGACAAAGTGGGCTCCTGTTAGTCAAGAAGAGCCACAGCAAGAGAACACTGGGGTCACACATGCTGTGCCAAGCAGGCTGGAGGTCTGCCTCCCACAGGTCTGCACGATGATGCAACGCCAGCAAGTGTACTAGGCTACAAAGGAGTTTACAGCAATGTTACAGGATGCCGTTCTGGGGAGATGTAACAAACATCTACTCACCTCAGAGAGAGAACAATAGACCAAAGCAAAGTTGGGCTAAAGCCCAACTTGGTGAACCAATGAGTCTATTGGGGTGATTTACAGGACTGTGGGTGAGGGGTTGCTTACAGGAGCATGGATGACTCAAAGGCGGCTGCATCACCAAAAGCCCAGTCCAGCACAGGTGACAACTCACTGGAACATGCTGCACAGGTTGGAGAATCTCCTCTCCACAACTTGCTTGGTCTGAGCCTCCTCCCCCATCAGTTATTTACTGCTTCCATAATCTTGGGAAAAGCCCTTGAGACTCTTGTCTCAACTTTCCCAGGCCTCTGAAGTTTAGTTCCTGAGCTCCAGGAGCCTCCCAACTACATCCTGAAGGCAATGTTTCAATTTGGAGGTAATTTGCTATACACCAACCAGTCTTCTTCAAACATAAAAACCCTACAGAGGGGCCGGACATGGAGGCGCGCACCTTTAATCCCAGCACTTGGGAGGCAGAGGCAGGCAGATCTCAGTGAGTTCAAGGCCAGCCTGGCCTACTGAGAGACCTTGTCTCAAAAAGACCAAAAAAAAACCTACAAAGGAGGGAAGAATGGTCTTCTCCAGGGAGCAGCGCTCAGCATTCAGTGGGCTAGAAAGGCCCTAGAGCTCGAAGAAAATGACAAACAAAAGCTGACATTTGTTGTGTTCTAACACCCTCCCAGGAATAATCTCAGTTCCTTTACAATGCCCCCATATGGGAAGTGGCACTGGTCTTCCTGTGTCACAGATGTGAAAACCCAGGCACAGGGGTGAAATTTCTCATCCAAGGATACACACCTGGGAAATAGCAAAGCCTGGATTTAAACTCTGAAGGTCTGACCCAGAATCTGTACTTTTAACTGCTCTGCTGCGCAGATGAGGCACTCGAAAGAAACAGGTTCTTACTCAAGCTCCCGCATTACCTTGAGTGACCCAACTTAAGCACTTGGATTACAGGTTCAACGGGGTTTCCCTCCTAGCAGGCTGGCTATTCACAACAGATAGGGGTTTAGAAGAATGAAGAGCAGGTCGGGAGGAGTTAAAATGATAAAGGCATCCTTTTTTAAAGTGTGTGTGTGTGTGTGTGTGTGTGTACAGATGTCAGAAGAAGGTTATCAAAGCCCCTGGAGCTGGAGTTGCAAGCGGTTGTGAGCCAGCTGATGTGTGTATCGGGAGCCAAACTCTGATCTTCTGTAAGAGAAACAAGAGCTTTTAACTTCTGAGGCGTCTCTGGTTCTCTGAAAACATCTTTTTTTGTTGTTTTTGTTTCTCATTCAGGGCCTCCCTGTAGCCCCAGCTGGCCTGGAACATGCTGTGTAGACCAGGGTGGCCTTGATCTCATCCAGATCCACTTATCTCTGCCTCCTAAGTGCTGGGATTAAAGGCATGTGCCACCACATCCACCTTAAAGGCAGCTTTTAATTATTTTGTTTATTTTTTTTATTATTTCATGAGTATGAGAGCATTGCCTACATGTAAGTGCACTCACGTTGTGCAATGTTCATGGAAGTCAGAAGAGGGTGTAGGATCCCCTGGAATTAGAGTTACAGATGGCTATTAGCTACCATTTGGGTGCTGGGAATCAAATCTGGGTCCTCTGCAAGAGCAGCCAGTGCTCTTAATTGCTAAACTATCTCTCCAGTCCTAAAAGGCATCTTTTTAATAAACACAGTCTAATTCTAAATAAACAGCTCTCTCACAAACTCTCTTCTCAGCCCAAACCCTGGTAAAACCACTTTAAGGATATATGCAAGCTTTGATGAGCTGCAATTTACCTAGATAATTATTAGGGCTCAAAGTTTATCCTGGAACAATTCTGCTGTGCAGACATCACTGTGCCTGGAGGAATGGGGTTGATCTACACTCCTTCTAGCCAAAGAGTAATGAGAAGAGAAAACGGCCTCTAGAATAAAAATGTCCAGCTTTAATACAAATACTTCAGCAGCTACTTGCTGAGGACAAAGCACAGAAAGTTTGTCTGTGAAATGGAATATGAATGTAAATATTGGGAGTGAGTGGGCGAGCTTTGTTTGATGATCGATAATGTCACCATTTCAGCAGGACTAACCAGTTCAGTCACCTGCAAGTGATATAACTTCTCTGATCTCAGTTTCCGTATCTGTAAAAATGGGGCTGATATGGCCCCTATCCCTAGATGAGGAACTGTTGACAGTTGATGGCTTCTGGGGGAGGGAGAGTTAGTTTTCTTTAAGAATGTGACCCCCCTCTTAGATTGATCACGCTCCAGTAGATGGCCCTGCCATATACCCATGAGTACATGGGCAACACAAAATGAACTTGGTGGTTCATTTAAAAAAAAAAAAAGTTGGGCAGAGGAAGGAGGTGGATCTGAAAGGAGTTGGGGAAGGTGTGGGGGGAGGGATGAATATGATCAAAACATTCTACACATGTGCCAGATTTTCAAATAATTAATATAAATATATATTAAAAATGGGGCTGACTAAATGGACTCAGTGCGTTATATATGTGTATGTCTATTTACAAATGTATGTATGTATATGTAACAATAACAATCAAACAAGAGGATAAGAAATCGAGAGGGAGTTGGGGGGGGACATGGGAGGAGTTGGGGGGGACTGGGAGGGATGGAAATAATGCAAAGACAGTACTCACGTATGAAATTCTCAAAAAATAAAAAGTTAAAATAGGGTTCATAGATCCAGCCTCTTTGGGTTGTAGATTACATGAGGAAAATCAATCTACAGCAACTAGACTGAAATTTGACATGCCCTGAGCATCCCCACCCACACCCCACCCCTGACTGCTTCTGCCCTCTGCATGCAATGCCATTTATTTTGAAGTTCCCCAAACATTCCATCAGTGTCTCCTTGCTTGCCTAGAAGGCCCTCCTTTATTTGTTCTCTAGAAAGAAAGAGAGAAAGAAAGAAAGCCCTCATTTTTCTTAATTCAGGCATGACTCACGCAATCATAAGCCAACATGATTTTCTACTCATCACCTCTTTTGAGTATACGTTAATACTTGGTGCCCATCACAGAGCCTGATGTGATGATTGACAGTCATTGTTGAATAGATGAATCAACAAATAAGGAATTTCAATGTCAATCTAGGCTATGTTCAATAGATTAAACCAAGAAACTCTTCTAGAGGATGAGGATAGATCTGAGAGGCAGAGCCACGGCCTAGCATGTGACCTGAGTTCAATTCCCAACACTACAAAAATATTCCTGATAGGTTTTACCACGTGTGGTGGTGTATGCCTGTAATTCTAGCACTTAGGAAGCAGAGGAAAGAGGATTGGGAGTTCAAGGTCACCCTGATCTACATAGCAAATTCAAAACTACATAGCGAATTCAAAACTGTACTACATGAAACCCTGTCTCCAAAAACTAAACTAAAAAAAGTCTCTTCTAGAGTATTAGTAACCTAATACAACTGGATGTGGTCCCTGGATGGCTGAAGCCATTAGACCTAAGATGCAGTCCCAATTTGGTTTTAATTGAACATCAGAGTTTCAGAAATTATACTCCAAAGAAAATTAGACTTAAAAGAGAGTATAGGTCATTTTTTAATGGAAAGACACTCCCAAGGCCAGTGGAAGGAGGTTAAGATCGTGACCAGAGAAATTCTACAAGATTCAAATTCTGACTTTATGCTTCATCCCCTTGATTATTTTTGCCACCTTGTCTCTCCCCAAGAGCCTGCCTGTCTCCCTGTATCTTTTTTAAAAATTTATTTATTATTTTTATTTTATGTATATCAGTGTATTGCCTACATGTGTGTAAGTGTACCTGTGTCACGCAATGCCCATGGAGGTCAGAAGAGGGTGTTGGATACTGTGGAACCCTCCTCCTTGGCCCCCTCCCCCAGACTCCCTAGACCTCTGCCCCTATTTAGGACTAACTGCTCTTTTCATTTCTGTAAATCACTTGGCTTGAGGGAACCAGAGGGACAAACTGCACCGTCTCCATTTTGACTGCTGATTCCTCCATTTTTGTGATGTCTCATGGTCATAGACTAGGCAAGCCCGGGCATGTCCAGGGGGCCTGGGCAGGTTTGAGGCCTTATAAGGAATAAACAGGGTCCTCTAGCCCTGAAGATAACAGTCAGCACATTCTCACAGTCCTGAAGGCAGCACCCACCAACGAGAGGCCTCCAAGACTGTAACCAATCAATTCAAAAGTATGTTGGCACACGCGGGCTCTTTGGACCAATCAAAATATAACTCTGTCATTCCCCTCCTCCCTTTGTCTGAAACCTATGAAAAGCTCCCTCCCCCTGCAATTGGGGCTCTCAGACAAACCTACCAGTTAGTTTGGTCTGAGAGTCTGAGCTTAAGCTTCCATGTTCTTGCATGCTCTCTGGACTCTGTGGTAATTCTTGGGGATCCGTTCTCTGGGCACAACATTACCCTGGCACTGGAGTTAGAGACGGTTGTTAGCTGCCATGTGGGTGCTGGGAATTGAACCAGGGTCCTCTGTGAGAGCAGACAGTGCTTTTAATGGCTGAGCCATCTCTCCAGCCCCAATCCCCTTTACCTTTAAGTTCCTCCAAACCACAACAAATTTATAGGCATAGTGTATATTATCTGCTGGGCCTGATCACCTTGTCTCACAGCAGACAGCTAGAAGTATCTAATAGGCAGCTTCTGATCTGCCTGGGAGGCGCACAGTAGTCAACTGATCTCAGGGCAGGGGAAGTCCTCATCTTGTATGCCAATTTCCATGGTACAAATACACTGTCACCATTGCTGATTTCAGTCTACCCACATGACTTCATGAAACACAGACATGGGAGAGATACAGTCCGCTTTCACAGGTCCCTGAGGCACCAACCCATTTAGCTTCCTGTGCCTCTCTCCAGAAAGCATCCTTCCAGAGAGGACACCTTTAGCACATGGAAAGGTACTAAATTCCATCTCTCATCTGGAATTCTGTTTGGTGATTGTGTGCTGCTCTAGCTGAGAGCAGACTAATGTAAGAAAAGGCTAAGTCTTTGTTCCATAACCAGTGGCAAGTCACATTTACTTCAATCCATAATCAAAGAGACAAGAGGAGAACAGGACCCCTTGCCGGTGGCCACACCAGGAGCAGGCACAACATGAGTTAGAAAGGCTTTCTTGCTAAGTTCCTACAGTTGTGTCCTTCCTTAGTCCTATCTTGAAGTTTAGTAATCAATTCTCCACCACAAAGAAAGGGGGCTTTCTCTGTCCCTAACCCTGAGCTTAATAATAGAAACACTAGACTGAATTCTGCCTAATACTTGAAGGACCATAGGCAAGTTGCTCACATGTATGTAAGCAGAGCCTTGCTTTTCATGTTTAAAAAAAAGAGATTCTGAAATCTTTTTCCCAAAGAATGTTGTAAATACTATACTTCATGCCCTAATTATGCACATGGTATATGGTATTTAATTTTTAAAAATTTACCCATATGAGTGTTTGCCTGCATGCATGTAAGTGCACCCATGTCATGCAGTGCCCATGGAAGCCAGAAAAAGGAGTCAGATCCTCTGTAACTGGAGTTATAGATGATTGTTAACCACCATGTGAGTGCTGGGAATTGAACCTGGGTCTTTTACAAGAGCAGCCAGTACTCTTAACTGCTGAGCCATTTTCCCGGCCCCTAAATGCAAAAGTTTTTTCGTATGAGGCCGGATAGATATCTCAGTGGTTAAAAGCCCATACAGTTCTCACAGAGAACCCAAGTTCAGTTCCCAGCACCCACATGGTACCTGACAATTGCCTATAACTCCATATCCAGTGGATCTGACACTCTTTTGGCCTCTGCAGACACCTGCACACAAGTGCCACACACACATATATACACATAAGTAAAAATAAATCTTTAAAAAATTCTTGCTTATGTTTAGACTATTTATACATTTAGAAACCATTTGTATGTCCTATAAAATGTTGCCTTAATCTTGTGTGTAGAAGTAGGATGTGTAGACCTATAGTAAAAAGCCATTTGAAGCCATTCCAGGCCAATCAGGGAAAGCTGAGCATGTGTCTTCAAGGTTAGCCAACTCATAGTCATCTTTTAGACTCCTTCTCTCTTCCCTCAATACTGATACTGTTGTCTTTACAGTTAACTTCCTAGAGCAATCCAGCAGACCCAAATTGATAGGGTATTTCAGGATCATGATACTCTTTCTCTTATGTTGGTTCCCCCCAAGAACCACCATAAGACAGATTCAAGTGTAAATGGTTCAACTGAAAGGAAACAATAAAGAAGGAGGTAAGAAAGAAGAGGAAGGAGATAAGCTTTACTGAGTCAACCATCACTGTGGGTAACTAGGACTTAGTCCCCTGACACAATCACTCAGAGTCAGTACAAGCATATGGCTCAGAGGTGTCCCATCCTATGGAGAGGGAATCTGGGGTATTTATTAACCAACTCTTGTTAGGCACTGTTAGAGAGCCATTCTGAAGGACATATATACCCTGGCATTGCCCGTGACACTAATAAACAGCCTGGCATCAGTGGCCAGAGAAACCCTTAGGCAGTGGAATGCAAGAGTTGGCAGTTAGCCTCTGGCACCCACTGGCATCGTATGAATGAGGGTATACGGGAGGGAGGCCTTTATCTACTCCTAGGGAATACACGGCTGGATTCCTGGAGTATACTTGCTGCTCTAAGTTGTAACAAGCTAATTCTTAAAAGAAGATAGTCATCCTCTAAAATGCATGTTTTTTACCCTATGCCATGCCCACTGAATACTTGTTGAGCTACAAAGACAGACTGTCATACAATGGGAGAAAGCAGGTGTTGTGCTTGAGTCTGAGGCTCATGTATTTGAACACTTGGTCCCCAGCTAGAAGTGGGCTTTAAAGTGGGGCCCAGCAGAAGGAGTGGGCCACTGGAGGTCAGCCTTGAGGTTTCTTAGCCCAGCCATATATCCTGTCCTTGCTCTGTTTGCTGCACTGCAATGTGACCAGATGCCTCACATTCCTGGCAGCATGCCTTCCCTGTCATGACAGCCTGTATCCCCTTAAACTATAAGCCAAAATAAACCCTTCTTCCCTTAAGCTACTTCTTGTCTGGTATCTTGTCCGAGAAGGAGTCTAAAAGATGACTATGGGTTGGCTGACCTTGACGACTAATGCTCAGCTTTCCTGATACCACACACATCTAGGACTACCAACTGAATAACTTAGCAGACATTTAATAGAGGGTCTTGTAGTCTTCGAGTCTCAGTGATGGATGTGAGACTATGAAGGTAAATTGGACACAATCACTACCTGTAAGATCTTATTTTATTTGCCATCTGATAAAAGGGACAGACCCCTCAGATCAGAAGATGGGAGCTGAGAACAGAGGAGATCTGTGGCCTGTTGTCCAAGTATATGACCTGGGAGGCAGCACGACTCCAGAAAAGAAACACCTGCAAAACTGGTCTATGCAGAGAGGGCCTTGAAGAGCCTCAGAGATCTCCCAAGCTCAAGTGTGGTCCACAGCAGAAGTGGGTCCTGAAAAACCACCAGAGAGTTCTGGGGTGAATATAATGTGCCAAGAGGGGGAGAAAAACCTTAAATGTCTAGTCATGCAGGGCATTTCTCATGGGAATTGAGGAGGTAGAAATGACCCAAGAATGCACATTGCACATGTAAGGGGATGATGACTGAGCAGGTCCAGTGCTAACAGAACAGCTGTGACTCAGATTTCTCTCCCTATCACCCCAAGTTTTCTCAGAGATTGGACAGGACCAGAGGAATTGGTAGGTATATAGCCTGGGTTGATTGAGCATTCTACCTCTCTAACAAGAAGAAATAAAAAGGAAACAAATAGGAAGGGAAAAGTCTAAGTATCCCTATTTGCAGGTGATATGCTTCCATACGTGAGGCCCTAAAGCTCCACCAGAAAACCTTGGAGCTGATAAGCACCTTCAGCAAAATAGCAGGATACAAAATCAGCATGCGGAAATCATCAGCCTTTCTATATACACCAATAAGGAAATCCAGAAAAAAACTCCCACTAACAATAGCTTCAGTAAACAGACAAACAAACACCTAACCAAGGAGGCAAGAGATCTCTGTGGTGGAAACTTTAAGACACTAAAGAAATTAACAGTATTAGAAGATGGAAGAATCAATATTGTAAAAAAAAAAAAATGGCTGCATTGCTGACAGCAAGCTACCATTTCAACAAAATCTCCATCAAAATTACAATTACATTCTTCACAGAGCTATAAAAAAATCCTAAAATTTACACAAAAGCACAAAAGATACCAAATAGTTCAAGCAATCTTAATCAGAAACGGCACAATATCTGTTCTCAAACTACATTACAGAGCCATGGTAACAAAAACCTCATGGTACTGGCACAAAAACAGATACATAGATCAATGGAATAGAATACAGGATCCAGAAATAAACTAACACAGCTACAGTCACCTAATTTTTTAACAAAGGTGTTAAAATGTACATTAGAAAAAAAACCTCCCCAGCACTTGGGAGGTAGAGGCAGGCAGATCTCTATGAAATCAAGGCTAGCACCTGGTCTACATAGCGAGTTCCAGGCCAGCTGGGGCTACAGCAGGAAGACTGTCTCAAAAAGACCAAAAATAGAAAAAAAAGGAAAAAAGAGAGAGAGAAAGAGAAGGAAAGAAGAAAGGGAGGGAAGGAGGGTAGGAGGGACGGAGGGAGGGACGGAGGGACAGACAGAGAGATGGAGGGATGGAGGGAGGAAGGAGAAAAGGAAGACCTCAATAAACAATGCTGGGAAAATGGGATGTTCACATGTAGAAGAATGAAATTACACCCGTATCTGTCACCCTGCTCAAAAATCAGTTGAAAATCGACCAAAAACTTACTTGAATGTTAGATCTGAAATGCTGACAGTACTAAAGAAAAACAGAGGTAAAATAAATTCCAAACCTTAAAAAATGAGCTCTATCTTTCACACCATGAAGTCTGTCATATAAATTATACTGAGTTACAGAAAATGAAGTCAGGAGCTAAGGAGATAGCTCAGTGGGTAAAGCACTTACTGTACAGACTTGAGTTCAGATCCCCAGACCCCTGTAAAGCCAGATGCTGGAGCACGCACATGTGTGTGATCCCAGCACTCCTGTAGTAAAATGAGAGGTAAAGGCAGGAAAATCCATGGAATGCCGTAGGCAGGACGCCTGAGTACTCAGCAGCAATGAGACCCATCTCAAACAAGACAGAAGCTGGGGATTGATGCCTGAGGTTGTTCTTTGACCTACACACACATGCCGTGGCATGCACAGATCTGAACTCACACACATGAACATGCACACACAGACAAATAAAATGGAAGAAAGAAATGAAGCCAAGGTGTCTTTCTGTGTTTAAGTGTCTGGGTTAGGAGATGTACCCATCCCCAGGTTCCCTTACATGTCTCTCTGATCATCTAATTCCATAGAATGGGGCTGTCGGGAGAGTACAGCTTTAGAGTCAGAAGACTGATTAATTCCTAACTTTCTTGACTTACATTCATATTCTAACTGTGATTATGGGGAAATTGACAGAATTTAACTCGTTTTTGCATGTCACTTTACTCATCTGTAAAATTGTGGACTAAGACAGAAAATGAGCAAAGCACTATAAGGTCCTCTCACAAAAATGCCGTGATTAAGCACGTTACTGTGTACACTAATTTTAAAATTAATTGAGCCCCCCCCATAAACAAACTTTACTTTGGACCAAACAAAGAATAGGAAATTATTGAGTGTTTTTAAAATTTTTATTTACTTTGTAAGTTTCCATACCAATACATATTGTATGTTGAACATATTCCTGCCTCCCCCAAATCCCCCTCTCCTGTGATGATTAACCCTTATCGTCAACAATGACATCTAGAATCACCTGGGAGACAGACAAGCCTCTGTGATTGTCTATGGGTATTATCTTGATAGATCAGTTGGGGTGGAAAGACCTGTGGGTGGCTTCATTCCCTGGGCTTCAACCCTGGACTATGCTTGTGCTTTCTGCTTCCTGACATGATCAGCTGCCTCAGGTTCCTGTTGCCTGGACTTCCCTGCCATGACACCCTTGAACCATGAGTCAGAACAGACCCTTTCTCCCTTAAAGTGCTTTTGTCAGAGTATTTTTTAAATTTTATTATTTTTATTTTAGGTGTTTGAGTGTTTTGCCTACATGTGTGCAAGTGCACCTGTGTCGTGCAATGCTCATAGAGGTCAGAAGAGACACTGGAACTGACCCCTGGAACTGGAGTTAGAGATGGTTGTTAGCCACCATATGTGTGTGCTGGGAACCCAGGTCCTCTGCAGGAGCAGCTATTGAGCCATCTTTCTAGCCCCTGCCAGAGTATTTTATCACAGCATCAGGAAAAGCACCTCTCTTTTCTTGCCCTTTTTTCTTCCCTGAGGAGTTTGGCCAGGGAGTTTCTTAGGGGTAGAGTATGAAGGTGTGAGCTCCTGGGTTGAAGGTGGCTGCAGGGTGATGTCATCGTAGTTCACAAATAAAGAGAAAGGAACCCAAGGGGTGGCCCAAATGAGGGTACCAAGATTGGGAGACATGGTGAAGGGTTTGGAGAAGAAAGGCTTGGCTCCAACGATGGTGCAGGGCGATTTTCTCAATAGGGCAATTGCATCACCTTCTTGATTCTGCTGATGCAGTTATACCAACTTCCAGGATGGCAGAATTTTCCACAGAGCTGTGAACATTTCTAAAGAATAAAAATTGTGTGTTTCCTGCCAGCTCTAAGGTGGTGAGTGAGCATTGCAAATTCTGACTCGCATTATGTGAAAGACTAAATAGAACATATTTTTGTGTATATGCTAATGTGTCTAAAGACTTGGGGTTTTATGTAACATGCTATTTCTTCCCTTTTCAGATACACACAGATGTTTCAATCTATGGAAAACAGTGATAGTATATACTATATTCTTCTACTGATTTGCAAAATGTATTTCCATAAAATGCAAAATGCATAGGCAAGATGTATTTACATGAAACTGTTTTAAAATGCACCTATTTCAAAAATTGTTCATTTACTGACACAAATTATAGTCTAGAAAATGACTTTTATATTTTCTCTTTGAAGTTAAGATATCAAAATTTCAGAAATACTGTTAATCATGGACAAAACAGTTCTTAGAAATTTTGGGAAGAAACCCTCTGTAAATACATGTGTTAGGTAGGGTCAGGCATATAGCTAGCACTTAATACAAGTATCTTTCCCCCTTCACACACTTCATTGCCAAAGTCATCTAGAAAAGAACCTCAGGTTCTCATCCTTCCTGCCTTGGCAACCCCACTCCTCTCCCATGTCTAGTCTCCCTCAAGACATCGCCATCAGCATCTTCAGATAGTTCTGCCTAAACTGTACCAGGAGCAGGGAAGGCAGTACAGACTAAACCCTTTCCCTAGGAAACTACAGGAGGGAGAAAGGCAGTCCAAACCTGCACAGATTAGGCCTGGCACTTGTGTCTATTCTATATTTAAGTCTATGGTTCCCCTTATAACATTTTACAATGATCTCACGTTACAAGCTTCCGACCAGCTTTTGTCTCCCTGTATGTGACTCCCTCAGGCTGCCTGGTCTGATAAATGGGGTCAGCTCTTATATTAAAACTGCTCTTGTTAAGTCTACGAATTGAAAAGGGAGAGAAATTTAAAACCAATGACTCTGGAAAGAAGGCTCAGCAGTTAAGAGCACTAGCTGTACTTCCAAAGGACCTAGGTTCCATTCCCAGCACCTACGTGGCAGCTAACAACCATCTGTAACATCAGTTCCAGGGGCTCTGGTACCCTCTTCTGGCCTCCATGGGCATTGCATGCATACATGCAGGCAAAACACTCATACACATAAAATAAAAATAAATAAAAGTGTAAAACAACAATGACTCTGTGGGTAGTAGAGGTATTTACTTGCTCCCAAATTGGATTTCAGCAACAAACACACTCACACTCTTTCCTTTTGTCATATCAAATTATTCATAGAATAGGCTTGGAATGGGCACCTGCCTGATCAGACCCTGCATAGTCACTGGGTTAGGATGAGCTATCACGATGCCTGCTTTCAAAGAATTCATAGCTAAGGGAAGCAGAAAGTGTACCAACAGGCAATCAGAGAAGGATGCAATGAGGCCAGTGGGAGTTACATGTTGGGAGATTTGGTAATACATGGGGAAGAAATGCCTCAATCAACATGGTCAAATGTGCTCTCTCACAGTCTGCTCCTGGCCAAGTTCATTTCCATTACTGCAAGAGCAGTGGTCCTGGCACAGAGACTATGATGTCATCTTTCCTGTTTGCTACTTGGCTGTTCCAGGGAGATGAAAATGGCAAGTCTCCTTGCAGAAGCAGCAGAGGCTGTTGAGATTCTGGTCTCCATCTAACCATATTCTGGACTCTGTGTTCAGTGTTTCTGAGGACACCTCAGAACACCCATCTCAGAAAATGTCAACGGCTTTGTCCCAGCATAATCTGGATTTAGAACTGCTTTTCCCTATACTGCATGTTAGATTTTTTTTAACTTTTACAAAAACTTTATTGAGAATTTTGTACATGCATATAAGGTGTTTTGATCAAATCTGCGCCCACTCCCTCCCCTCCAACTCCTCCCACATTTCCCTACCACTTTTTTCTCTATCTTTTTTTCTTCTTCTTTCACTTATTTATTTTTATGGGGCTTTTGGCTACTCTAACATTTCCCCTCTGAAGAGGTAATCCTAAAATCTTTTAAGGATTAGATACAAGCTCCCAAATACTTTTGATACTTTTGGCCTTTGGAACAGTGTCTTGCTAAGAGGCCCAAGGACATTTTGACTTTTAGCCAAGAAACTGGCTATAGTTCTTTAGGGTCTTTTTACCTTAACTGCCTAGCCAATTCCTTCCTACCTCCTATTCTTATCACGCCATCTTCTGAAGAGGTTACCCAAATTGCCAGTAGGGAATAGGGACGAAGACGGCTCTGGCTTCTTCCTTGCTGAACAGGGACACAGGGTGAGGCAATTGGAGTACCCCTTCAGTGGGTCTATCTAAAAGACTCCCAAATTGCATAACTCTTACCTGTAGAGGGAAAAGAAAGTCCTTGACTGGTGAATAGGAGATGTGAAGGAGAAGTAAAGGCATGAGTAATTAGCATGACAAGTTCTAGACTGTTGGGGGACCCTGCTGCTAAGGTTGTAGTCCTCCATGTCTGGATAGCTCTAAGGGGCTCGGTGCTATATGGAAGGACTCCCCTTCTCAGCAAGGGGGTTCCTCTGTTGGGTTCCTCCTCATTTTTCTTTTATCTGCCAAGGCTGGACTTTAGGGTGATGGATTCAGGGTTTGCTTTCAGGTATTTTGATAGCTGTCGGAGTGGTTAGAATCAGTGTCAGTTCCCTCTCAAAGGCTTCTAAATAGGGGGAGAAAACAAATTTATCCATCATTTTAGAACAATAGCTGGTTGTCTCCTTTAGCTACAGATGGGCACTACAGTATTAGAGACCAAGATTTGAGCAGCACTTACATCTGAACAGCACTTCCTGGTTAGGAACAAAATCATCAATGAGAAAGAATTGTCTACATAACTTTTTATATGGACTTAAGCCTAATGTCTGGGAAGGGTAATCCCTTGAACTCCTAAAGAAGTACACTGATGACTTTATTGTTTGGTTATACTTTCCTTTTGGGTGTTTAAGACCATACAGTTGGCCCAAATAAATCAATTTATTTTTACACTTAAGGTCATCTGAGGCTCTGTTCCTCAGGGGTCACATGAGCTTGGGAGGAGCTCCTGGCTCCTTTCTTTTACCAGTTCCATTTATGTGAAGATAAGTCAAAGGTCCTGCTTGACCGTGTCTGGCTTCACTTGGAAGCATGAATGAAATGTTTCCTCTGAGATGACGCTCCTCTTTGTAGACTGGACAGTGGTTCAAGTCTATCTTGTGGGGTCTCCATGTCCCCCTGAACAAGAAGACAGGTGACTCACCACAGTTACAGGACATTTTGAGAGATGTTCCATAGTTCCCTGGAACTTGGTCAATCTTGGAGGGCAAGGGGCAAAAAGTGTCCTTTAAGTCCCTCTGAGCACATTAGTATAGGCCTGAAAGTATGGCTGTTAAACATCCAGTCTGATACTTTTAATTCCCTCAGTCTGATACTTTTAATTATCATGTGCTATGTAGATAAGGCTTAGGTAAAGAAACAGATATTCTCAGATAAACATTGGCTAGATTTATATTTTGTTCCTTAAACTAGTTGACTAAACTATGACCATAGAAATTTTAAGATTATGTGTATATTATTTTTGTCTCATCCTT
>NW_008335436.1:1167784-1173554 GCF_000622305.1 Nannospalax galili
TAAAAAATAATTATGAGACATAATAGCATTAACAAATTTTCCGTCGGTGTGAAACTTCTTTTCCTGGGGATGCTAAGCAATGCTTAGTTCCCTTTTAAGGTTCTAGTGTCAAGCCAATATTTCATTAAAGTTTTACCAGGGAACCAATGAATTTATTTAGCTTACTTACCGAGGTAACTAAGGGGTTGCTGAGGTGTATGTGTGACCTGAGGGTATACACACTGGATAGCCTTTACCAAGCATGGGTCATGCTTTCTTTTCCTAGCCTTCCACAGATTGCATGCTAATTTTTTTTTTTTAATAAAAGGAAAGAGGAATAGGAGACAAGAAGCCAGATCTAGGCCTTCAACAGGCAAGGAATAGATCTTCCTGTATTCAAAGAAGATATAGTGAGAGGTAGAGGTTGTCCGTGGGAACCAAGTATCTACAACTAAAGAAACCAGGGGGCTGTTATACCAAGGCTGTGGGACACAGCTGCGCTTAGTGGGGGCTGAGTTAGTGCCCAGGCTTGGTGACCTTGGAGTGATTGAGGGTCTCCTCAAGATTATTTCCCCAGAAACTGGCAGGAGTGTTATCTATGGCTCTAGAGGAAACAGGTGGGCTCCACAAACACTTTCTCTCAGGCTTGGGAGTGACCAACTGATAAGGGGTGAGCAGAGCCAGACCTCTAATCTATAGCCATTAGGTCACTGGGGGAACTTTGTACTTTTACAATTTAGAGCCATTCGGCCATGGTTTTTCTGAGGTTCGCATATTCTATCACTGCACAGAGGTTTGCCCTCGTTCACTTTCCAGAGGCCCCTTTAACAGTTGTCCTGAGCCACCACCTCCTTTCCTATCATTGCCCTCACCCTGGATCAGGTCAAATAAAAACTCTTCATTCTCTTTAATTCTGACTTCCAAAAGTTCATCCACCAGATCTGTTTATTCTCACAGCAAATGAATTGATTCAGCTCAAAAAACAAAGCCTTGAGGCGTGTCACCTCTTTTGTTGCTCTGGGCAACACAGACACTGACTTTGTGGTGCTTGGGATGGAAACAGAACTGGAAGAAAATGCCCGTGAGAGGGTAAACTGGGATCCTGGGAAAGTGGAGGAGACCAGAACCTGGGTCTCAAGGGGTGGAAGTAGAGGGTGGGAGGATGCCTCCCTAACCAAGTAGAATTAGAAAGCTGGAGAGGCAGCTCAATGGATGAGAGCACTGGTTGCTGAGTTCAGGTCCCAGCACTCACATAAGAAGCTGGGGGTGAGCACCTTAACTTCAGCATTTTGGGGGTGTAGTTAGGGGGCTCTGCTGAGATTCGCTGGCTGCCACCCTTACTCTAGGTTCAGTTGACAGACCTTGTCTCAAGGGAGTAAGAGAGTTACAGATCAGGGCATCCAAAGTTTTCCTTGGGCCTCCACACGAGCCCACAATTGTGTATACCTGCATGCGCGGACACCACACACACATACACCACACACACACGCACAACAATAAAAGTAAAAATAAAAATAAACTATGTAGAATTCAGCACAAAATGATAAGATTGATAGTGGAAAGAAAAACTAAAAAGTTCTTAAAATAATCCTTAGAAATAAACATGTCACAATATTTTTATGCTTTCACACTGACAGCTGTTGTAACAATTTTTTTTTGTTAATGAAGAAGTTATTTATGGATGGGAAGAGCGAGAGAATCTCAGAAAACCCTGCTGAAAAAGATCTTTCTACCTTAGTGTATGTGCGAGTGTGGTGCGATTGACCTCACTGTTACTTTTTCTGGGTTTGCTTGGTGAATCAGAGAGAGAAGCGTCCCAGGGAAGGGGAGGGTGAGGTGATGCTGTATTTTGCTCGTTCTGTGTTTTGCTCACTCTACTCACAGTCCTTCCTAAGCTTACTGAGTAGAAGCAAGAACTAAAATAACAGAGCTACAAGAGCAACAGTTATTGCAGTAAGAAAAAGTCTGTTACCTCCTTGCAGAATTAAGCTTCATAGGACTGACAGGGAGAGGCCAGAGGCAGGGCCTTGGCTACAGAAGGATATGGACAATTTTAGGAACCGTGATTAATGAGTCTTACTGAATAACATGTAAAATATACATAAGTACTTTTTCAGTGAATCTTGCTACATAAGAATGGAATGTTTATATCCAGCATCCTTTGATGTTCTTTCATTATTTTTATCTTATGTGTATGAATGTATTTCCTGCCTGTGTATAAGTGTACCTGTGTCATACAATGACAGCAAAGGTCAGAAAAGGACATCGAATCCCCTGGAACTGGAGTTACAGGTGGTTGTTAGTTGCCATGTGGATGCTGGGAATTGAACCCTGGTCCTCTGCAAGAAGAGCCAGTGCTCATAACTGCTGAGCCGTTTCTCTAGCCCTATTTATTTATTTATTTATTTTTGAGACACTGAGCTCAAGCTGGCCTCAAATTTCCTGTGTACCTGAGGATAACCCTGAACGTCTTCAAATCTCCCTGCTTCCACCTCCTGAGAGCTGGAATTGCAAGCATGTACCACCATGCCCAGTTTATGCAGTGCTGGGGGATGAATCCAGGGCATTGTGGTGGCTAGCAAGCCTGACACCATGTAAGCCACAGCCATAGCTACTTAAATCTATTTTTTAAACATTTTATTTTTTAAGATTAAATCTGGGTTGAAAAGCAGGGTTTCTTTCTTAGTTCACTGCCTGCTGGGCAGACTCTTTGACCTACACTAAGCTGCCTCAAGTGACCTTGGGTCAGGATACAAAAACTAAAGGGACATTTTATAATGGATTTGGATTAGCAATCTTAAGTGATGCATTTTAAAATCTAAATATAAAATTACTAAAGGTTCTCAATAAATGCTTTTCTGAATAATAACCTGTCAAACTCACAGCTCAAAGACTTAAAGTATTGCAGAAACACATCCCCATATGTGAGCTCTGAGGACAACAGATATGAATAGAACTAGCTCTCTGCAGAAATCATTCTGGAAGTGAGAGTGGGGCTTCTGTGTGATTAGCTTTCAGAATTGAAATCAAAGCCAAAACAGCCTTGGAGAAACGTGCAGGCCCCTGTCATGGAGGATGACATGACATTGTCGTTTTTTAAACACACAGAGCATGTAGACAGAACTCAAAATGAAAGCTAGATCTGTCTTTTGGGATACTGTATCTTGAAAGAGATTTGATTCCAAGAAATCTACATACTCTTTCCTAGTTCCTGTGGACTTGTGCTTTCAGAATCTAGCTACCCTTCTGTGAGGAAGCCCAAGGAAGCTTAGGCAGAGACACCCTAGCAAGAGGCCACACATAGGTATCTGGCCAGCTGAGCCCAGCTGAGGAAGTCATCAGCATCAACTGCACGACATGTGGAGACACCCCTGGGTGATTTTATCAACAGTCTTCCGAAGTGAGATGCCCCAGGCACGTGGAACAGCCACAAGCTGTCCTGACCGTACACTGTTGGAGTAAACTGATTCACAGTTGTGAGTCATAATAAAAGAAACAAAACAAATGGCTATTCTGTCCCACTCAGTTGTACGATAGCTTATCACATAGCAATAATACTGCAAAACTATGGGTAGGACTCTGCTATATACAAAGAAAACCTATCTCCAGTCTTCACCCAGGACTGGGAAAGGTAAATGGCAGCCATTTGGATCGGGGGAGAAGAACTCGGGCTCTGATGCTCCTTTCTGTTTGCTTTTGCTTTGCTTTTCTGAGGCAGGGTGTTGTGTAGCTCAGACTGCCTTCCAACTTCTTATTTGCTATATAGCCAAGGCTAGCCTTGAAATCCTAATAATCCTGCTCCACTTCCTCTTGCTGGGATTATAGATTCATGAGAACACATCCAGCTTTTTAGTGCTGCTTCCACATATTTTCAATCCTGCCTTTTTTAAAAATTTATTTTTATTTTATGTATATGAGTGTTTTCATGAGTGTTTTGCCTGCATGTATGTAGGTGTGCTAATTGCATGCAATGCCCATGGAGGCCAGGAGAGGGCATTGGATCCCTTCTAACTGAAGTTAAGGATGGGTGTTAGCTGCCATGTGGGTGCTGGGAACCAAACCTGGGTCCTTTGTAAGAGCAACTCTTAACTACTGAGCCATCTCTAGAGCTCTCCTAACCACTGAGCCATCTCTAGAGCTCTCCTAACCACTGAGCCATCTCTAGAGCTCTCCTAACCACTGAGCCATCCCTCCAGTTCTCAACCTTGTCTTTGCTCACACACACTTCACCTTCAGAGATCTTGGGCTATCCATTCTGAGCCTTTGGAGGCCTCTCTCAACATTTCTTCCTCACTTTTCTATTCTGCCAGCTCAGTGTTTAGCTTTTGAATACGCTAAGGTCACCTATCGTTCCTTCTTTTAGTGTTCAAGAAAATAATTTCATCAATGTTTTAATAGGATTTATGGGAGAAATGAAATTAAATGCATATGGTCAATTTAACATTTCTAATTGGAATTTTATCTAGACCTTTAATATGTTTCCTGAATTTGAAATCTTGTATCTTGCGTTTGTGTGTATATAATGTGTGTGATGTGTGTGCACATGAGTGTGTGAGTATAGACATGCTTATGACATGGTGCTTGTGTGGGGGTCAGAGGACAGTCTTGGGTGTTTATCCTCGCCTTCCGCTTTGGGTCTCCTTTTCGATGGCAGTGGTGTTTACTGCTGTGTCCTCCAGGCTACTGTCTCTAGGTGTTTTAACTCTGTTTCCTTTTACTTCTTATTTAAAACAAATTACTCAAGCCTGGATGCAGAGAGGCTTTTGCTTCATTGAAATTATCAACAGAAACCTTTCTGCACCTTATCTTCTTCTGACTCTTTCAGTTCTCTGAGATTTGTCTAAATGCAATCTACAAGCTCCCCCTCTCTAATTATCATCATCATCATCATCATCATCATCATCATCACATCACAGACCTCTGTTTATGGTTGGTGCTGCCTATTTGCAAGAAATCAAAGAATAGGGGCTCCCTCCGAAGGAGAAAACAACCCAATGACAGAAAAAAACATAAAGAAAACATTAAAACCATCAAGGAACATGTCAAAATGGTAAATAACATGCAGACAGGATGAATATTTACACATGAACTGGCTGAGGGTTGGGTAGATTGAGAATTCTGCAGTAGACACAGCTTTGCCACTTACAGATTCAGTGCCACGCCCTCTCTGCCTCCAGGCCGGACTTTGCTGCTCTTTCTGCTGTTGAGATAGGAGAGTTCCCCTGGCCTGTTCTCTCTGCTGTAGCTGAGGGACATAGTCTAGTCCCATGGTACAGCTCCCCTAGCCTCTCAGCTCTGAGTCACACACTTTCTGAGTCATCTGCTTACTGCAAGTTGTCCTCAAACTCCCTGTTTGGTGGCCTCAAAGGGTTACAGAGCAGGACTATCCTCTGCAAACCCAGCTAGCCACACCTGTGCTTCTGGGCCTGCTAACATTGACTGGAGAGTCTCCTGTATTTCCACCACTCCCTGACCAGATCCACACTCTCTAATCCCCCCTCCCTCCCTTCCTTTCTCTCCATCTTCCCTTTCTCTCCCTCTCCCTTTTCATTTCCCTTTCTGTGTCTGGGTCAGGAAATCATATATATATCTGCAAACCCAGCTAGCCACACCTGTGCTTCTGGGCCTGCTAACATTGACTGGAGAGTCTCCTGTATTTCCACCACTCCCTGACCAGATCCACACTCTCTAATCCCCCCTCCCTCCCTTCCTTTCTCTCCATCTTCCCTTTCTCTCCCTCTCCCTTTTCATTTCCCTTTCTGTGTCTGGGTCAGGAAATCATATATATATA
>NW_008335436.1:1173620-1207232 GCF_000622305.1 Nannospalax galili
GTGGTTTCCAGGAATCCAGGCTCTGTAATCTGAAACCCAGTATGCTAATGAGGCATCCTACCTGCTATTCTGTGATAGGATGTTAAGACTGTTATGCTAATAGGACGCTAAACCTGTTATGCTAATAAGGTATCCTACTAGCCGTGCTGTGATTGGACCACTACCCCTATATAATCTTGTGCCTTCCTGCAATAAACCAGACCTGTGTCACTGAACCTGGTCTCCTGTGTCTGAATACGGCTCTGCTGACACAGTCTCCTCACCAGCCCTGGGGGTCCAGGACTGGGCAGAAGCAGCAATGACAGGAGGCAGCAAGGGCAAGCAGAAGAGCTGCCTCAGCACTGGGCGAGCAGAAGAGTGGCCTCATCCCAGGGCGTGGAGGAGCAGCCTCGACGCCCATCATGAGAACAAAGGAGCAGCACCCATGAGAAAAGAGGAGCGGCTGCCGCTGGCGGTGACCACATATATATATATATATATAATTTTACAAGGGCTCATCAGATATAGCCTAATATAGTTTTAATATGGATTTTCATAAGGATAAGCCCATCAGGCATTCTGTGATCATATGAAAAGCATTCCTATTAACTTACAAGTGTTTACCTTGACAGTAGTGAGGTTGATATTCCTTAGAAAAATTGCATGTGTTAAATATTTAGTTTTTTTCTAGGTAGGCTTAAAATTTCTTTTGTCACTTGTTTTTGAAGTAGGATGAAAAAAACAACATTTCTGATAATATACATCTGTAAGCATGGAGTTACATAAATATTTTTGTGTGTATTGGAGTATTTAATCAAAAGTTTAGGTGATATGAGGAGTATGAAAATAGTTGGAAAAAAAACAAAAGGGCTGAAGAGAGTGCTCAGGGTCTCAGAGTGCTTTGCTGTTCTTTCAGAAGATTAGAGCTTGGTATTCATGTCTGGCAGCTGACAGCTGACTGTAACTCCAGGGCTCTAATGCCTTCTTCAGGCCTCTGAAATGAGAGAGGAGAGAGAGAGAGAGAGAGAGAGAGAGAGAGAGAGAGAAAGAGAGAGAGAGGAAATAAAATAAAATATTTAAAAAGGAAAAAAAATCAAGGAAGAAAGGCTTAAGTAAGAGATGGACTGAGAGGCTGGACAGATGGCTCAGAAAGTAAGAACACTGGCTGCTCTTGCCAAGGTCCTGGTTCAATTCCCAGTACCCACATGACAGCTAACAACTGTCTGTAACTCCAGTTCCAGGAAATCCAACATCCTCTTCCTCCACAGGCATTGCACAACACAGGTGCACTTACATGCATGCAGGCAATATACTCATACACATGAAATAAAAATAATAAATATTTTTTTAAAAAAAGAGATGGACTGAGACAAAAACAAGCTTGTAAGGTTATGAAGGCACAGAAGGGAGCATCTTGGGGGACAGGAGGGCATGAGAGGACCAAAGGCTGACACAGAAGAGGCAGCTAGAGAGAGAACTGAAGAGTGTGCCGGCCCCACCTCCAACATCTCCCACAGTGGCCTGGCCAGAGGACCCCATCAGATGGATCTGCACTCCATCTGACAGACAGCTCTCTAGACATGTCACACTTCTAAAGTCGCCATCAACAAACTCAAGAGGTAGATTTTTAGATATAAAAACTATTTACAGTTCCAAACTACTTTTATTCAGAGTTCTGCATTGACCTCCAGATGAATGCACCACTGGACCCATTAAGTACAGCATCTTTAAAAACTTGAGGTTGTATATTATGTGCCAAATGAAAAATACAAATTAGGAATTATGCTTTAATGATTTTTTAAACTAATACATCTAAAATTCTATTGGTTCAGGTGCATTACCCCAAAGTAAATGTGGCAATCCTCTGGTAAACGTACAATTTGGGACTGTTGAGATGGCTCAGTAAGCACTTGCAAGCACCAACCCTGATGACCTAAGTTCCAGTCCCAGAACCCAATGGCAGGAGGAGAGAACTGACCCCAGAAAGTTGTTCCCTGGCCTCAACATGCCACCCCACAAAAATAAATAAATATAATCTTAAAGTTTTAAAAACAGTATCTCTCCTGCTGGGCATGTGGTGCACACCTTGAAGCCTAGCACTCGGTTGTGTGTCAGATATGAAATCCTAACCTGCCTTTGTTGACCTGAAATGTGGTTCTGTTTTTATTGTTGTAGCTTGGCTGCTCTGTGATCAGTTATGAAAGCTAGTTGGTCTGTGGTTCAGGTTCTCATTTTTTATTTTTTTATTGCCAGGATGGGATGGTTCCAGGAAGGCTAGTTGGGAGCTCTTTGGCAGCCTGAACAGGCCTAGTACTGGGTGGCAACTCAACCAAGGGTGGGTGGGTTCTGACTAGCCAAGCAGGGTTTAATCCCAGCACTTGGGAGGCAGAGGTAGGTGGATCTCTTTGAGATCAAGGCCATCCTGTTCTACATAGAAAGTTCTAGGACAGATGGGGCTACAGGGAGACTCTGCCTCAAAGGAGGAAAAACAAAAGCCAAACAGTTTTCCTTTATTTCTATTCAATTCTCATTCTCTGCAAACACTTTATCTCACTATATAGTTAGACATATGACCTTTGCAGACGGAATTTCTGTAGGAAAAAAAAGACCAAACTTATATAAAAGAGTCTATAGGGGATGGAGAGATAGATCCATGGTTAAGAACACTGGTTGTTCTTGCAGAAGACCCAGGTTTGAATCCCAGCACCCACATGGCAGCTAACAACTGTCTGTAACTCCAGTTCTAGGGGATCCAGCAGCCTCTTCTGTTCTCCACGGACATTGCACAACATGGGTGCACTTACCTATATGCAGGCAATACATGCATACACATAAAATAAAAATAATAAAATATTTTTTAAAAAGAGTCTATAAGCCTGATTAATTAGAATTTCCATGATTGTGGGGAACTAGAAGGTTGAAGGTCCAGAGCCAAATTATTCTGGGCTATCTTTAGTCAACCTTGATAGCCCACCTATGTATTTGACCAGATATCTTTGTGATCATTAAATAAATGAATTTCAAAGGCAAAGGCTAAGAATGTCATCAGTTATCCTCTGAGACATACAGACAACAGAGATTTTCCTGCTTTGCTGCAACCTGCCTGCCTGAAGTTTCCACCAATGCATTTTAAAGACTTATTTTTATTTGATATGTTTGAGTGTTTGCCTACATGAATGTATGTACACCGTGTGTATGCAGTGCCTGCAGAGGCCAGAATAGGGCATCAGATCCCCTGTAACTCAAGTTGCAGGTGGTTGTGAGCTGCTAAGTGGTTGCTGGGAACCCAACTCTAGATCTTCCACAAGAGTAGTAAGCTCTCTTAACCACTCAGTCTTCTCCAGCCCTCACCAATGTGTTTTAAGAGGTGCTTGGACTTATGACTTTCCTTGTTCTGCTACTATAAAAACTTTATGGAATTGGTGCCTTGTTGGAAACACAATATTTGAGAAGCCTGAATCTGTGTTTCTCAGCCATGGTCACTCACATTTGGCTCCAGAATACTGTCTGTGTTTTTGCATCAATGCCTTACATTCAGTAGGCAGAATAAAGTCCTTCAGAAGATGCCCAACATGTCCTGGGATGATGTTCTCAGTCTTCTAGAATAAACTGCCAGAGCAAAGAAGAATTAAAGCTGTTCATCAGCTTTAAAATAGAGAGATTATCTTGAATCATCTGTGTGGGCCTGATGCAATTACAGAAGTCCTCAAACATGGAGGAAGGAGATAGGAGAGCCAGTGCCGAAGTGATGTGAGAAAAGAGGTGACCATCACCATCACTGTTGACCTCGACAGTACAAGAAAAGGGGTCCAAACCAAGGAAAACAGTCTGTAGGATCTGGAAAACAAACTTCTTTGAGCACCTTCAGGAAGCAACCAAACCCTGGAAACATCTTGGTTTTATCCCAATGACTCCCAGTCTCCACAACTGTAAGATACATGTGCTGTGTTAATTTGTAACAGGGACAACAGGAACCTAACATACTGGTGCTGGGTTAGCAAATTATCCATCCAGTTCACCCAACAGTGAAAGTGCCTAAGTTGTTGGCACACTTCCAGTTTCTAGTCTTCTCTTTCCTCAGCTGACTGAATCAGGAGCCAGCAGGCAGGGTCCCCAGACAGCTCCTGAAAGCTTCATGCATGAAAGAAAACAGAAATTTTTAAGGCTTGATCTTGGCATATCTGACAGAATTCCCCTGTATGTCATGAGCAAAACTTCTCCTCCTCCTCCATTAAGATACTGAGATGAGATTCCTGTTTTTTCCTTCCAGTTCAGATAACACTCTGGGTTTTCCTGTGCAGTCCTTACATTCTCTCCCCTCTGTCTGTCATCAGCCTGAGCTGATAGTCTCAGGCTTCTAGGGTGCATACGGGCCATCAGTGCTATTACATATAATGGTCTCCCCAACCCTGGATAGTCTAGTCCTTGAGGTTTGGGGAAAATAGGAGTTAATGACTATAAAAGTCATTTGGAAAAGTAAAATATGGGGGATTATAGAACAGTATTGTGATAACATTAACTGTCAGCTCCACAGAACCTAGAATCACTAAGGAGCTGGACCTCTGGGCATGCCTGCAAGGCATTATCATGATTTTATTAATGGGTGAGACCATTTCCTGGGCAGGGGACCCTGCATTATATAGTATATGAAAGGAGCTGAGCACTAGCATGTGTGCACTCATCACTGCCATCTGTCCCTGGTTACAGATGCAATGTGGCCAGCTCCTTCAACCTTTCCCTACTGCAACCTTTCCTTTAGGCCTGGAACAGTGAGCCAAAACAAACCCTTTCTCCCTTTACTTGTTTTTGTCAGGGTATCTTGTCACAGCAATGGAAGAAGCTAAAGCAAGCGTTCAAAGTTTGAAGATGATGATGATCAAGACAATCCCACACTTTGCCATCAGCAGGATTTCCTTCTGTCATCCCGTCTCTGAGTTCCTGACTTCCCTCTTGTCTCTTTGCCACTTCTCCAGTCTCCAGAATTCCCAGTGAAAAATTCTGCATTGCTTGGGAAGATTGACTTTGCCTTATCAGAAACAACCTAAGATCTGATCATGGCCCTGGTATTAAGATTCAGAACAACCTTCATTGAAGGCAGTTGCCACACACAGAGTCCACACAGCTCACCCTCTGGTCCCCATCTCACAGGACAGGAGGCAATATTTACAAGGCCACCATTCCAAACAGAAGCTCCCACTCCCTGTGTCTCTCCTCCAGGTTGGGAGAGTGCCACATGTGCACTTAGCGGTTGGAGTCCTCCTCTACATGTAGACTGGTTTGTTAATCAGTTTCTTTAGCTTCATCTAGCACCAGGAGTGTGTGGAATAAAACTCCCGAAATGAAGTGATGACCCTCCCTGAAAGCAAAGCAGAGAGGCAGGAAAGGCATCCAACTGAGATAAAAGCTATACTAACAAATGATAGCATTTCCAAAACAAATCACTGGGTTAAATGCCCTGGAATGAAAAGAAAGAGGAGGGAGTGTCCAAAAGGAGCACAGGATCTTTCAGTCCACGGAAGGCAGGGGGCTGACAGAAGACTATGATATAAGATGTGTGTCTGACAGAGTTTTTGAGGCCACCCCACCTGTTTCCTTCTGCCTTTCCTGATTGCCCCCTATTTCCTGTCTTTTTCAACAGGAACGTGTAGACATGTTAGGCTGTGGTTCTCTATCAAAAACTATTTTCACTTTCTTTTTTTCCTAATGAATGTCTATTGGAGAGAAACACAGAGCTGATTGAAAAGAAATAGCCTCATCATTTCAGCCTAGCTAAGGAGTGATGAGAAGAAGAAATCCAATGTAAAGAGTGAATGCTTTTGGACAGTGGAGCCAAGATCAAACCTGCACCCCTTGTTTCTATATTGGGGCAGATCCCTGGCAGTAAGGCACATAGAGGTGAGCCAGAGTCAGTGTGCTGAATGAACATGGAGGCTGCTGGTGTACTGCAGGAAGTCTCCCCAGTGCATACTTTCTTGGTGCTTTTTCTGTGTGGGGATGTGTTAGATTGAAGCAAGGCACTATTGTGCACCTGGGGGTACATCATTCTGTGCATATAATGGACAAATTGGGGCATGTAACCTAGTCATTTTAGTAGACATGGTGACTGTCTTCATTAAAGCCATTTTCACTGCCAGCATAAACTTCACTGACCTTTATGAGAGAGTGGGTTTTATTAGGATTGTATCATGGAGGACCAAATATCACTCCAAGTTGAAAACCACAGCTAGCCCCTTCAACTTCAGGAATTCTTCAGAATTCTGCCTTACACTCGCTTTCGGTTTTCTATATACTTATCTGGGTTTTCTGGTTTTTGTTTCTTTGTTTTTCATGGAGTCCCATATCAAGAGCCCCTTTCTGACCAACTCTTTCAAATGGTAGTTTACATGATCTGTGCCCTGTACCTGCTGAACAAACTTTACTCCAAGATGGTGCCTCGTGGACCTCCCGCCTCAGCCCCATCAACACTGGCTATAGGTTCTTGATGTCTTTTCCACCTCACATCCTCAGATGCCTTACCTAGACAATGAGATATATGCATCTATGCGTCTATGTATGTGTTTCCAGTAACTATGTGATGTTATCCAGAAGTGATTAGAAATACAGATCTCTATCTTAAAGGAGAACTGGGATTGAAGGCATCACTCAGGGGCACTCGTCTGCCTGTGGGTGACATTGAAGCTCTGGCAGTGTCAGTGGTTAACAAAGAAGGACATGGTGTATAAGAGAAAGTGATGTGGGAGATCATGGAATCCCCATATGTGAGGAAGGACAAAAGATTCGCTGCATTCAAGACAAAAGAAACAACATGGAGACAGGGAATTTGATTGACAGAGACAACTGGCTTCGGCTGCTCTGCAGGTGACTCTCTGTTATCCAGTAGTCAGAATCTAGATGGCCATTAGACTTAAAGAGCCAAGTGACTTCTCCTTACTCTTTTGTTTTCTAATCTTCCACTTTACTTCTTGATAATATTACTTTTGGAGGGTTGAGAAAATGGATTAATATAACGCTGTTCCTCTTCCTCCTTCTCCTCCTCCTTCTCCTCCTCCTCTTCCTCTGCCTCTTCTTCCTCCTCTTCTCCCTCCTCTTCCTCCTTCTCATCCTCTTCCTCCTTTTCCTCCTAATGTAGCACAGGCTGGCCTTGCTATATAGGCTAGGTTGCACTTGAATTCCTATTCCCCCTGTCTCCACCCCTCAGTAGTTGTGATTATAAGCACTCTGACATCAAACTTAGTTTCATCTTCTCCTTAATATGAGGCTTCATGAAAAGACTGATTGAGTAGCAAAACAGCTAAAGTGCAAAGCAATGATTCTTATTTTCCCATGTGTGTATTTTTATGCATTTCTTCAATAGTACATTAACATTCTACACCATTCCCTAGTTGTGTAGGAGTCCAAGAAACAAAGTGGTTGGCTTCCAAGTTTCAGAGACCAAGATTTGTAACACTGATTATCACTGCCTAGAAATCTCTTTCGCTATAAGATACTCTTTTTATGTCATCTGATGTTCTTTTATTTACACACTTGGCATTTTAGCCATAGTAGAAAATAAACAAGCCTACTGAGAAAAATGTGTCTGTGTTTGTAATAGCATTCATTGGCTAACTGTTTTGGACAATTTCCACACTTCTGAGTGTGTCTATGTTGGCCTTGCCTGGCAATTGTGAAAGACTACAACCGTAAATTAACATAGTCATTGAAGCTCATAAATAATTGAGATAAAGAGTTCCTATTTCATTAACTATGTAAAACCTTCTCCAAGATTTTGAAAATCAAATCCTGAGGGTCAGACTGTGGTTCTCTGTCAGGCAAGGTGCATGCCCAGTGAGATGTTTTTAATAAAAAGCTCAGCCAATTTCTGTGAAAGATATCTACCACTGACTCCTAAGATAGTGTCCCTTAAAGATTCCTTTCTTTTCATGCCTTGGACAATGAACCAACTGAATAAAATCATAAGAATCATTCCAAGAAACAAAATATGGGCAGGCACAGTAGTGTACACCTTTAATCCCAGCACTCAAGAGGCAGAGGTAGGCAGATCTACATAGTGAGTTCAAAGGCAGCTGGGGCTACAAATGGAGGCTCTGTCTAAAAAAAGCCATTGCCCTGAAGTGTTCATACCAGGACCACACATAGCTAGGTGCTTTGGATACTCAATGATAAGGACCATGTTAGCGCAAATCACACTTTCATTCTGTATACCTTCATTCATCTGCCCAGTCTCCTACATAATCCCACTCCCGTGTAGCATTCGCTACACTCCTCTTCATCTTAGATACTCTCCTTTTAATACACTAAAAGGTGCCCTTTCAAATATGGAGACACACATGACCAGAGGGCCCCAGATGTGGTCTAAGTGGAGCAGAACCCAGCAGCAGGATCCAGCCTTTCTGTAGTCTGACATTGCATTTGTCTTCTGTGCAGAGTTTGACAATGACTGTCTCATGAGTAGCCTGTCTCTTATTTATTAAGACACATTTAATAGAATGACTTATGAAACCATACAGAAAACATGGAAAAAAATCTTAAAGGTGAGGGACAAGAGTTTCCAGAGTTGGGAAAAATGTGAAAAGACATTTCTGCTTGAAGACTCATACCCATAAGAGAGGGCAAGAATGGGACAGCTCTTTGGCCTTAAGGATTAGGGTTAAGAAATAGCGAAACCAAGGGGTTGGAGAGATGACTCAGTGGTTAAGAGCACTGGCTGCCCCTGTAGAGGACCCAGGTTCAGATTCCAGCACCCACATGGCAGCCAACAACCATCAATAACTCCATTTCCAGGGCATCTGACATCATCTCCTGACCTCTGTGGACATTGCACAACACGAGCGGGCTCACATACACACAGGCAATACACTCATATACATAAAATAAAAACAATAAATAAAATATTTTTTAAAACATCAAAACCTATAATGGAAGCGTTTGAAAGCAGGATGGAATCACAGTGATATGTGGGCAGAGACAAACAGAACCAAACTCAAGGCCACAAGGAGATGGAACATCCCAGAACACCTCATTCCTTCAATGTTCAGTGACTGTGTTAACAAGATCTGTTTAATTGAATGTTCCCAACTATATTCTCTTGAAGTCTCTAGAATCAATAGGGGAAGATATAGAAGATGTTAGATGGATGGATATGGATAGATAGATGATGATAGATAGATATATAGATAGATGATTGATAGATAGATAGATACATAGATACATAGATAGATGATAGATAGATAGATAGATAGATAGATAGATAGATAGGTAATGATAGATAGATTAATGGGAATTAATTCACATGATGATGGAAAAGTTTTATAATTCATCTGCAAGCCAAGAAAACCAGTGATGCAATTCACTCCAAGTACAAAGGCTTGAGAATCAAGACCTTACATATGGCCTCACTCAAACAGAAAGCAAAGTCACCACTTCTGGCTTTTGTTTTGACTTCTATTCAGATGCTCAAAAGACCAGATAATGGGTGCACGGATGGTGAAAGTGGGTCTTCTTTATACAGTTCAATGTTTCAAAACCACTCTCTTCCAGAAACACACTCACAGACACTCCCGGCTGCATTTTTTTCTACATGGGCATCCCTCAGCCCAGTCAAGATAATCTGTCAAGTTAATCATCACACTGACAAAATCAAATGAAGCATATAGAAATGATAACTTTACTGATGACTTCTAAAATCATCCTGGTTTCAATGGGCTTCAAATGAAACGTGCTCGTAGGTGTGTGGTCAGAGGTGCGACTCTTCCCTGGAATTTAGATGTAGTCATGTCCTTGGTGTGTAGTCACTACATTCTTCTCTCATAGCTGAAATGATGGTAAGAACATATGTCAAGGTGATGTCTCTACTAGCCATGTCTCTGAGTGTTTTCAGTGGACCAAGCCTTTCTTCTGACCTACTTTGGACATTTAATGTGTCTTCAAATGTGGCTTCTACAGTGGAGTTAAAGGAACAGCAGATATAATTCAAAAAAAAGTATTGTCACTGCAGTGAGCTCTAAATCTGTGCTAAACCAATGAGATTTGAGCTTGTTTTCATACACACTGCAGTATAACCTAGCCTATTTTGATTAATATGCCAATGCATGTATAATCTATTTACAGAATGCTGACAGATGAACTATATACAGTTCTCAGTATAGTTATGTGAGGTCAATAAGGATGTAGGTTCCAACACAGACCTGAGGTAAGATCAGTTCTATTGATCTGATACATAAGACAAGTAAGTTACTTGCTAGGTTCAGTACACCTGGCTTCCAAGTGTTTGGAATGGTTTTTTCCTTTAGATCTTGTCAAGGAAATACTTATAGGGGAGCTGCATTCAGGTTGAAAGCAGTGACATCAGCAGAGTTTTCTATGTATAAAGTTGCATGATTCTGCCTAAGAATATGGCCCATATTTCCCCCTGTGAAGCCACCTGAGCCAAGTCCAGACAGGGAATGTTGGGCTTGACCAAAAGCAGATTGTAGAGAATGCAAAATGAATAGACATGCCTTTGGGTTAAACTGGCAACCTTGGTTTACCAGGCCGTCTGTCGTATCTGTTGGGATGTCCTACTCTTTTCCCCTTCTTGACTCATTTACCTCACCTACCTGATTTCTGAAGGCATTTGGAGCTCTGCAGAAAAGTACTATACACAAGAAGGCGGGACACCTCCCCTCTGGTGTTCTTTCCAGAAACCCCCTCTAATCATGGGTAAGACATCAGGCAAATCTAAACTTGCAGACAGTCTGTAGAATATCTGGCCAGGAGTCCATAAAACTGTCAAGGTCATGAAGAACAACAAAAGACTGAAAAGTCACCAGAGACCAGAAAAAACTGGGACAATATGACAATGTATTCCCTTTTTGTTGCCTGTGAAGTCTGGAGTGAGGAGACAGCAAGTGGGGGTAGATGAAGAGGACGAGAAGGTCGCTACCATACCTTGATCTCAAGGAAATGCAAGCTCAGCACCGTGAGAATGCAAAGACCATGGAGTAGTAATGATCTTGGCCCATTCTGAAGATCATCAAAAATGTTATTGTGCTTTTATGAGAATAAGTAAGGAAAGCAATGTAAAGACAAGGTCAGCAATTGCGAGGTGTCATATCATAGTGAGGTGGGGCAAGAGTTTAGATTTTATTCTAAGGGCAAAGAGGAGCTTTGGAGATGTGTAAACAGAAATGATATGGCATTTATTCTGTAGAAAGATCCCTCTGACTTCTAACTGAAGAGTGGATTAGAGTGGAGAAGAAAGAGCCATTGGAAAGTCCTTGCTGAAGCCCAGGGCTAGACTAGGTTGGAAGCAGAGGAGATGGTAGTGACGGAATATATACAGGACATGTTCTATAAGTACAGCTACCAGAACTTGCTGGTGATAGGGGAAAGACAGGAATCAGAGTTCTAGACTGACTCAGGAAAAGCCCCCATTTCTTTTATTCTTTCCCACATTCCGGGTTCCTAGACTAGGGTCTCCAAAAATGCACAGGACACTTGTGCTTCTCCACATTCCAAAGTGCAAATTTGTTGTCATTCTAAATGCATTGAGGTGCTTGCTGCCACGGGCACTGTGTGTAAGCTTATGTGGACAGAGCCTCGTCAGGGTAGCTGCTGTGCTGGGGTGTAGGATGTTCCTTGTGGGGAGGGGGTAGAGCCAGAGAACAGGAAAGAAAGGCAAGAGGTTTCCAGGAGGGGCAGCTAGCTGCGCACTGAGCTGGGGAGGAATCCTGAGGAGGCTAATTTTTTTTTTTTTTGGTCTTTTTGAGACAGGGTCTCCCTGTAGCCCCAGCTGTCCTGGAACTCACTATGTAGACCAAGCTGGCCTTGAACTCACAGAGATCCACCTGCCTCTGCCTCCCGAGTGCTGGGATTAGAGGCGTGCACCACCACACCCGGCTCTGAGGAATCTAATTTTTACATATGCATGTGTGCCTGCTTGTCTATATGTGCACCACATGAATGCAGTGCCTTCAGAGGCCAGAAAGGGGTATTGGATCCCCTGGAACTTGAGTTACAGGAAGTTGTGAGCAGCCATATGTGGGTGCTGGGAACTAAACCCAGGTTCTCTGAAGGAACAGCAAGTATTCTTAACTACTGAGCCATCTCTTCAGTCCCTTCCTAGGTTTTTATTAACATATCTATGAAAGAAGGAAGACAATACACATTGATTTATTGGTTTCTTACCATCACATAAATTTGTTAAGTATTTAGACACAGGGTATGTAGATCTATGTTGGTTTGATGTGATATATTCCACATAGGTGATATATTTGAACAGTTGGTCTCTAGCTGGTAGTGCTTTTGGAAGGTTGTGGAACTTTAGGAGACAGAGACTTGCTGAAGTGGATCACTGGAGATAGACCTTGAGGTTTCAGAGTCCAGCCCCCACTTCTTGTCCTCTCGCTACTTTCTGACTGTGGACACAGTGTGATCTGTCATTTCACACTCCTGCCACCATGTCTTCCCCACCACAATAGACTGTATCCTCCCAAACTGTGAGCCAAAAATAAACATGTCCTGCCCTAAGTTCCTTCTTATCAAGTAACTGGTCACAACAACAAGAAGTAATTAATACAGTGGGGGGTTGGGGGGGCACATAGGCTAGTTTCTCTGAAGCCTTCCCTGTACCTGCTGGAGGAGTTCAGGGTCACTGCCCTCAAACTCACTGTGCAATATATGTCTCTCAGTAAAGGCTGTGGGTGCCGCCTACCAAGAAGATAGTGAGATGAACACAGTGGCCTCAGGGCAGATTCATCATCCTTATAGCTCCATACCATGTCCCAGGACAGGGATGTTCTCTAAGTGTGCAAAAAGACACATTGGCTCTCCATATAAAAAGTTCACATGGTCAGAATACATGTGATGGCTTTAAACCAGAGAAGAAAGATATCAGAGACCCAGAACTAGAGTCTGTATTAGAAAAACGGTCATGACCAAAGTTAAAATTGTTAGAAAGAGCAGGCATGTGTTTGTAACAGTAGGACATTGAGTGTGTGTGTGTGTGTGTGTGTGTGTGTGTGTGTGTGTGTGTTGGGGGGATGGGTAACAGATACAATCACCAGTCTGTTGAGAGGTGAGATCTACCCCTAATGAACTCACTCAGCCCCATGTTTTCAGAATGAGGCTTTAGACCCTACCCTATCAGATCAGAAAGTATCCAAGGTCACCGGCCTCACCCTACACTAGAATAAATTAGAGCTCACATAGCTGACATCTTTTTATGCATCTGCCTTTGCAAGTGAAATATAAACATATTTATAAATATAATTTTAAACAAATAGAAAATGTTATATGTGTATATGCATATATATACATATGTACACATATAAATACACATACATATGTAAATTTTTTAAATCTGAAAAAGGCAGTCTATCTGACATGTGCACAACCCAGGTGTTGGTGGACGTTTCTGACTCCCTCCAGCACACAGGCACCAGGGGAAGTGGGAGTCTATCCTCCTTGCAGTGTATATATTTTCCAAGGGCCTTTAAGACCACCCCCCCCACCGGTTTCTCTTTTTCCTGTCTTCTGTTCTTCTCCTACACACTGAGTCCAGAGCCAGCAGAGGTGGAAAATGTGTCCTCTCTCTCACAGTACTGCTCTGTTGGACCTCACTCCCTCCAAGGAGTCTGACCTAGTTGGGTTAGGCTAGGGTGTAATCTCAGCATCCAGAGATTTACAGCCCCTTACAAGATTCCAATGCGCAGCCGAGGTCACTACCCTCACATAAATTCACCCCTTTCCTGAACACCTGGGAAGAGGTTGTTCCTTTTAGACTGACCCTTCCCAAACTACCCTGCCATTTGAGATTCACTCAGGAGAAAGACATCCTTAGGTGTTCTTTCAACAGCATTGGTCAAATCTGTCCTGCCACTGTAGACACAGTAACAGTGAACTTGGACTTGATGCAGTGTCAACAGACCCATGACAGTCTCTTTTCCCTTGCTTGCTGTTTTGGCACAGATAAAAATCAATATAAATATAGTTTACTGTGAGGGCTGTAATTTAAAGGCTTAAACTGTTCCACTATTTAAAAACACACAACCCCAGGTGATAATTTGTATCAAAACTATACAAAAATTTAGATTGCAAAATTATACTACTTATCCTTGGTAATTATTAGTCCTTTCATCTGCAGAGGCATTTTGCATAAGAATCTAAGGGGAGCAGCTCCCCTATTAGAGAAAGGATGGAAGGAGCCTTGAACCTTGGAACCCTCATCACCATCCTCAGGCCAGAGGAGGCAAAGCCATCACAGTCCCAAGCTGCTGGGAATCACAGACCAGTTGCTGGGTCCACATCTCTACCCCCACTGGCTTAAGTACAACATGTTAACTGTGCATAACCCATAATATAATAATCCCAAACACTGGAATGAATCCTATGTGCGCTTGGAAAATATGCACATGTAACACATGCATGTTTGCAGTGTTTAACTGAACTAAAAGCTCACTGTGATCAGAGCCAGGGCCCTGACAACTCCAACAAAGTTAGGCTTAGCCACCAATGCTCAATAAGCCAAGTAAACAGACAAGTAACTAAAAAACAGAAAAAGGAGATTTACTCCATGTTCAATTTCATGTTAGAAAGAAGAACACAGTGTTCCAGTTAGCCACCCAAGCCCATCTTCAGGGTCCTGACATGAGGTTTAAATTTAAACAGAGGGCAAGAGGTACACATAACCAGGCAGTCCTGTCAAGGTGTGGTGCTTTGTATCCTTATCCAGGCTCCAGGCTCTATTATAAGTAGGCCTGAAAGTTGTCAGAACTGTGAGAAATCTCTTTGTAGGCGATAAGTTCTCCCTGTGGCTAGTACCAGAGCCACAGCATGAGATTCCTGGGGAAATTCATATTCTTGGGGTTCATTGTTTCAATTGTTTTATAACCAAAGAGAGGGACCCAAGGGTCTCTTTAGAATGTCTTCATTCTTGCCAAAGCAGGCTTACTGGTTCAATTCACTTATAGCATACTCATCATGAAATATTGTATAGTCATTAAAAATGAAGTCACACTTTCTCATGTAGAAAGACCTATATTAAATGAAAAAAGAAGACATGGAACAGTATGAATGTTTGTATAAAAGGTGTATGTTACATGCATTTACATATGTATTTGTATCCATGTGAATTCCAGTATATAGGACAGAATTGGAAACCAGGAACCAAAGCTCATGCCTATTGGAAGTCTGTTGGCTTTAGTGACCAGTAAGAAAGAAACATCACTTTGTATCTTTTGAATTTCATTCTATGGGCAAGTACTAGTTGCAAAAACAACTGTTATCAGTGATTTAAAGGGACCGGTCCATGGTGTTAGATCATGAGCCAGCTGCTTTGAGGCCCAGAGAACAGGCCAAGCCACCTCCTAGAGTTTACAAGCCCCGCTGGAAAGATTAAAGCATATTGATGTGGCGGTTGAGGAAGCAAAAACAGGAGGAAGACCTAGCCACACCTCCCCTGAAGAGCTTTCTCTAACCAACTACAGTAAAGACAGGGCGGCCTCTGCAGTACCCGACTTTGAGTTATGTTCGGGCTCCCTGAGGGACTCCAGATCCTGATGCCTCTAAGTCACGTATTTCCCATAGCAAAACTGTATATTATCCACCCCCTAGAGAAATGTTATAAAAAATAAGGACAGCCCTTCTTTCCCCAGACTGAACTTGCGTACTTTCCTGTAGGCTGAATCCAGGAGTCCAGTTCCCCTGTAGTGGCCAGTGTGAATAAGGAACCCACATACTGCCTCAGCACCTGTCTATGGAACCAGCCCTCTCTCCTACCCATCGTCCTTTCTCTGATACATAGTCCTCCATTGAGGCACAAGGAGATGAAGCCTGAACCTGCAGTTACACAAGGTCCAGAGTGATGAAGCCAGGGCTTGGCCTGGATCTGCCTGACCCACGGCCTCCAGATGCTTTGTGGGTTGTCATCTTCCTTGACTTGCTCTCATCTTCATTACCCTAGATAGTGAGATCCTGGGGCTAAAATGGAGCTCCCAACCTCTGAGGGGACCCACTTGCCATCCCCAGAGGATTATGCCTAACCTGCCTGACCTGGAAGAGACACTTAAATACTAAAAGAAACCCAAGGAAAGCTAGCCCGGCAGTACACGCCTATAATCCCAGCACTTGGGAAGTGGAAGCAGGAAAACTGAGCTCAAAGCTATTCTCAATACACAGCATGGAATATTTATCCTGCAGATCATCAGAGGCAGGGGAAGAGCCTTTGGATGAGGAAGAGCCATGATAGGCTACAAAGCATCCTTTGTGCATTTGATCAGAGAATCTTCTCACCTGTGGAGGCCAGAGTGGGCCTACCAGCCAGTAAATACAGCAGAGGATGCATCTCTGAAAGCTGTCTGTAGTAGTTACTTGTGACTGTGCGGAAACACCTGAAACAAACAACTTGAGGGAGGGAAGATTTATCCTGGCCCATGGCTGGGGTGATACAGTCCTCTGAAGTGGGAAAGGCATGTCAGCAGCAACAGCTTGTGGCTCTGGCAGTGTCAGGTGGCTGATTACATCTGTTGAGGGAGAGAGAGGGCCAGGATCTGGGGGGCAATAACCCCCTAAGACCCACCCTCTAGCAATCACTTCCTCCAATAAGACCCCAGTTCCTAAAGGTTCTGTAACCTCCCAAAACAGTGTCACCATCTGGGGACTAAGTGTTCAAACACATGAGTCTGTAAGGGAACTTTTGCATTCAAGTCATAACACTATCTTTTTTAACACCTTCTAAAAATTATTTATGTAGTTATAGTTTATGTGTGTGAGTGTTTGCCTGAATGTATGTAAGTGCATCAATGTTATACAATGCCTGTGGAAGCCAGAAAATGGCATCAGATCCCCTGGAACTGGAGTTAAGGAAGGTTCTGGAAACTGAACCTGGGTCCTCTGGAAGAGCAGCCAGTGCTCTTAACGGCTGAGCCATCCAACCCCATAGCACCATCTTCGTTTCCCTAAAGAAGTATCACTAAGGGCATAGGGAGGCACCTAAGCCCCCATCCTTCACAGAATTCTCTATCCATGGATCCAAGGACATAGTTAAAATATTGCATCAGAACTGTCAGGTTCTGAAAGATAAGCTTCTAGTCCCAGTCTTGAAGCTAAACAGATGGTTGAGCTTGGGCAAGCCATCTCACTACCTAGTACCACTGGGTCTACATCTACAGAGTAAGGGTGAAGTAAGTGGCCTGTAAGCTCCTTTTCCTCTCTAGGGGCTGCATCGCTCAGTGAGCAGACACACTGGAGCCAGAGCACTGAGTTGCACCCCATGGCTCTGCTTCCTACGACCCATGTGACCTTGGGCAATCTACACATCCCCTCTGTGCCAGAATAGATGGGGATGGAAAGGAGTTGCTGTGAGGATTACAGAAGATTGCATCTGTAAGGCATTTAGAACAGAGCCTGACACAACGAAAGTATGGTTAATGAACATGCTCCACTGCATTGGAAACTTCGTGATAGAAGGGTTCTATTTTTGGCCCCTGATATTCTGATAAAAGTACCTGATAACAGCGTCAGTATATGACAAGTACTCCATAAATATTGCCTCAAAGAATGTCTACGTGAATAGATACTCTGGCTCTGCCTTCCGTTTCCCAGCACTTGGGGTTCTCTATCATCACACTCACTGCAATGTAGAGGATCTTGAAGAAGAGAGAACAAAATGTATTACAATTTTTTAAAATATTTTATTTATTTTTATGTGTATGAATGTACTGCCTGCATGTAAGCGCACCTGTGTCATGCAATGCCCACGCAAGTCAAAGTGGGCATTGGATCCTGGAACTGGAGCTAAGAATGGCTGTTAATTGCCGTGTGGATGCTGGGAACCAAACCCCGGTCCTCTGCAAGAACACTCAGAGCTGTTAACCACTCCAGTCCAATAAATTTCAATCTTTTAAAAAACATACTCTGACAGACTGCATTTGCCTCCAAATATCTGCAACAGTATTTTCAGTCTCGGATGTTCTTCCCAAGCCTTGACACTGCCTCATCAAGAGATGGCGTCCAGGTTCCCTCTATCTGAGTATCGGCAGGCCCTTTGACTGCCACGACTAATAGAGAATGGCGGATGGACATCATACAACCTCCCAAGACTAAGTCACAGAAAGAGATACAACTTCTGCCAGGCTCTTTCTTAACACACTTGGCACACGGAGCAGTCGTGCAGGAAGCACAGAGCCACCCACACCTTAGGGAGGCCCAAGCTAGACTGTATGGAGAGACCACAGAAAGAGGCCTTGAGTCTCACTGAAGAGGAAGAAATTCTGGCCACCCCTAGCTGCCCCAGCTTCCCTACCTATACCCCAGCTCTATCTGGATCTGACAGTTATAACTGTATGAGCCACCCCGAGGCAGAACAACCCAGCTGAGTTGTCTCCCAATTCCTGACACACAGAAATAATCCATGTGCGGTTTCCAGTATTAAGGGCATTCTTACGCTGCAGTAGATAGATAACTTTGACCAAGTTCTTCACAAAGCATAACTGCCATGCCTGGCTTAGTGAGCCACATCCCCTTGGAGCCTCAATTGACTGCTTGGTGCCTGATGATGGTGGGGACTTTCTAGTAGGGATCCAAACATAGTCTCCCCCAATCTAGCTGAGGAGTCTCATCTTGGTGGTACACAAGAGCTCCAAGCTTTCACCTTCAGACTCAAGACCAGAGTCTCAGGAATCTAGCCCTGGTTTCTGCCGTGCCAGCCCTCTTCAGTAGTCTTCAGTGAGGACCCTGCTGTCTCTCTTTGCTCCTGGTGGCCATGAAGTCCAAGCACCTTTTCTCATTGGTTCTTTTTTGAGAAGTTTCACACCTCCTTCTATCTCCTGTGGTAATCCCAACGTCCTTTTGTTGTTAATGTCAGAGTGGTGATAAAAGTGAGTGTCTATAAACCCCCCGTCCACACTGATTAATGTGATGGAGTTGGTTCTAAGAGGGGAGTCACATTTATCAGGATGATGGAGGATCTGTTTCTCACATGGGCTAGTCTAACTGCATATTTACACAAATTAAACAAATAATTGTGCTTTCAGTAATCTTTTCCAGTAAAATGTTTTAGAAGCTGTTCGCTCAATCTCGCCAATATGGTTCCTTCTACAGAAGTCCATCCTGGGTCCTATCACCCAAGATTCAGCTTCAGAGTTGGGCTCAGCATCTGAACTTTTAAATCTCTACAAGTTACTGTTCAGCAAAGATGAATGGCTACAGGCCAAGAAAGTGGTTCAGGACAATTGCATGAGGAATGAGAAGACAGAGAGGAAAAGTTAGAGAAGCTCAAAGCAAGCTGGAGGAATGCCCATCTTGAAGCTGGGCGAAGAATAGGAAAGAATAGGAAAGAGTTGGAGATTTTGTGGAGGAAATGGCACTTGCCTAAAGAAAATGAACTCTCAACTGACAGAGAACAGTTCATTTCAGGTAGAGAAGGTAGGTGGGGCAAATCACTGGTGATAGGAAAGCCTGACCCTGTGTGGGGAGTAAGAGCTTGCCACAGGCTGAACGTTGTGTCCTCTCCACCCCACAAATCATGTTGGAAGTACTAAGCCCATACTCAAAGTAAGAAAGGAAATAATTAAACCTAAATAAGGTCACACAGGCGAGACTCTCATCCAACAGGCTTAGAATCCTATTCTGTAGCTATTCCCTCCAGACTGAGACATTCTTTCCTGGAGGTAAACTCCTGAAGACTGAGGAAGTAAACAAACCTAACTAGGCTCCTGAAGCTCCTCAAAGTTACAAGTCACAAAGCCCCTCCCTAAGGTTATGAAAGGAGTAACAATTGCCAATAACCCCCCCCCCCCCCCCCCCCCCATCCCCCCTGCCACCACCATCCCCATTCACAACCATCATCACCACCATCACCACCACTACCACCACCATCACTATCATCATCATCATCACCGCCACCACCACTATCATTATCACTACCACCACCACCATCGTCACCCCCATCACCACCAGCAGCACTACATTCATTCCTTGCAGCTTGGGGTGGCTGGACGCCCAAAGGTTATAAAAGGAGAAACAATTGCAAATAACCCCCCCCCCCGCCCGTCCCCAATAAATTCACTGGTTCATTAAGCTAGATTGGGTGGAATCATTTTGGTCTGTATTGTTCCTCTATTTGGGGCATTTTCCCAAGCAAAAGACACACGACACAGTCCTAGAAGAAGAGATACCATAGAACTCTTTCTCTGTGACAGGAAAAACCACTGGGGACACAGCAAGAAATGACCATCCGCAAGCCATCAAGGGAGCCCTCACTAGAGCCTACTAATAATCCCACTTTGATAGTGAGCTTGCAGCTCCTGGAACTGAGGAAAAACTAAGCTTTTGTTGTTTAGGCACCCTGTTTATGGTATTTTGCTTCGGCAGCCTGAGAAAACTAATACATTTGGTCAAAGCACAGGATGATTTGGCTGATAACAGCTTCATCTGGAAGGTAAGTTGGAACCAGATCCTGGAAGTCTATGTGCCAGGTTTTGGGTAGATCATATTTTAAAAGAGCCTTGGGGTGTAACATGGTGATAGCATAGTTGCCTAGCGTGCACAAGTCCTTAGGTTTGATCTCCAGCACACATACACATATCCACTTCAGGCTCTGCAGGGGCCGGTGGGGAGGGGCAATTGAAGATTTTATAATAAATCCTATCTAAGGACTAATTTTGGGAAAACTCTTATTTGAAAATGAGCTGCTACCTTCAGACATCCCTAGAAAAACTGGGCTGCTGAAGTCTAACTCTGAGATATGGCTCAGGTGATTTACTCTGAGGTCTGGAATAAGTCAGCATGGGAGAACAGGCTTTAACTTAATTAGGGGTGCCTGGACTAGAACCAGAGCCTCCCAGAGCCCCCTTTCAACAGTAGTGTTCCAGCAGGACGCAGGAGACTCATTAAACTGCTTTTGCTCCTGAGAAACAATGATTGCTAAAGAACAAAGGTTTATAAAATCAATAACCTTATCATGAGGAGAGGAGGAGGCCAGGTGGCCTCTAAAGTTGGGGGTGTGAGTCAGAGTGAAAGATTATTTTACATTCTGTTCACCTGTCAGAGAAATCATCACAAGAAATCCCTAGGACACCAGTGGTTTCTAGGACACAGCGCAACACCTTTAATACAGTCTCTCCACATCTGCCAGGTGCTATGTTAAGTGTTTCACAAATTAGGTTTCATTTAATACTCATAACAACTTTATGAGCTAAATCTTATCCATTTTAGGAATGAGGGCACTGAACTTCTGTGTTCATTTGGGGGGGGGTGGGGATTAAGGGAAACAAATCCAAATAAAATATCAAGGCCACACCCACTTAGACAGATCATGGACTTGTCCTGGTCTTCAATTCCACCAGACTGACAGGAAATCAGCAGCTGTCCTAACTACCCTGTCCCCAAGATTCTCATTACAAACTCAATTCAAGATTAGGGACATCAGGAGCTGGAAAGATTGTTCATTGTTTAAGAGCATTTTTTGCTCTTGCAGAGGATCTGAGTTTAGTTCCTAGCACCCACAACTGCCTATAACTTCAGCTCCAGGGGATCAGATGCCCTCTTCTGGCCTCTTTGAGGACCTGCACACACACAGATACACAAATTTAAAAATATGCCTTTAAAAAAGTAGAGAACAACAAAAGTCAGAAATTCAGTGTCATTTGCCTTGGATGTAGCTAGCTGTATGTAGTTTGCAAAATGTTCTCTGATGAATCTCAATTCATGCCTTAGTTATGACCTTCTTTAAAAAATATTTTGTTATTTTAATTTTATGTGTATGAGTGTATTGCCTACATGTAGGTAGGTGCACCTGTGTCGTGCAGTGCCCAGGGAGGTCAGAAGAGGGTGTAGGATCCCCTGGAACTGGAGTTATGGATGGTTGTTAGCCACCATGTGGGCACTGAGAATCTAATCCAGGTCCTCTGCAAGCGCATCAGTGCTTTTAACCGCTGAGTCATCTCTCCAGCCCCTGCTATAACCTTCTTAGCTGGATCAGGCAGCTTCCCACCAGTAAGTCTTGGCTCAAACTCCTCTTCATGCTAACATTCCACTGTGCCACCTGAGTTCATCTGTGGTGAAGTTCTTTCCACCAAAAAGACAGCACTCACATGACATTCTATTTGGAGGCTCTTTCCAGAGGACAGATAAGCCATTGGTGGCCCAATTACATACAGCTTCCCACCTTGAGTAGGCTAAATTGCAATTAAAAAGCTACTCTTGGCTTCACCACTGTGAGGAATGTTTTATCATGGTGAGAAACAGTTACCTAAAAATTCTTCTTATAATTTAGCAGAATTGCTACTGAATGCCTTGTACAGTCTGTCAAAAAATGGACCCTCAGATGACATGTCCAAGTCCTAACCTCTGGTACCTGGGAATGTGACTTTGTTGGGAAATAGAATCTTTGTAAATATAATTAAGGATCTTGAGATAAAACCATGTTGACCTTGGGACGAGCCTTTAGTCCAATGACTTATATTCTTCTGAGAGAAAGGAGAGGTTTGAGAACAAGAAACATCGAGACTAAGATTATAGTGATATACTAACAAGCCAAGGAACACCAGAGCGGATCTACAGCTACCAGACGCTGAGAAGGAAGTCTAGAACAGGCTCTGCATCAGAGCCTTCTGACATCTCAATTCAGGACCTTTAGTTTCTGGAACAGTGAGGAAATACATTTTTGTTATTTTTAAAAATTTATTTTTATTTTATGTGTATGTTTTACTTGCATGTATGTAAGTACACCATGTGCACTGAATGTCCACAGAGGCCAGAAGAAGGCACATGATCCTCTGGAACTGGAGTTTGGAAGGTTGTTAGCCACCATGTGGGTTTTGGGAACTGAACCTGGGTCTTCTGCAAGAGCAGTCAGTGCTCTTAAACACTGAGTCATCTATCCAGCCCCAACAATCGTGATTTTAAACCATTAAATTTCTAGTACTTTATTACAGCAGTTCTAGGTAATTAATATATCATTTATCTTATACTACAATACTAGGGATTAAGCAACAAATTCTGTGCAAGAAAATAGTGTTTCTTTACAGATGGTCTTGTATATTCTCTCTTACCAGAAGGGAGAAAGAGGTGTGTAACCCGACAGTGTCATCATTAGAGTTTAAGTTCAACATTTTCCAATTCTGCATTCTTGCTATAAACATACCATTATCTTTCTGTTTTCTTTCATTTTTCAGCTTATGCATAGTTATGGTTTTACTATAAATCATCTGAAGTCTCCTTTGAAAAAAGATGACTATAAAACTATAAACCCCATCAGAATGGCTAAGAGAGAAGCCAAACTTCCTAGGCTTAAAATCTCAGCTCCACATTTGAGCTGGGTGACTGTGGTCGGGACCTCCGGGTCTTCATACACTCAGCTGTGAATTGGGAACAATATTTGAGTATCCCTATAGTAGTGTTGTAAAGGATTAAATGACTAACAAATACACCCAAAGCATAAAAGTATCCAGTCAATAAATGCTGGCTAATCCTATTATTTGTCTATTACTGCTTGCTGGTATTTCATTGCCTGCAAGATGACATTCAAGGTCCTTCCACAGCACACAGTCTTCGAGGGCTAGTCATTTACTAAGAAGTGCATCCTATTTGATCTTCTGTCAGTACTGACCACATCTACACCCTTGGCTGTCTGTTCTGCTCGGATGCCCTGCTTAGTTCCTGATACCCTTCAAGGCTTGACTCCAGTCTTTCCTTCTCTGAGACCCATCCAGGCCTTCCTTAGACTGGGTAGTTATTCATCATCTCAAAGTGCTTGGTGCCTTAGCCTGCTCCCATGCTTCTAGCTCACCTCTTTCATGACCTTTTAGAGAGATTTGCACTGTGTGCCTCTTGTCTAGAATATGTCTAATCTCCTGGTTTCAGTAGAATCTAGTGGCTGAAAAAAAAATGAGCTGCAAGGTTGTAGTAAGGGAACAGCCCTGTCTGAAGTCTGTCTTCTGACAGACCAGCATGGCCCTGGAAGGGATGGGCAGCATCTGACAATTTAAAACCCTAAAAGGTTCCATAAGCCACACTGTCTAATATGTTTAGGTTATAAGATGGCTTTTCCATCAGGGCCTTAATACCTCAGTTGGTTAAAGGTCATTATTCACTCAGAGCCCCTGACCCCTTACTTTTGAGAGTTAATAAATATCTCTAGAAGAGACAGAGTATCCAGGTGGCTTTGTTTGTTCACAGCTGAGGCATGACATCAAATCCTCTGAGAGGTTTACCCTCATGCCATTGTCTAGGGCCTTAGATTTGGCATTTGGTGATAAGTGTGACTGTGCATGTTTGTGTGTGTGAATGGGATATCATGGAATCATCCAGTGAGAATCAAAAGATGTTAGACTCAGTGAAAAACCTATACATGACCTGGATCTAGCAAGCCTGTGTCCCACCACACCATACTCAGGCTTCTTCCCATGACATTTCAGTACACACACATACATACACACATACACACACATACACACATACACACACATACATACGCACACATACACACATACACACATACACTCACATACATTTCCACACACATATACATACGCACACATACACACATACATACACACATACACTCACATATACATACACACACATACACACATACATACATACATACATACACACATACACACATACATACACATACACACATACATACACACATACATAGATACACACATACATACACATACACACATACATACACACACATACATACATACACACATACATACATACACACACACACACACACATTCCTTCTTCCTACCTGGAGCAGGATACAGAATATAGGAGCCCAGAATAGTGCAGTGAGGGCCTGTGCATTGCAGGAACAAGGGCCAGAGCCAGCACAAGAGAGAAGAGGGACAAGCAGGGATGTGGGTCCCTAAACAGGAAGGTCTCTTATGCTCCAGGAACCTCTTGAGGCTGTGCCTTTTGACACCCTCCATCATTCAAAGAAGCTTAGTGGTCTCCATGCTCAGTATTCAGATGCATGAATATCAGGGTGTTCCCACATATAGTCATAGAAGACATAGTGTTAGAGGGATGGAGAGGACGTCCAGGGTGAGTTCACCTCACTGAAATCAGCTAGAGTGGGAAAACATGGAATGTGGATCCATGTAGGTCTGGGTTGGAGTGTGGGAAAGCCTGGATGGAGAGAAGGAAGGCAAGTAGATGGGCAAAGGGCACCAGGTTCTGCTCCCTGTGACCCACCACAGTTCATTTTCTTATACACAGAAATCCCAGCACCATCAGGCTCTCCCCATCCCCACCTTTCAGCCCCTTCAGTCCCAGCTTGTCAGGTGTGGTGGGCGGGTAACCTTGGTCCTTCGTCCATTTGTCACCCTCTGACCCAGTCCTGTCATGAGCATGTGAGAAAATGAAACTCAGGGGAGCTCTTATCAAGAACTGACCTGCCTTGAGCCTGAATTATCCCATGCAACTGAACGCTTCTCTGGCTAAAAGTCAAATGCCCACAGGAGGCAAGATACAAAGTCAACATCTGGCCATCTGCAGAGCCAAAGGTGCCTGCGCTTGGGTGTAGAGGTGAGGTTAAATACCAACTGCAGCAAGCAATGACAGTCAGCTGGTCAACAGGTAATGACTGAGCCCCTGAGGGGTGTTAGGCACCCTTCTGAGTGAGGAATGCTGGTAGCCATCCCCAGTGAAATGAAAACACTATAGACCAACCCAAGTCTGAAGGGCTGGTTGTGTGTGTGTGGCACAGTGACTTTGTTAGGGTTTGACTCCTCCTGGCCTCTTACACCCTATGACTTAATATGAACCATGTGGTTCTCCTAGCCTCAGTTTCCTCATTTGCTAAATGGGAATGATAAAACTAACAACCTTAGAGGGCTAAGAGGATGATGTCAGTTAAGTCAGGCACTTGGGATAGTGCCTGGTTCATGGTAAGCACGGCGGGAATTCATTACCATCAACCTGGATGCTACCTCATAAAAATGCTGGAGGTGTGTGGCGCTGACACTTACAGGGCTTTTTAAAGAGGCCACCCAGGGCCTGCCAGCAGGAGTCCCATCAGCAGTGACAAATTGCTGTCAGGCCCCAATCAGATCACTAATTATCCTCAGCCTCCCAGCTCTCAGTCTCCATTCCTCAAACGGGTAAGGAATGGATACCGCTGTTTGTACAGGAGGCCTTGGGTGGTGACCCGATGCCACCACCAGCAAAGTCAGGGCAGACAGTTCTCAGTTCACCATAGAAACAGATGACAAGGCAGTCTAACAGCAGAGGGGGACTTAAGTTGAGATAGAAAAGGCTAATTAATTGAGTGTGGCAAAGAGAGACCCAGAAAAACAAATGTTGTATGTTCACTGGCCAGAGAGCTCCTAGAGGCCCCCAAAACAATATAGGCTATTGTCATCGCTCTTGGTTACCCACTAGAACTAGATGATAAAACTCTATTTCTGAATACAATATACACCTTGGATATAAGATACATGGAAAACAAACTGGAATTGAGTTAGAAGCATCTTCCCTGCTGGGAAGTTTATAATGCTAGGAGTTGCTATGCAGGCTCCTGAGGAGAAAAATAAAAAGCTTCATCAAAGGTCTTTGTGAGCTGTTGACTCTATACAGTATAATTCTGACCTGCCAAGCAAGATGTATCCACTGGTGCAACAGGGCCAAGAATGTTTTGGAGCTAACCAACCACTACCTGGTTGGATTTGAGGCCTGCTCCACAGGAAGGAATATGTGTCTAATACCTGGTCAAAAGCCCATGGCTGAGAGGGCACAGCACCTAGGGGAGAATGCACCACTAATGTTTCGCTAAATGGACATGCAGCCAAATTGCTTCTTCAACATTTATGTTTATACCCTTGAACCAACGCTGCCTTTAGCTTGGGTCAGAGAAGTTTCTTTGTGCAGAAGGTGACAGTTAAAGTCTCACAGTTGGTCAAAGTGCTGAGAATATGCCACTTTTTAATGCTCAGTCCTAAAGGAGACATCGACATCACCTTTCCAAGGCCACAGGAACATCACGGAAGGATTGTGAGAGCTGGAGGACCGAGAGGAAAGCTACAAAACGCTCTCTTCTGGATATAGCAGTCATCGCAAGCATGAACACATGGCAACTACGGTTACCAGCCAATACCTGAACACACACACACACAAGACATCGGGGCCCAGGGGATAGCTGGGAAGAAGAAAGTTAGCAAGAGTGGGAGAGCGAGGCGAGAGGGTGATGGTAAGCACAGTCACAATACATTCTTCATCAAAAATAAAGAATCAAAGAGTGGGCTATGAACTTCCATAATTTATAAAAACATACATAGTTGCTTCCTTTTAAAAATGTTGCTTATTATGATGTGTGTGAGCATGTGTGTGTGTGCTGTTCATGGGGTATGTACACATGTGTAAAGGTCATAGGACAACTTCGTGGAGTCAGTTCTTTCCTTCTACCTTTATGTGGGTTCTGAGGCTTGAACTCAGGTCAGCAGCCTTGAGTGATAAGTGCTTTACCCGCTGAATCATCCCATCAGCTCCCATTTAACCCATTTTAATGATGATTGGATGGGAATAAGCAAGGAGAGCATTCAGTGTTCTTTTCTTAAAAAAATATTCTTTTTATTATTTTTTTAATGTTTTTGAATGTATTCCTACAAGTGCACCTGTGTCATGCAATGCCCGCAGAGGTCAGAAGAGGATGTTGGATCCCCTAAAACCAGAGTTACAGATGGTTGTTAGCTGCCCTGTGGGTGCTGAGAATCAAACTCAAGTCCTCTGCAAAAGCAGCCAGTATTCTTAACTGCTGAGCCATCTCTCCAGCCCCAAATTCAGTGTTCTAAGAAGAACTCAGGGAGATTTTCTACCCCTAGGGCATGATCTGAAATAATAGGAATGCCCAGCCCCGAGTCCCGTAGATTGTAAACCCTCTACAGTGCTCAGGGTATCTGCACTGTTCAATGTGGTAGCCACATGCCTTGAGCAGCAACTGGGCACTTGAAATGAGGCTTAAGTTGAGCTGTGCTGTGTGTATATACCTTGGATTGTCAAGCTCAGTATAAAAGATAACAATCTCATCAACGGCTTTTTCAAGTTTAATCTATATTAAAATCCTAGCTAGCTTTTTTATATATTGGCTAAATAAAAACATATTACTTTTTAAATTATTTTTTTTATTTTATGTGTATGAGTATATTGCCTGCATGTATGTGGGTGCACCCGTGTCATGCAATGCCACGGAGGTCAGAAGAGGGCTTCAGATTCCCCTGGAACTGGAGTTAAGAACAGTTCTTAGCCACCATGTGGGCGCTGGGAATCGAACCTGGGTCCTCTGCAAGAGCAGTCAGTGCTCTGAACCGCTGAGCCATCTCTCCAGCCCCTGACTAAATAAAAATATATTATTAAGTCATCCTTCCTTCGCATCCATTGATTACTTGCAGCTTCATCTTGAGGTGGGACCCCATGACATCTCCCCACCCGTTCACCTTGACATGAAAACTGTTTTTGTTATAACAGATCTCTTTAGGCTCCATACTGTGGCTATTTTATTGGTGCAGCTTCTATAGCATGTCTGGAACACACTAACTGGAATGTATAGCAGGTGTCTTGTCCCTCTGGCTCTTATGTTCTTTTTTACTTTTTTGATCTATTTTTTGTATATATATATTTATATTTTTTTATGTTTATGAGTGTAGTGCCCGCATGCATGTAAGTGTGCCTGTGTCATGTGTCGTGCTGTGCCAACAGAGGCCAGAAGACAACATCAGACCCCCTAGAACTGGAGTTACAGATGGTTGTTAGCCACCATGTGGGTGCTGGGAATCGAACCTGGGTCTTCTGCAAGAGTCAGTGCTCCTAACCACTGAGCCATGTCCCCAGCCCCTGGCTCTTATGTCCTTTCTGCCTCCTTTTCTGTGATGCTCCCTGAGCCTTAGGTGTAAAGGTTGCATTGTAGGTGTGTCATTTAGGGCTGGGCATCTCACAGTCAGTTTTCTCCAGGAACTAGCTCCCTGAAAGTTATCTAATCTCAAATGGACAACTCTAAACACAGGTACACCTGAAAACCACTGAAATGAACTCAGTGCATCATGGATAGGTAGATGGTAGGTAGGTAGGTAGATAGATATACAGATGGATAGATAGGTAGGTGTGTGCATAGATCTATGTAACAATAACAAAGAAGAGGGCAAGAAACTGAAAGGGAGTCAGGGAGATGGGAGGAGTTGGGGGGGGTACTAGCAGGGATGGAAATAATGCAAAGACAATACTCATATGAAATTCTCAAAAGCAAAAAAATACATAAAAATATGTATATATCATCAAAATTAATTCCACTTACTTCTATTTCTTTAACGTGACTCCTAGAAAATCTACCACTATCTGTGTGGCTTTATATTTCTATTGGTTGGTGGAATTAGATAAAGGATGGTGTTTGGGGGCCTGTTTTTCCCAGAACTGGGGAAAGCTAGCTGAGCTATGCTTGGTTTCTTTTTGCTCAGATAGTGAGCCGATTTAGCAATGTCAAGAACACTTGACCAGGCATCTACAGATCCAGTGGGTCATCTCACCTCAGCCATTAGGTTGCTGTGGGGTCCTGGCAGCAACAGTAACCACAGTAAATGCATCTGCCACGTTTTTCAGAGGCCAGATATTGCCCTCAGCATTTGACATATGTAAAGGTCTCACAAAGACTCTACCAGACAGGAACTATTATTAGCTCCATTTGTAGGAGCTAAATAACAAGGCTCAGCGAAGAAAAATAACAGAGATAGGACTCAAACCCCAGGCAGTCTGGTTCGAGGGTCTGAGTATGAATGTCTCTATTATCTCAAGTTACCTAAACTAGCCTGGATTCAGTGTCATTGCCTATAAAGATAGTTAACATCTTCTCTTCTTACCTCATGGAATTGTATGAAGATCGGAGAAAGGCATGAGTGACCATAAACTGTAGTTAGAAGCTTAAGAGAGAAAATTATATTGAAGGATCTTCCTACCTGTATGGTTGTGATAGTTTGCTTTTTTATTTATTTATTATTGTTGTTTTTTGAGGCAGGGTCTCCCTGTAGCCCCAGCTGGCTTGGAGCTCACTATGTAGATCATGCTGGCCTTGAACTCACAAAGATCCTCCAACCTCTGCCTCTTGAGTGCTGGAATTAAGGGTGTGTGCCACCACTCAGTTTTCATTTGTAACTGGTACAATCTAGAACAACCTTGGTAAGGGAGTCTCAGTGAGGGGTTGTCTAAGTCAGGTTGGCCTGTGGGCATGTCTGTGAGGAGTTATCATGATTATGTTCATTGATGTGTGGGAAAACCCAGCCCACTGTGGACAGCACCATTCCACGAGTTCATGATATGGTTTATCTGGGTCTGTGGGTTGAGGGGGGAGATGATGAGAAGCTATCGTGTGGGATCCTAAATGAGGGAGGTGACGGGGCTGCAGAATGAGGAGGGAAGGGCCTGAGGGGAATTTATGACTTTATGTTGGTTGGAGGTAATCTGAACCACCTGGTGCCTGGAGCCCAGCCGAGTTCAATTTACTTCTTCCTGCCCTGGGCTGCAGGGTTTCCACCTACAAGTCTTCTGTCCAAGTCCCTGGAGCCAAACCTGATGGTAAGGGAGCTGGTACTTAAAATCAAATCACCCTTACTCTGTCTCCATTCTGATAGCTGCACTTCCGCCCTGTCCCCACAAGATACCTCAGTCCTGGGATTCAGATCCTTGCCTATGCCTGTGTCTCAGCAACCTGCCCGTAGGTTCCTGAAGCCTTTTTCCTGGTCTTCTGCACTTCAGTGACCTTCACCTCCTCTGCACCACTGGGTCCCTGGGCATTTCTAGGATGTGAAACCATTCTTCACACCTCCTCTGCCTGCCCTAATGCTCAGCCCACTGCCCTACCCACTTGTAGGTCCCATCCAGTGACAGGGTCAGTTTCATTCTTTCGTTTTTACCTTTAATTTTTTTTTATTGCTATATACTCTCATGTATCCCAGAATGGCCTCAAATTCATTATGTAGCCAAGGAAAACACTGAACTTCTGATCCTCCTGCCTCTACCTCCCAAGTGCTAGGGTTACAGGCACGCACCACCATGCCCAGTTTTATGTGGTGCTGGGGACTGTACTCCAGTTTTGTGTGTGATAGACAAGCATTCTACCAGCTGAGCTATCTCCATAGCCCAATTTTTCTCTCCATTTCTCTTTCCACTTCCTCATCTGGAAACAAGTAAGTAGTTTGAATGATCCTGAGGGCCTTTAACAGAGCAAACATTCTGTGATTCTCAAATCAGATCAGTGATAACAGTGAACATCAGGGCTCACACAAAATGTCTTGACCCAGGGCCATAGTTGTCTTAAGACTTAACCTGGTGGCCACATAATTTCAACAGTCTGCAAAAGCAAAACCCATCGGTCAGGCTTGGCTTTAGTCATTGTACCAATGAAGCATGCATTAGCTGCTTGTTGAACTGCTCCAAATCTCATTAATTTCCTCATAGCCCCAGCATTCTAATTCTTCTCCACATCCACCTGAAGAACATTTACCCCTTCATTCTCCTAAGTTCTGTAAAGAAAGGCCAGACACTTCCGTGCTCCCTCTGAATCTCAGTCTGCAAAGCAGCTACCTTTAAAGAGGCCGAAACAACAAAGATGCCACTTGAGGACAAATGAGGTCATGCCTGGCCCTTGGACTTGTCTCTTCAAGTTCTGCTCGGGTGGCTGTGCACAGAATGAATTTTGGCTCCCAGCTGGTTGTGACAGCCCAGGCCCAGGGACATTGTACATGTGGGTAACTCACAAGGGCCAGGTAGTCATCTCTGCCAAAGTTCTTGCAGGAGGGAGGTTCTGAATCCCAAAGGTGGAAAAGGCCTGCAGGGAGCTCAGGCCAGACCCTCTACTTTACAAATCGTAAAATGAGGTCCAGAAATGTCAAGCACTTTCTTAGAGAGCTGTGCTCTCTCCATCCCATCTGACCTGAAAATTCCACTTTGTGTACTTTGTATCAGGGATCCACTTACACAAGCACGATGATGTCAGCAAGGTTACCTATCACAGCCCTGCAGTACAGCAGAGGTGGGAAACAGGCTCACTGTCCATCCACAGAAGACTGAGTGTCCATGACATAATGGCACATGTAGGAATGAGGCCACTCTCAGGATAGGGAGATGGCTCAGGGAAAGCACTTATGCAAGCATGCAGATCTGAATGTGGGTTTGGATCCCTAGCATCCACGTCAAGAACCAGGTGCAGTCAAGAACCTAGGGCTGGGGAGGCAAAGACAGAAGATTCCCTGGGACTTGCTGGCTGGCTAGACTGGCTAAATGGATGAGCTCTGGGTTCAGGCTACATCTGCCCATCTCAACTCAGACTCTACAAAACAAGCCTCTCAAGGTAGCCCTACGCTGCAGTAGCACAGAAGTTCCAAAAACAGCACAGTATCACCCCAAAGCACTGTGTATCCATCCCCCCAGCCTCCTGAGAAACTGGTACCTTTCACCCTCATGTGATAATGGGGCAGCTTGCTTCTTTACCAGAGATCAGACAGAACTTTGAGGTGTTAAGGAGACAGACATGGTGCCAGCATGGCCCCAGGCAAGGGTTAACAATGAGTCAGCTACCAATTGGTTTTCATTTCTCAGGGTGTCTCCAATGACTGCAGCATGCCTCTGCCAGAACACCATCATAAATACCTTCCATGGCCAGCTCTGACCCTGTAAGGGACAGAAGACACAGATTCCAGAGCATCTTTGATGTCTCAGGAGGAGGACCTACAGTTCCTGAACAGCAAAGATACAGGCCCCAATGCAGCCAACACTCCACCTAACACTTTAAAAAAATTAATTTTTTTTATTTTATGTGCATGGGTATTTTGCCTGCTTTTAAGTGCACGTGTGCATGCAATGCCCAAAGAGGCCAGAAGAGGGCACTTAATCCCCTAGTACTGGAGTCACAGAGCCACCATATGCGTGACTGGGAACTGAACCCAGGTCCTCTGCAAGAGCAGTCAGTGGTCTTAACCGCTGAGCCATTTCTCCAGCCCCTACCTTGCACTTTTTGGAGATATGACTCCTTCATTCAGTCTTCTATTTCTTCATTTGTGAAGCGTAGACATCCCTCTGAACCTGTTTTGATGAGATCGTGACTCACACATCTCACTGTCTGGGCTTTACAGTACGTTCCAATAAAATACATTCTTACTCACTATCCTCAGGCCTCTTGGGGTAAGTCTATAGCGCAGCTCTCCGCGCCGGGACTCCCTAAGCGACATTCACCCTTCCATCCCCCGCCTCGCCGCTCTATACTCCTAGTTTGGGCCCTGCGCCATTCCTAGTCTCGGGGCCCCAGACACCTGGGGAACCAATACTGCTTCCTGACCCTTCTCACCCAGAGCAACTCAGTCCCTTTCTTGGGCTCCAGGAGCACCGCTTCTGGTCCTGGCCCCGCCCTCACCTCTCTCTGTGTCCCTGGGCCTGCACCACCGGCTAACTCTCCTAGCCTGCACTACTATCCTCAAGCCTCTTGGGATAAGTCTATAGCGCAGCTCTCCGCGCCGGGACTCCCTAAGCGACATTCACCCTTCCATCCCCACCCCTCGCCGTTCTATACTCCTAGTTTGGGCCCTGCGCCATTCCTAGTCTTGGGTCCCCAGACACCTGGGGAACCAATAGTGCTTCCTGATCTTTTTCACCCAGACCAACGTAGTG
>NW_008335436.1:1213244-1243395 GCF_000622305.1 Nannospalax galili
AGAGATTAGAGACTCATGTGCAAACATCTGAGTGTTAGTTGCATTAAAAATGAGTTTTTCTGTATGAAACAGCATATTTTAAAATGAAATGGAGATATTTTTTAAAGGGTAAAATATCATTCAATTTTATGTCTTATAGGGTTTATACTGAGTTCAATATTGTATAACTCTATTAATTCAACTGTAAACCTAAAAATTTACAGCCAATTTTGAAAGAGATGTATCTTATCTCTGGAAATTGTTATGGAATGTGTCAATGCTGTTGTAATGAAATGTTTCTTCTAATTATGTTTATTAAATAAATAATTAAAAAAAATACATTCTTACTCAACTGAGCCTTACATCATCAAGACCTGGTCCAATACTGGGTCTGGAGTGCCATTTGGGGTTCTTTGTGCCAGACTAGTTCTGAGAAAATTCTATAAAGATGCGCTTTTCTGTCTCCACCAACTGTCCATGTGATACGGCCTCAACCAATGTCCACTAGAACATCTGAAATTCTTTCAACTCAGACCCACTGCCTGCATGTGGCCCACAATGAATCTAGATCAAGTTGTCCTTGTCCCAAGTGACATTTTCTATCCAGTCACTCTACAATTTACTCTCAACTTTTCCATATCTTATTCTGAAAGCTTTCTTATGAAAACAGAAGGAAATTACATATTCACTAAACTAAGCTCAAAGGACAGATACCCTCTCTATGCCAACTGCCAGCATGTCTAGAGTCATCTTGTCTGAAGTCAGAACAAGACTGAGACCATTACAAGAAGAAAGCCCAGATCTGATTTGGCACAGAGCTAAGATTCCAGCTCGTCAACATGGCGTCACTCTGTCCCTTACTTCTCTCTGCAGACATCTGCTGCTTTTGGCATCATGCATGGCGTCCATCAGTAACAGCCAGGAAGTTAATCCTGAGGCCCCAGCACTGGACAGATTCATGCCTCTGCATTTAGTCTTTCTTCTTTATGAATGGGATCAACTATAATTAGTGTACTCCATGGCAAGCCATTAGATTTCAGAACCTTTATCTGTAGTAAAATGATATTTCTATTTTACAACAAAATACTTGGTAATTAGTTGAAGTGTACAGTCAACCTCATAAACAAACACGATTTGTACGCAGATGGTTGGCCACACTCTGGACATCTCCAAGAGTAGGAGCCTGGGGTGGAAACAAGGTGATGGAAGCTGGGAATAGCTTGGCCTCTTCCTTTGTCACTGCTGACTTGGGTGATTTGGGTTTCACAAAGTACTGCTGACCTTGAACTCACATTCTTCCAGAGTGTGTGGGAAACTGTCACCTGCTGTTGGTTAAGGAACTTTGGGCTAGATTTTTGGCCATCAACACAGCTAATCAACAGGCTAAACAAATCAGATAGTAATTAATCCCTGATAGCAAGAACATTTCCATTAAAACTCTGGTTTGGTCTCCAGAGAAGCCATGGTTGCTTCTCCCAGTGTTTATAGGTGTTGGACTTGTGCAAAGACAGTGGGTTCAAAGGCCTTAGGATTCTCGACCCCTTTATTCAGCCCTACCACTTGGCTGACCCAAGAACAGAGAATGTTGGAATCACCTACTCAGGAGTCCCCTCCAGGTTGCACACTGCCTTGTCTAATGTGCTCTCTCCCCACCCAGCCCCATTTGCCCTACATAGAGTTACAAGTTCAGTCTTACTAAGGAACAGCCCTTATCACATTCATTAACAGCCACAAACCTGTGATGACTCCCTGTTGTCACCACAGAATGAGACAAAGTCCTTAGTAATTTACTTAGTTGAAACTGTGAGTGGTACAGTGCCATTTTTTCAATAGTACTGATGCTAAGGCCTAGGCCTCTGGCAGCTGATGGGCAGTTTCCCCATTCCTGGGGAGTCTCTCTACCAGCATGTGTCTATGACAAGTTTCTGTTTAAGGGAGTGTATGGTACCTCTAGGCCAGGGTTTCATCTTACATAGTAATTACCATTGGCTGGTAGGAGAGTCACAACAATCAATCACGAATATCTTACCTGGCACAGGTATGAGGAAGGGAACTGGTCCATGGCAATTACTCCTCATTTTTTCCATTTACATGTGATAAAATCAAGAAAAGTGCAAGCTTTCTCCCCAGTGTGTGCGCGTGTGTGCACGTGTGTAACCACAAGCCACACAGAATACTCTTTATCACTAGCAGGCCATTTACATGTGATAAAATCAAGAAAAGTGCAAGCTTTCTTCCCAGAGTGTGCACGCGTGTGCACGTGTGTAACCACAAGCCACACAGAATACTCTTTATCACTAGCAGTATATTAACGAGTGTGCTCAAAAAAGGTTTTAGTTTCCTGCTACTTGCACACAGAACCTGAGGGCTGGAAGCTGGGTCTAAGCTCCCAGTGAAGGTTGGTGGGAATACCTGTTGGGTGGGAGAATGCAAGGGAAATTCTCAGAGGTCGAGAAAGAGCAACAAACCAATCCCTTTATCCTCAGCAATAATTAAATTAAAAAGAGTATATTTATACGCAAGTTGGGCAATTTGGTAAACAGGCAGAGAGGGGGCCTTTGAGACTGAAGGAAGCTGTCACATGGCTTGCGTCATTTCAAAAGCTAAGATGCCACACTCTACAGTGGCCTTCCTGACTCCACTCTCCTTGCTTTCCTGTTTTCCAGGGCCTTTTCCTCTGCCTAATAATGTATCTAGTTTGTGTTACTTGTGTTTGTAGAACATAATATAGACAGGGACATTTTCTTGTGCACTGCAGTGCCTCCAGTGCCTAAGATAAAACCTAGTATAGTAGAGATTCAATGGATAATAGTTCCAACAGATGAGGAAACTGAGTATCAAATTAGGGAGCTACTGCCAGAGATCAGATTTTGAATATACGGGATGTCCATCTAGTCCCCATAGGAGAGTGTTGGCCGGTCCCAAATGTCAATAATGGCAAGTTAAAAAATACCAGGTTAGAAACAGTATGGGGAGGGTAGGAATGAAGTAGCGGGGTGCAGAGAGGACTGATGCAGACTCTGAATGATGGCATCACTTACACATAAGAAGATAGGCAGGAGTTGGTGAGGGAGGGAATTAAATGCTTGGCTGCTATCCCTCTCCCCCAAATCCCCTTACCAGCTTCCTACTATAGGAGCTTTTAAAGTCAGCTTTTCCTTATGGCCTTAGCATCTCCTCATCCCTAGTTCAGCCCACAACAAAAGTCTCCTGAAGACAAAAATGCTCCTGGTGGAGAACCACTATACTCCAGTCAAAAGCAAGTTCTCCTTTGCTGTAACTTGGCCTCGTGGGAAACTTTTCTTGCCTTGTGGGAGAGCCAAGTTTGAGGCCCTTCACGCGGCTGTCATCTTTCCTGTCTGACTGTGGGCTCTTGATCTGCCCACATGCTGATCCACAGATGGCAGCCTTTTCTCCACACTGCCCTGGGATCTCTCATATGTGAGAACAAGAGACATTAAGACATCAGTTTTTAAAGCATTTGCCACCCTTTGAAGGAGAAATAACAGAATTTTGGGACCAACAGATATCAGTCTAGAGGTTCTGGTCATCACTGGCTGCCTTCAAGTTGTGGGACTATTAAGCCACAGTGCTAAACTGATGTGCAAATGGCTCTAATAGAGCTCTGACATCATAGAGCAGGCTTTGAAACAGAACATCGACAATTCTATCTACTACCACAGAACATGGACCAAAACTGGGAAAGGAACACTAGGGCAGAAAACCAAGCAGCTTGAGTGGCAGTTCTGACAACAGTCCCTGAGGGGCACCCTGAAAGGCTTGGGGTGACTCACTTAGCATTGCCATTCAAAGGGAAAACAACCTGCTTTTTGTTTGGTTTGGCTTGCTTTCTGGTTTAATATTCCACACATCACCCAGGTTGATGGATTTCAGAGAAATGTTTTTTTTTTTTCAAATGACCTATAGTCCCATTTTTTTTAATGTGCCATCCACCCACAGCTTAGATGCTGGCAATTGATATTCTGTAATTTTCTGGAAGGAGCTGAATGAAGCTCTCCAATGCACTCCTAAGTACCACTGACACTTGATGCAGGTAAAAATAAAGAAAGTGGTCATTACACTGGTGGAAAATTCAGTCACAGTTTAAAGACATCGTTGCTCTAAACTGCGGAGGGATTAGGAACCCATGGCTGGATGGAGCAATTACAGGTCATGTTAAATTGCTTATTGCAGGTTGGGGCTAGAAGATACGGCCAAGCAAATTTAATTTACCTTGAAAATAATTAGTGAGATGCAAAGACCTGGAGATGGAAAATTCCTTTAAAACTAATTATTGCTGCTCAAATCTAGCCCATCTCCTTCGGCAGCAAGGACAGCCTGCAGATAAAGATTTCATCTTCTTCTCTTTGAGTGCCACTGAAAGGATCTGTTGGATTACAATCTCAAATCTGTTTGAGTTTAGCCTTAGAGAGGCAGTAGAAGGAGCCAGATAATCAGAGCTTCAAAGTGCAGAGAAAAATGAAAAGCACGAACTAAACCAAGCAATCAGATCCAATTTAAGAGACCTTTGCTTGGTCTAGTAACCCAGGTAACTGTCAGTTCCTTTGTGTGGATGAGGAGACTAATGTCTCCCTCACTCACCAGACCCAGCACACCCTTAGTCACCACAGAAATAGAAATCAAATGGAGTGACACACTGCATTTATGTGCAGTTCCCAGCACTCTTCCTTGGGAACATTCTAAGTGCTGACGCAAAAGTTGTGAAGTCAATTAAAATCATCAGCTACCATTGGCCAGGAAACCAGAATGGAAAAGTAGCTGGGAGTCTAAACACATGCACAGGACTCAGTCTCATATTCCTCAAGGGAGGTAGCAGGAGGTAGGACAGATGATTTCAGTGCATCATGGTATCCTTCGTCCTTTAGATCCTTGTCCATCACCCTATCTGAAGACAGAAACGAAGACAGGTTCCCCTGAGTGCCACTGGCCCTTTATCATGTGATACCTACAGTGGGTTGGAGGAGAGCAAGTCTGATTATAGTAATGACTGTTTGACCCACAAACCCTCCTTCCCCAAGTGACCAGGAGGACTGTGGTCTTTGATTTCTGGCTGTTCTATAGGAACAGCTAAAGTGGTGAACCTTTGGACAGCCCTGGGAGGGAGCCCCTGGTTATTACTTCTATAGCTGCCCCTCTGGATAGAGATGAATTCCTCAGGCTATGGGCTGAACTAAAATGCACAAAAGGGAGGAGGAAGGAAAAAGGAAATGAATGTGTATGTAGATTAAGAAAAATGTTGATGCCCAAGTGTATACATTCATCCCAAGGCAACACCTACCTCATCTTCCCAGTGACCTTAGGGAAAAGCACCTCCTCTCCCAGGAAACACAGATTGCAGGCTAAATTCTACGGCACAGCCACTCCACCAACATGCTCATCCCTATCAGTGTGTTCCAGAGGAAATCAAAGGCATATTCCAGTTAGAGCTGGTGTGGATAGGTTGTACAACAGCACAGTATCCTTGGTTTAAAGGATTGAGTTTCAGAGCATCACTGGTCCCTGGGAAGAAAGGATTATATACCAGCAGTGACCGCTCAGAAACAGCCAGCCATAGATATCCCACAGGGAGGAGGCCAAAAGACCAATACCTCAACCTCACTCTGCTCCACCTCCCAGTTCCTTCTGAAACTGACCACTCATTGACTGAAGTTCCCTAGAAAGCCAAAACCCCAAAGATCCCATTGAGACAGATTACCAGTTCAGTCAACCCAAGATAGTGGGCAGCAAACACAGGCTGGAGCACAGATCGTGGGATACCTGGGAAAGATCCAGCTCACTGTCCAAGGCATGGAAGCCCCAGTCATTTACCCATCTTTCAAAATTATAGAGCCACTACTTGGTGCTGGACCAGATTTAGGGGGCACAGTGACATGTCCATTATGGCTCCATACTCTCAAGGAGGGGACATGGTTTGAGGGGGGGGAGCTGGTCACAGTAGCTGAAACAGTTGTTTTGAGAATTTGTTATTATTTTGTTGTTGCTCTCCTTGTAGGTAAGAGATTCGTCCAAAGAAAGAGTTCAACACTCTTGGGAAATGGAACTCTTTATTTCCAGTCATGTGGTTTATCCTTCCACTTTAGGGGACCAGAGGAGACTGACAGAATCTTGAAGGCTCCTGACAGTTTGCATCTTACAGGTGTCTGCTTTATAAAATATTAACCAGAAAATTATTAAAGCTTCAAATAATCCTACAACGTTCTGTTGTTCTGCAACAGAGCATGGTAGGATTATTTGGTATGTTCAGAGGGAAAACCATGAAAGCACATCCAAAAAACAAAGTACAAAAAGCCAGGCATATCTTTTCCTCCCATCGATGAGAACAGGGTGTGTATGTGTTTGTTTTCTGTGGACAGTGCTGATTCACCAAGGATTCAAGAATCAGTAATGAGTGTTTTCACTTCTCGTCTACAAATGGGGAATACATTAGGAAATTACTCAGCTCCTCAGTGTGGTTTTTAATTGAAGCTTACCTCCCTATATGGATAGGAGGAATTTGTTTTCCACTGCTCGGAGAGGCTGGTTCACCTTTTCAGCTTCAGAGGGCTTGAAATGTGGTCAACACGTTTTCTTTTCACATGAACAACCCCTATAGTCTTTTTAAATAGAGTCACCAAATTGTCTTACGTCTTCACAGAATATCCCCCATACCCTACTCCTGCCCCCCCACACCTCTGCTCTATCTTTTGAACACCTTCTAGGCAGAGAAAATATATCAGGAAATGACATATTTATTAGCCCTTTATTTTCATCCTTTAATATCAAATGCATACACTGAAAGGCATTGTTACCCTAGCATGACAAGTAAAGTATAAATGGCATTTCATATTTTTAAAGAAAGAGTAAAAAAATCAATAAAACCCTGACATCAGTAAGTAAATGGACAAAGGATGTAAACTATATAGTGCATTCAGAAGTCACATTTACTGAACAAACATAAAGAAATGTTCAATTTCACTTTCTCATCCATTGATTTATTAAATACTTAGTAAGTATCCACTGTGCTGAGCACCACACAAGAGCCTGGAAATAAACAGAAGAGCGAAACTCAGACCTCAGCTCAAAAGGCTCCTGTTTTTGCATGAGTCACCAACAAACAAAACTTATGGAACTGGATGCCATGTTCAAGGAAAAAAAAATAAAATTTAAAAACTAAAATGAAGTTGGTCATGGTGGCTCACACCTTTAATCCCAGTACTCAAGAGGCAAAGGCAGGTGAATCTCTGTGAGTTCCAGGCCAGCCTGGTCTACATAGTGAATTACAGGCCAGTCAGAGCTACATAGTGACACCCTGTCTCAAAAAAGAAAAAGGAAGGAAGGAAGGAAGCCAAAACACTTAGATGAGAAAAGTTAAAAGAATTCAGCAGCCAAAACAGAGATAAGAATCCAAATAAGAGCTATTTTCTTTAAAGATTTGCTTTTTCTTTTCTGGTCTTTTTGAGACAGGGTATCCCTATAGCCCCAGCTGGCCTTGGACTCACAGAGATCTGTCTGCCTCTGCCTCCCGAGTACTGGGATAAAGATTTGCTTATTTTAGCAGCTGTCTAATTGGAATTAAGGCCTGCTCAGTGGGAGGGAACTCACATGTGGTACTGTAAATATAGCCAGCTACACATGGCTGGAGAGGTCATAGAACCTAAAGAAAAACCTACTTTTGCCACATCCCTAGACCAACGCAATTCTTTTACTGTATTCTAAATATGCATCCTTATATTTACAGACAAATGTACCTCAAAGCAGCTTCTTTTTACAACAGATGGAGACTAACACAGAGTTCCACAACTGGTCAAATGCAGAGAAAACTGATCTGTGAGATGCTTAGCCCTCAGTGGCACACGTTCAATGCAATCTTTATACATAAGATAAATGCATCTTTCAACTCTCACCAGAGGGGTTTCCTTATACAACAGATGGTGATAAACGCAGAAATCCACAACTGGCCAATGTGCAGAGAACAAGAGACTGCAGAGTGCTTACCCCTGAATAGGACACCTGTTTAAAACTTCTGACTCCCAAGGCTCAGGGATCATTGTGGAAGAGGGGCAGAAAGATTGTAAGAGCCTGAGGAGGTGGATGACCACAAGGAGTTGAAGTTTTACAGACAGCTGGTCAGTTACTCACATGAACTCACAGCAATGGTGACAGCGTGCACAAGTCCCATGCAAGCTCAAACCAGACAAAATTCCAGCATAGACATGGGAAAGTAGGTAAGAAATCTCAACCCAAGAAACTTTTGGCCACAGCTCACTGCTGGGAGGGGAAGAGACAGTCTCTTAGAGGAATGGCTCCAGTGGGTGGACCCACACTGAAGGACATTTGGGGACACAAATCAGACTCTATAGGCCGTATTACATATATAGTAGAGCACATTGAATTGGGCACAGGGCTGCGGGAGAAGGGGATCAAAATACTAATAATGCAAATGGAGGAGAGGCTCTAAATACTAACAAACTATATTATATGAAAATTATAAAACCTCAATTTTTAAAATTTCAACATTATTTTTATTTTTTACGTGTATAAATGTTTTGCCTGCATGTATGTAAGTACACCATGTATGTCCAATGACACAGGTCAGAAGATGCCATGGGACTCCCTGGACCTGGAGTCACAGTTGTTAGCCTCCATGTGGGTTCGGGGAACAGAACCCAGGTCCGCTGCAAGAGCTTTTATCATTATTTCTATTATTATTTTGTTTAACACTAATAACCATGGTTGTCTAATTCTATAGAGTTCAATATTAAAAGTATAATCTGCTGGAACTATTATGTCATAAAATGTTTTTATATTTGCTGCTTATACGTATATTTATACGTTATGTATAATAGCACAAAATGATCCCAAGCACTTAATACCCACTGGAAGCTTCAGTAGATTATAGTGTATCTATTTGCTTGAATATCCTTCATCTGTCAAGAGTGCCTAGGATGGGGCTAGGGATGTGGCTTAGTTGATAGAGAGCTTGCCTAACAATCAGGAAGCTCCGGATTTAATCTCCAGCACCACATAAACCAGGTGTGGTGTTGCATTCTGTAATCCAAAACTTGGAAGATGGAGGCAGGAGGTCATCCTTAGTTACGTAGCTAGTATGAGGGTAGCCTGGGATACATGAGACCCTGTCATCCCCTCTTTTAAAAAGAGCCTAAGATACACTCACTTAAAAAACCCTGAAAAGTATGTACACACTAAACAGCAATTATTTTCAGCCTAGAAGCCTGGAAGGCTGACTTATCTCTCTAACCTCAGCGCCATTTTGGCCAAGCCCCCTTAAGGGGCTCTCTGTTGCATTTTCAGAAAGTAAGACAGATGCTCTGGACCCTTCCTCACTCTCATTCTGGTCCCGAAATCTAAGAATTGTGAGGGAGTGTGTGTGCTTCATGTCACTAAAATCAGATGCAGGCATGGAGACACTTCCCATAAATCAAGAGCAAAATGTCAGACAGGAAAGACACATTCAGGAAGCAATGCATTTTGCCTCATCAGACGTATCTCAGGGAAGATGAAGCAGTGTGTTTCCCACTGAATGCAGCCTATTCTCTAGTCCTTGGTTTTCAAACCAGTCTGTGGAGGGGCAAGCTCTATCAATTATTTAACACACATGGTTCGTTGTTAGGCAGTCAGGGGAAGCAGTGTGGAATTTCGATTTCCTACACCGACACAAGCACTTGTGACCTGGCTGGGCAAGATGGCTCAGTGAATAAAAAGTGATTGCTGTGCAAGCCTGATGACCTGGGTTCAGTTCCCCGGACCTCATGGTGGAAGGAGAGCACCAACTCTTTAAAGTCGTCCTCTGACTACGCACACAGGCCATGGCACATGTGGGCAAGCACACCCACACAAACACACGCACATGCAATATAATAACAATAAGAAGAAAGCATCTTGTTGTTCTAACTTGCGGGCCTTCCTGTGCTTATCTCATCATTCACAACACAGCATTCTCTGAGCCTCCACAGATGCAGTGTTTCAAACTGAAGGTGACTCTAGACACCCAGAGTGCCCTATCTCCTTTTGGGTTGGTACAAAGTGAAGCATTTTTGGACATTTCTTAACAAATGCCTGCTCTAGGGCCTAGAATATCATCAATTTCTATTCCCAGTTAAACAGGTTTTAACATCCATGGAATGGGATGTCAGGGAACAATAATCAAGGAAGAAAATCAAAATGCTTAGGTGAAGAGGGCTAAAGCTGGTCCCAGCAGAATTCAGCAGCCAAAAGAGAACTCAAAATGAACATAAATCTTGGATCCAGTGAGGTCTGATGCACTTGCCTTGATGGCAGATGTTGATTAGCGGTTGAAATACCTTTCATTGTATAGGGTCCTTCATTTCCTCATTTGGAAAATTGGAGGCCCGACCTTAACAAGAAACTTGGTCGTTAATCTTTCCAAGGCCCCTTCCAGCGCACCACCCTTTGACTGTAGAACATCTACAACAGCTGGCTGAGCTCTGCCTCCTGAGCTGCTGGAAGATGCAAAGAGCTCTTGTTGTTCTAGTTCTGAGGGAAGAGCCACGGGAGCCACCTGCATCTGTGAAAACAGGGGCCTTACAAGTGGCAGAGCAGTCCTCCAGCTATGCAGAATTCAAGGTACCCCTGCTTAAGGTGACCTCTTGCTCTGTGACCGAGTGTGGAAAATCCACTCATACTTTCTCTCTCCCTTTCATTAGGAAGGTCTCAGGAGTCAAAGGAATCAGAGAGAGAGAGAGAGAGAGAGAGAGAGAGAGAGAGAGAGAGAGAGAGAGAGAGAGAGAGAGAGAGAGTAAAAGATGGGAAAGAAAAAGCTCCCTGACCACCAAGAAGTCTGTGATAGTGGAAAAGTCACTACACATCATCCTGGCTGTGTTCCACCTGCTGGGCCCTCATTTCTGGGCCTGACTGAGCATCTCTGGGGTGTCACAGGCCCTTCGGTGGTACCCATACTCTTCGTAGCTACACATTGCCTTAGACAATCTCACACACACCTGAGGCTTTAGCTGCCATCAGGCTGCTGTTGCTACCTGCCACACTGCCATCCCCAGTAGGAGGTCTCAAGACAACCCCAACTCAGATAACTGAAAGAGACTTTCTGATTTCCTGTTTCCTGCTGAAATTGGTGCTTCCTGAAATTGCAGGAGCCATGACTGACACGTTTCCTTTCTCTCCTCCATCTTAGTCATTTCAGATGACAGCTCTGACTCCAGCTGAGATTCTCTTTCCAATAGTCTCATTTTCACTACTACCTCTTGGGTGCCAGCATCATGCCCCTCATGGGCCAGCCCCAACAGCCACTCTCCTGACTGCTAGTCCTGCCAGCCTCCAGTGTGTTTTCCCACACAGCTGTCAAAAGTTCTTTCTTAACACACCTGGATTTTTGTAGGCCATCTGCATAAAACTTTTACCTGGCTACGCATTGCACTTTGAATAAAATCCAGCCTCCCGCCCCGTGTTCTGGCTTTGTACAATGAGGTCCATACCCTCCTCCTCTCCTCTCCACAGAGTCACACACCCTTGTGCCCAGTGTACTCCAGTCCTGATGTCCTCTCAGGCATGCCAGTTTCCATGATATCTTACAGCTCTGTGTGACTGACTCTCATCCATCGCCTCATCCCCATGCTTTGTGTGACCTTTTTTGTGCCTTCAAATTTCAGTGTCCATATGATTTACTCAGAGCCTTGTCTCTGGTCACAAATGTAAAGTATGTGTCATGATTTCTATCCGTGATAGCAGCCCTGTTGGCTTTATTCTTAGCACCTATGAAAACTCACAGTGATTTCATGTGTTGTTTATTTGATTATTGCTCTACATCTCATTTAGACTATAAACTGATAGAGCTGAGGTCCTGGTCTTATTTTCCCCCTATGTATTTCTCCTCCAGCATAGCATATAATAGATGCTTAATAATATTTGTTGGTTAAATTAATCAATGACAGAAGACTGTGAGTTATTCCTATTTAGTGACTAATTGCTAGGAAACCAATCTTACTAAGCTAACCTAATTCAGGCACACCATTTTGCCTCCTCCACCTCAATGTATATAGAGTTCGAGCTTCAGGAAAGGGGAAGGAGCCTGCAGCTGCGTACTCAGAAGCCAGCTCTTATGGAAGTAGAGGTGCCCATTCCATTTTTAGGTGGGCATCTGAAATGATTCTTCTACAATGTCCCCTCTAGGTTTGGCTTCTGAGCATAGAGAATATTAATTATAATCATTTATGAGAGCTGCTCTCCATTTTATAGCCAATTACCTTGTAGCTCGGTAACATTTATGAATGTCATTAAATATGTGTAATTGTTTCAAACTATAGATCAGACAGTAGAGTTGTACTTGTATTAAAATTTGAGAAAATAATATATCAAGTAGACAGACTACTATAGCACCGTATAAGTGTTATTATTATGTAAACAGTAACAACAATGCTTATGATTCATTTTGAAAGCAAGGCCAGAATACAACATTGCTCTGATTTGTAATTAAAAATTTTAAAGTATGTATACAAATGAACAATTCCTAATAGAGAGCAAGAAAAACACACATTGACTATCTAGAATTTTAGATTTATGTCTCATTTTTTTTAAAAAAAAAAACTTTCTTGAGACAATGTTGACAGTACACTGAGCTCTGAGGGAAGACGGCCGTAACAGGACTGTTTATGTGCATCTGCCTTTGGGAGAGGGACAGGCATCTGGGGTTGAATGTAGGCAAGACTCACTGTTGAGTTTGTTTGGACTACCTAGAAAATGTGTCCTTTTGTTTATCACCTGATTAAACCTGCCACTCAAATATTTCAATCAGGAAAGCTCTCTTTAAAATTTGTATTTCCTTCTTGAGACCCATGTGGGTATCTGATGTGAGCGCTCATGCGTTAGCAGCAAGGGTGATTCGCTTCAAATAAACGCAACAAAATAAATTACAGAGATTGAGATGAGTTTGGATGTTTTATATGGAACATTCCCAAGACATATTATTAGCTAATCTTTTTAAAAAGCAGAAATATATGCATACCACACAACCATTTTTAGTGTTTTAAAAATGTATTCATTGACAATTTTAGACATCTATACAATGTATCTGGATCATACCCACCCCAACGCCACCCAGCCACTCCCCAGCCCCACCCCCAACACATGATCCTTCTGCCTTCAGATATATATATATATATATATATAGAGAGAGAGAGAGAGAGAGAGAGAGAGAGAGAGAGAGAGCTTACTAAGTCTACTTAGTACTGTCTGTATGAGCATGGGTAATCTATCAGTGGCTACACCCACAGTACCATTTTTTGTTAATTTTTTTATGTGTATGCCTACATGTATGTAAGTGTACCTGAGTGTGCAATGCCTGCAGAGGTCAGAAGAGGGCATCTGATCCCCTGAAACTGGAGTTACTGATGGCTGTTAGCCACCATGTGGGTGCTGAGATTCAAACCTGGGTCCTCTGCAAGAGCAGCCAATGCTCTTACCTGCTGAGCCATCTCTCCAGCCCCCACAGTACCATTTTCTAAAAACAAAATAAAACAAGTAAATCAGAGATTAAAATATATACTTATGTCCATGTTCATATCTACATGAAGATTTTCATAAAGCACATATACATGATATGTCTATGAGTATATTATATACACATTTATGCGCACTTGTTTTTAAGCAAAGGTGTGCAAAGAAAATTAAACTCTAAAGTGATACTAAGAGTTGCCTATAGGGAAGAAAACTAAGAGACTAGGAAACTCTGGGGTGAGTGAGCACATGCCTCACTGCATGATCTTTCATGTTGTTTAAAATATTTACCACAATCATGTGCTAGCTATTTAAATAAATGATCAAGTCGTGATTAGTAAAGCTAGAGAACTGGTTCCCAAGAAACCAGTATAAATATATACGGTGGTAAAATGTGTTTAATGGGCAATTTTTAAATATATACAAGTAAAAGTAAAGTAAATACAACTAATATTGAAAGCTGTCTAAACTGCATGCTGAACATTTCATGAGGCACAACGGGGTAGGGATGTATTAGACAAGTATAAGATGCAATTGTCTGTATTAATTTGCTTTTGCTGTTATAACAAAAACACCACATGCTGGTTGGGTTAAACAATAGAAACTTACTTTATCACAGGTCTGGAGACTAGAAGACCAAGACAAAGGTACTGCAGGTTTGATCTCCCCTGAGGACTCCGTGCAGATGGCCGCCTCCCCCCTCCCCACCCTGTGTCTTCCCACAGTCTCTCTGAGTGTCCAAATGTCCACCTCTAATTGAATTAGGGCCCACCATAGTAGACTTGTTTTAACTTGATTGCCTTTTAAAAGCTGTGTCTTCAGATTTCACCACATTCTGAGTACTGGAATTCAGGGCTTCAACATAGGGATTTTAAAGGAACACAATTCATTTCACAGCATTATTCTTGAGGAATATTTAACTTAGTCCATGAACTTCACCATATATTCTTGGGGGTAAAAGAAGAAACAATGGTAAAGTAACTATCTAAGTGAACAATAATATTAAAAGTAATCAGCTGAGACTTGTGAGAACAGTGGCATCTTACCAGGACAATTTCCTATTTAAAAAGTGAAAGTCAGGGGCTGGAGAGCTGGCTCTGTGCTTAAGAGCACTGGTTGTTCTTGCAGAGGACCATGTTCCCAACATCCACATAATGGTTTACAACTCTCTGTAACTCCAATCCCAAGAGATCTGACTCCCTCTTCTTACCTCCAAGGGTACTGCATGCATGTGGTGCACACACATAACATACAGGCAAACACTCATATAATAAAATATAATTTTTTTTAAACTTTAATGAAAATCAGGAAATGTGTGAGGACAAAATTCCATGGTAGGTTCTGTCATTATCATTGGGAAAAAATTAGCTCATCAAATTATAGTATGGGAGACAGTCCCCAAAGCAACCTACCAGCTTAAGCAATTTGGTGGAGAAATATCATCTTTATGTCATTTAAAACTGTCTAGACAAGAGAAGCTCAGATGGCTGAAAATGTATGATTTGATACCAATTATATAACAACAAAGAAACATGAGACTTTAACATATAAAAATGCAAAAATTCCTCTAAGAAGAGGCATTATGAATCACTCCTATTAATCAATTCATGCAGCAAATGTTGAACCAAGTGGTCCTTTGATGTGCTTGTGTCCTCTGGGGCTTAAGAAAGACAAATGAAGTAAATCACATGTCTATATCCACGGTATTCAGTCCAATGAGGTCCAGGAAGTTAAATGCTTTACATACTATTCTAATACACCTAACACACCAGCCTGTGTTCCTTGCTTACTTCTCCCTCACTCACCTAGTTTTTCCTCTTGTTTCTCTTCCCAGTTTGGGCACTATTTTTACAAGTAAAAGAGTTGGCATAAAGTACCACATCAAAGTGACATAGCTGTCCCTCCAGAGTTACAAACCATGACAAGGAAACCATTCTGGCGCCTGCTGTATACAGGGACTTATATAATATTCTATTCAGCCTGCTCTACAGAAATCATGAGGATTTGGTCAGCAATGCATGTAAAAGCTTTCCAGAGCAGTAAAGCCCCCTGCAAATATCCACTATCATCCCGGTGAAGAATGAAACAAAATGAAAAACTAAAAGGGAAACAGTTGTCTTCAGCCATCTGTGAGCAGTGTCATCTTCTTCAAGAAATTGACTGTTTTCTCAGATGCTTGGCACTTCAGGTCTGACTGTCAGTTGGCCAAGTCTACTGCCATCATCAGTTACCTCGATAGAATGAAGAAGATGCTTCCGTTTCCTCCAATAGCGAGGGAGGACTTACGGCATGAGGGAGAACTGCATCAGAATTTTACCAGAAGCAAATTCAATTCCATGGAGCAAAACATTTCAACAGCCTCTTGGCTTTTTATGTGTGAACGAACTATTAAGTGGCTTTCTTGTTGTGAAACCTCTGTTTGGTAGGTTTCTTTAAAAATGTGCTGTAAAATAGAGCAAGAGAGTGCTCTGAACTCCAAGAACACAAAAAAAGAGTCAGAACTCAAGTGCCTATCAGGTTCCCCAAAATGATCTATTACTTGGGGCAGATGATACAGTGCCTTAGAGATGGTTTAAAGCAAATGAATGATAAACTTGGTCATTTCAGGTCAGTTTTGAAGCCACATTAGCATCACAACACCTGTTTGTACTCTGCCCCAAGCAAGCTCAGCTACTACCGGACAGACTGGGCTTCACAACAGAAGCCAAGTGAGAGACTCTTGGGGGACACCTCTCTAAGTCATTGGCCCAAGCTGTGGGTTCCCCTGTGGCAGGGAATTCTGGGGTAAATTCAAACAAAAAGGAGACTGTCAAGTCCATTTTCTTAAATCCAAAGAGGGGAAAATGGCAGACATGCTCTCATGGGTCATTTGCTTTCTTGTTTGTCTTTCCAACCTAACCAATCAATCTGAATAGCAAAGTTATGTCTGGCCTGGTTTTCATCAAAATGCCATGTTTTGTTGTTGTTGTTGTGTATGTGTTTTAATGAAAAACCCTAGGACATTCCCCTTCCTATAAGGAAGTGTTCTCTCCCAATGTAGGATAAATGACTTCCCAGTTTCTTCAGGAAAGACAGGAAGCTAGAAACCAAGGCTGCCCCAATGATCACAGTCAGGCTAAATTCTGGTTGCACTGACTGTGGCTAACCAAGCTGGGGGATACATCTGGAAACAGAGGAATGCATTTCTGTCATCACCATACACCGCCTCAGTGCTTCCCAAAGGAGGCTGACTCCTGCACTGGGAAATCAGCTCTGCCCTGCAACTGACATTATATTCACCACTATACAGGGTTCCTCGAGCTGGCCATGTTCTCCTGAAACTCTCGAGCTTTCTCTGGGATATAGTGTGTTGTTAAGGAAAGGCATGACCTCAGGGTAGGAATCCTGTCTCAGCTTGTCAGTTACGCTACAATAACAAAAAAGCTCAAACCTCAGTGGCTTGCAATAATAAAACTCATTTCTCACTCAGGCTATGTACCAACCTAAGCCAGCAGGTGTTGGGTCCCATGAGGCCTCCATGTCAAGATCCAGGCTGAAGAAGTTGCCCCTATCTGAGCAATTAATCTTGGGAATGAGGGAAAAGAGTCATGGAATGACTTCTTGGCTTTTAAAGTTTCTTCACATCACTCCATTCCTATTTTCCTGACTGTTGTATGAACTTTCCCTCAGGAGATGTGAGCAAATGCCTACTCGCCCCATATAGGGCACCAAGTCAAAGTACTGATACCACCAGTCTAGCTTGGTGAACCAGTGAGTCCAGTGGGTTTCCTTTCAGGAACATGGGAAAGGAGCTCCTTATACAAGCATGGCTAACACCAGAACTATTGCATCACAGAAAAGTCTCACCCCAGCATGGATGAGGACTTCCCCAGAGCTGCACATCTGAGTCCTCCCTTCAGTTAACTTTTCATGCTCTATATACTCCAGCACTTCCCCAAACCATGTGCATCTGGGGCAGAAGTACACAGAGCTTACAAAGAGGTTCAGGAGGAAGTGGCTGAAATCCAATGACCGCATCCTCTCCTATTTGAGGGAAGTCAATAGATATGATCTTGAGGGTCTCTTGAGAATGGTCATAGCTGCTCTGATGAAGATGACCACAGCTGTTACATTTGGAGGACAGTGGTATTCTATAACACTGACCATGAAAGTCACATGGCCAAACTAGATGTGGACAGAGCAGGGCTGTTTAACCCACCCCAAGAAGGAAACTCTGGAAGATAAGGAGGACCAGGAGGATCAAATCAAACGTGGGTTAAAAATTGAGACTTTTTAGTAGGAACTAACCAGATCAGTTCTCTCCCTCATTTTTTAATCTAGACTTATTAGTCAAGGAAATTCTCACCCCTTCAAAAGCAGCTCTTCTGATACACCGGTATGCAGATACACCAACAGTAGTTACTTCTCTTGGGAAACGTGCATTTTAATAACGGTCTTACACCTGTTTTAACCTAAAGTTTTAATTTTAACTGGGCATTTTGAGCACCAGAGAGTGCCAATTTCCTGACCACTTGCCTACCTGTACTGGTGGCCCTCAAAGTTTCCTGCTTCAGACTTTGTAACCTTCACCTGTGGCGTCGGCCCTGGGCTAGGCTCTTCCTCACTGGAGAGGATTACATAAGTCCAGAACAGATGTTTGGTGACTCAATGTCGACACACTCTGAAAATAGTTCGGTTTGACCTTTTCCAGTAGTTCCCATGGGCCCCATGGTGGTTTTCAGTCTACACCTCTGATTGCTAAAGTCAGTTTTGTTGCCACTCTGGTCCGCAGCTTCTAGAATCCAGAATCTCCCTGCCGTGCCCAGTCTGTGATTTCTCATCATTCAGTCTTTCATATTAATTAAACAATGCCACATCTCTCCCCACTGTTAGGTTGTCTTTTGCCTCCCACAGGACCTCCCTGATACCCGGTATCTACCACTCTGAATCACTACCTGCCATCTGATTGCACCTCCTGGGTCAACAGTGATGCCGTGGCCCCAGTTAACCACCTTCTGGTAGCCTGGGCATCAGTCACGCTCCAATTCAACAGTGAGAAAAAGAGGAGGCATTTTGTAGAGTTGTCAGGGGAATGAAAGCCAGGCCTGGCTGATTATCCATGAGGAGTTCTTTTAGACTTTCAGCCATAAGACACAGTCATCCTGGCTGCCAGAGCTGCCTCCATGAAGTCTTAATGCAATCATAGCAGTAATAGGGAACAGAGGTAACAATAAACAAGACAGAGAGTTCATGACTGAGGCTACCAGTCAAGTCTTGGTGGAGATAATAACCAGAGCCCCATGAAGGTGTTTTCAAGCATTCTTTTAACGAGATGCTGAATGAACATTTTTATATTACCCTGCAAGAAATAACCAGACATCTGTCCTTTCTAATTGTCCCACCTATGGTTAGACTACATGATACCTCCAGAACCAAGTAGGAGCCCAAAGCACATCTCTTACCACCACCGACCTTCTCTCAGGCCCCATTTCTGGTTTATATAAAACTAGAGGTTGGAGGCTTTTCAGGTAAATTACTTGCTATGCACAAGCCTGACAACCCGAGTTTGACTCCCAGAATCCACATAAAAAGTCAACTGTGGATGTAGAGATGGGTGAATTCCCCCAGAAGTTCCAGGACCAGCTAGCCCAGAGTAGGCTGTGCAGCAGAAACAAGAGACTGCTCAACAAGGTGGAAGGCAAGAACCAATTCCTGAAAGTTGTCCTCTGACCTCCATACATGTACACTTGTACTTATGTGCACACATACAGAGAGAGAGAGAGAGAGAGAGAGAGAGAGAGAGAGAGAGAGGGAGAGAGAGAAAGACGTACACTTGTACTTATGTGCACACATACAGAGAGAGAGAGAGAGAGAAAGAGAGAGAGAGAGAGAGAGAGCAATTAATTTTTTAGTTGCCCTAAACAAAACCTAGAGTTTGGGAAGGAGAGTGTGGCACATGTCATGTATGCAACAGAGCTCATTTTAAGAGGCTGAACTTTACCAGGAGCGAGAATACATACTCTCTTCTCACACACGAACAATATTTGGTGCAGCATTACCAATGAACTCCAAACTCTGTGGCCCAAACACAATGGTTTATCTCTCATATAACAGTTCAACACACATATTTGCATTCATCCAGAGCTTTCCTCTGTAACTGACAGGGATTCTATGTCTTGTCTTTTTGGTTTTGCATCTTGTGCCTTTGCCATCACTTTCCTGGATCCCCATAGTCTGCAGTCAGGTTCCAGGATGGGAAGAAATGTCTGGACAAGGCACAGATAAGGTACTTCTTAAATGCTTTGACCTAGAAGTGACCCAGGTCACTTCTCTCAACAATGTGCTATGACATGGACACCCCCAACAAGCAAAGGGGCTAGAAATTGTAGACCCTCATTGAGAAGTACTTTCCCAGTACTCTTTGTTGAAGGGGAGCATGAACTTTAATCAACAACTCTTCTATGGAGTCAGCTTGAGATGCCTGCAGTCATCCTGACTCCTAATCACTATGTCTGCCCAAGGAACCGTTTTCAGGTTTTCCAGCACAGTTTCCCAGAAAACTATGAATAGATCAAGTCATTAAAGCAGAGTGGGGAGCTTCACAACCAGGTTTTGGCATCAGGAATGTGTCTGACCCTGATAATTAGCTTCAAGTAAACCAGTGGATGAAGCCACTTTTGTCCAAGCCGATACATTCCTCCTTCTGACATTCACTGCTAGGATTCACTTGGTCTTGTTGCAACAGAAGACTATACTTCTGTCAGTAAGTTCTCTAGTAAATTGAACTCTGTGCGATCCTGAATCTTCCTACCTCTTTGTTTGACCTCAAAGCACCTTGAGGCTGATTCTCACTCACAAGTGCAGGATTGCTGCTTGATGGCCACCTGCAACTGGTACATCACCTAGTGCCAAGGAATGGAGAGAGAGCTCTAAGGAAGCCACTGGTAGAGATTAGAAGCTCACAAGTAGACACTGTCACTCAGCCCTAGATGACTACTTCCTGAATTCTCTGCCTCACCTTGATATTGCCTTCCAGACAGAAACTGAGTATGAGTTTGGGGTGCAGAATTTGTAGGACAAATTAACATGGGCCCATGGATGAGGTGAAAGAGACGCTTTTGTATCTGGAGACCTCTGTGCGTCTTTGTCTAGATATTTCTGATGAAAAGCCATCAGAGTAAGAAGGAGCTACAATCCATTATGCCACACAAGCAAATGACAGATGGGACAGCTCTGCCCCTTGACTCTTAGAGGGTGTGGCTCACAGACCAGTGGTCTCAATGGCATCATGTCAAAAGGAAGCGTCTTTGTAAGGTCTCCAAAGCAGCAATGAGTCACGTGAGGTGAGAGACGGATAGGGTCACAGACCACTAACCAGTCCCAGATAGAAACCAAACCATCTCCCTCTGAGATGATCTCAGAACACAGGTAGGCATGGGAGTCAGATACAATCTGATACCACCCTCAAGGAAACCTTGAATGTTTTAAGCGTAAAATTACTCGAGGCCATCAGCATCAACTAAAACTGAATCCAGACAGTAGCAGGGACGTCTCCTTACTGCGCACACGCAGCCAGGTCTGTAAGATGACTCCTGCCCACATCATCTCTCCTTCTCGCCCCTCTCCAACCCACAGGGAGGGGCCATGGAAAGGAGGAGGCAGTGGGTTGTAGGTCCCTCCCTTCCTGCACGTCTGGTATCCAAGGGCCACTGCTCCAACCTGGACTGCAGGGAAGAGATGAGCTTTTAATAGCTTTTGAAATTAAACAGAGCCTCAATTAGCAAAAGTGACACAAAAGTTATGGAATCAGTTGAATATGCTGTTAAGAAAGGAAATGGGGGAATTAACAGAGCATGGCTCAAAGCAGTAATTGGAAAAGAATAAGACTGTTGCCCTCCACTGATTCGAATCTCCTCAGTACGTTGTTAAGCCTATTTCTGAATCATTACATTTTTGCGTTTTCCTGATTGAGACTACCTTTCTAGTTTCAAGGGTGGAGTTATAAGCCGGTGTTTTTTCCCTTTAAGTATTGGGCCAGTAAGCACAGGTAACACCTAACCAAACTTTAATTCTGCCATGCCATCTCCCTTGTCTTAGAAGAGTCCCAAAAGAAGAAAGGTCACCCAGAAAACAGAACGGTGAAGTTTTTTACACTCTCTGAGCAGGTTGTCATACTCACAGATGGTGAAAAGGGAGGACAGTGGTTCCAACTGGTCTGACTTCCTGACACAGCTACTACCCCCGCCCCCCACACACACACTTTTAGAGGAAGCTCAGGGGCAGATCTCAGACAATATACCCCAGAAGCATGAACCTCAGGCTGTCCTGGGGAGACTGGGATCAGCCCTGCATCTTAGCAAGCCGGGCGAGGCCACTTCTTCACTAATTAATCCATTTTCTCAGCAGACACTGAGCACCGCAGCTTGTTGGGCATTCTGCTTCACAGTTGGGATGCATCAGTGAACAAACAGAAAATGTGTCAGCTTGCATTGTAGTGGAGAAGAGAGACAATAAACAGTGAAAATAAAATACATGTGTTAAATGAAGTGAGCGGACAAGCTGTGCTGTTTCTTGAGGAAGAGTGTTCTGGGCAGAGACTCTGAAAGGGAAGTTGGCCTGGGTTGCTTGTTTTCAGAGGCACAAGGTAGATCTGTGTGGAACAGACTTCATGTGGAGGAGTATATTGTAGGAGATGTGGTCAGAGAGGCAAGGGTCTTCTTAAGGACTCTGACTTGGACTCTGAGGGAAACTGAGAGCCATCAGTGGGTGTTGAACAGAGGATTGAGTGATCCGAGTTTCATTTAGGATTACTTCAAAGACTTGAAGACAGGAGGATCTAGATAGGGTAGCAGTAGCTGACCCTAAGTTCGTTATTCATGGACAATGAAAACACCAGTGTACAGAGAAACGAAGCAATAAAATCAAGGAAACAGTGTGTTTGTGAACAAGCTTCACTGTGAGAAACTTGAGTTTAATCACTGTGTTAGACCAGAAACCAGTGTGCATCACATGCCTCATGGGGTTGCCTTCAGAGAATCTGGGAACTGCCTTTTTCATCCTCATTGTTGAAGAAGGGCTGATCCCAGAAAGGGAGAATGTAAACAACAATTTGTCGTTATTTTTTTTAAAGCTTTAAGAGAAAGTAGAAAACTTAGCTTCCTTTTGTAGCAGCTTGAACATATAGATGTTTCCTTGTTTCTTTCTTATCAGGTCAGATGCCATGTGGACAGATTCATATATCAGTGTCAAGAGGCTGCTTGTCATTGTCATGGTCTTTGTGTCAAGAAAACTTGGCATGAACCACCACCCTTCCTTATCAAGACAACTCATGACAAGAATGATGGACTGTAGCTGGCAAGATGACTCCGTGCCTAAAGGCACCTGCTGCCAAGCCTGACAACCTGAGCTTGATCCCCAGACCCCACATGGTGGAAAGAGAGTGCCAACTCCCCATAAGTCATCCTCTGACCTCCACACACGTTCCATGGCACACTCCCCTCTACCTCCCACAGACACAGAAAAAGTAAAGGAGTATAAAAAAATAAATAAATGATGTGCCACTTAGACTTGGGTAATTCACAGACAATGTCTGTGTGTGACCAGTTGTGGTACTCTGTCATAGTCTCCATCTGGTGCAAAAGAAGTTTCTTTGATGAGTGGTGACTGGGGTATTTGTCTGTAAATATAAGGATACGTAATTTGCACATAGTAAGAAATTACATTATCTAGGGATGTGAGCGTTTGGGGGTTTTCTCTAAGATCTATGCAATCTCTCTCCAGCCATGTGTATTTGTCTATGTTTACAGTACCATACATGGGTTTCCTTCCATTGAGTGGGCAATTAGGTAGCTGTTGATTGTCCCCAAGATAAAAGTGCCATTACTGCACCAATGTCATATGCTGTGCAGGTCACTGATGTGGTTTTTTTTGGTCTTGAAGTTGGGCCATTGATTGATGGTCTCCCTTACCACCTTGAATAGTGCTTTTCAAAGCTATGATAGCTAGCCTTCAGGAGAAGTAGCTTCCAGGTCAGTTTCAACTCCACTACTCCAAATCCTGTGTCCAAAGTATGATCTGTCTTTAGCAGTAGGGTCTTACCTTCAAGTTCTGGTATGCAATCAAGGACTATGTCAATAATCTGTGTAATTTTGGGAGTACCTTGGACCACCCTGGCCAAAAACTCAATGCACCCTCTGCACCTAAAGCTCACAGAACATAGAACAAGGGGTAAAAAAGACAATAATGAATATCTCAGTTCTCATTAATGAAGCTCCCTCATGTAACAGAGGGCCAGGAACACAAAAGGTCACAAATGGTCAAAGTATAGAGACTAAGAGTCTGCAGGATGCTGGTCTTTGGACAGGACCCTGTATTAAACTACACCCACCCAGGGCTCAGGGACCATTGCATAAATGGGCTCAGAGGGTAGAAAGATTGTAAGAACCAGGGAGGAAGTGCATGACCATATGGAAACAGAGTCCTACAAGCTCCTGGGAACCTGCTCATATGATTCTATGGCAATGTGTCAGCATACACAAGTCCCATCTAAACTCAGGCAGACAATAACCCAGCATAGAACTGGGGAAATGAACAGCAGACCTCAATCTTATCTGAATGAATGTTGGCAACTGATTGCTGCTAGATGAAGAAGAGCTGATCTTCCTAAAATAAGGGACTCTAGATAGAACTCTAGACTTAGTAGACAGACCTGCACTGGGGAATGGCTGGGAACACCAACAATCCAGTGGGCCTTAACAAGGATGACAGAGTATATGGACTCCAGTGGGGGGAGGGCATCTATGGGAGGATGCCAGTGGGGACAGGGGTATAAAGATGATTAAGATTGTTTGAGCTGTTCTGTATGAAATAAAAATTCAATAAAAAGAAAAAGAAAAAAAAGAAGTAAACAAAATATAATTACCTATATGCATGAAGATACCATGGTAAAACAATTACTTTTTAAACTAACAATTTTTTAATTTAAAAATAATTTTAGACTATGCTTGGTGGAAGACCTACTGTTTACCATTAAACATTTACTACAATTCTTCAAAGTAAGCTTCTTATCCCATTCTTACAAATTAGTAAACTGATACCTGGAGAATGTATTACTCTCCCTGAAAGCCATGCAGGTAAGAAATAAATTGAATGAACTTCTTGGACTCTGGAACTGAGTTCCTGATCTGCTAACTTTTTGCTATTCTGTGTCATCTCAGTGCTATCTTAGAAAAACAAAACAGATATAAGCCCTGTGGAACAGAAGAATCTTGACATCATATGTATAGGGGATAGAAAGAAGACCAGGCTTAAACATTATTTTTGAATTGTGTCCCCAAAACTGCTGTGTTTATGAAGATGATCTTGGCCGTGACTCTGACAGTAGCTGCTGGGAAAGTGGGACCAGGAGCAGCTGCTGTACCTTATGTTTCTAGACACCCACCCCAAACTACCTACATGTATCCATGGTGCTTGCTCCATCAGGACATGGGGGCAGAGAGCACCTGCACTCTTGGTGCTACCCCTCACACTGATGCATTGAGCCTTCCCTGGAGGCCTGTCGATCATAGAAGGACATGAAGGATCAAGCTCTGCCTTTCTGTGCTGACTGCCCACCCACACTTCCATCCCTTTTTGCCAAAATACAAACTACCCACCCCTTTTCCAGCCAACTCTTTAGATAAATTTCTTCATCCCCCACTCAGTGTTAGAATCTGGCACTATTTACAAAAGCTACTCTTCTGCCTAGAAATATCTGTTTCAGCACCATGGACAGATGCCCTCTTTTTGTGTGGGTGAACCATCCTTAAAAAAATGCACCACATGTAAAGAAAAGGCAGGTAAAGGGGACTCGTAACTAAAGTGCAAAATAGCGTTTTGTTATTCCTGATTAACCTCCCCCAATGTTTCTAGACCAATATGTGAAATGGAAACCATTAACACAAAGCGTTGTTTTAGGCAATTCCCAGTTCTCTTAAAGCTTCCCAACAGTACCTGCAAGAGTGAACTGCAATTTGGAGCTTGTTTCTCTGCTTCCCCCATTAGATAGTAAGCTCCTGAAAGTCAAAGATCACATCTTCCTAGTAGCTAGCATGGCCCTTGACAATAAAGGCTCTATAAATGGTTGTTTAAGTAAATGAAAACCAGATCCCAATGATGGATCTAAGCATAAAAGAGCGTGCACAAGATTTCAAGACTAAAATGAAGAGCCTGATTCTGCTATCATCTTCTCAGCTCTCTCTTGACTTCCTCCCCAGCTTGATACCCTCCTGGACTCATTCATCAAAGCCACTGTCTTAAGGTGAAAGACTCATAATACTTTCTGTGAATCCCAAGATAGGAGCTGGGAACTGAACATGGCTGGGGGGATAAGAACAGGGAAACTCCACTGGCCAAGAGGGAAAGTGGAGAATATCGCTCAAGGTAACATCTACGTCTCAAATCAAAGAAAGTACAAGAAGAAAGAAGAAAAGAATCTGAGTGTTCTCAGTGGAAAACACCAGACTGTCCAAAGGCAAACAGGCCAGAGGCAAGTGCTGAAATCAGAATACAAAGAGTCAAAGAGATGGAAGCCAGAGCAAGCAAAAGTGAATGTCATTACTTTGCCCATGGGGACATGGAAGAAAATATGAGCCAGACTGTATTTGTTTAAAAGAAGCTGCATATAAATAGCTTTTGATTTTTCCAGAAAATCCTTTTATAAATAATCACAGGGAATTTCTAGTCGAAACACTTGGACATTTCTGCCATCTGAGTGATTCTAGACACATCTCAACAATGGTTCGAATGTACTGTGAGGGGGTAAGCTAAATGGCTCAGTGAGTAAGAGTACTTGCTGTGCAACTATGAGGACCTGAGTTTGAATTCCGAGAATCCGTGTTCAAAGCCAGGTGTGGCCACAAGTGCTTGTAAACACAGAGCTATAGGGGATAGAGACAGGATGTTTGCTGGGGTTTGCTAGCTACCAGACTAGCTCCAAGTTCGCTGATTCTGTCTCAAGGTAATAAAGTGGTGAGTGATAGATCAGGACAGGACACTTGATACCCTTCTCTGGTTTCTGCATATGTGTGTGCACAGGTAGACAAACACACACATGTGCATACACCACACGCACACACACATGCCTCTATCTCTCTCTCTCTCTCTCTCTCTCTCTCAACTTAATGAATGATATTAAGAAAGAACTGTTCATCTAATTTTGCAACAAGACCTAAGTGCTCCACTCCAAGTCGATGATGTACTTTTCCCTGGAAATTTGGTGCTCAAATCTGAAATGATTCAAAGCATACTGTTGCAGAGTGAGGCAATGTGGAAAATAAATCCCACTTTCTTTACTTTTTTTTCTTCTTGTAAACTCACAATCTGTCCTGTGTGCTTGTACTTTTCATCTGTCCATCTGTGACATTAAAGTGGATGCAAATATCTCCATTAGAAGAGAATAACTGCATGGGTAGATGGAAGCTTTGAGAGGCAATGCATTTGAGTAGTCCGACTTGCTTTTAGAGAGGTCAACTTTACTACCAATTGTCACACAGTGGTAACTGGAGATGGCCATGTATCCTACTGCTGGAAAAATATGTTTAAAATCTGAAAGCTATCTGCTAACTATTTTTTCTTGCATAAAACAAGGCTCCAGGAAGCCCAGGGCTGGACTGACAACACTGCAGTCTTAAAGGGCTCAGAGTTCTGCTGTCTTTCTGTTCTATTATCATTGGCAAACGGTCTCCATTCTCAAGATCATCTCCTTATCTAAAATGGCTGCCGACTGCAGTGATCACATTCAAACTCAAGGTAAGACATAAACTTTTAAAGTAAGAACTTGGGGCTAAAGAGATGGCTCAGTGGTTAAGAATGCTTACTGCTCTTCCAGAGGAACCAAGTTCAGTTCCCAGCACTCACATAAAGTGGTTCACAACCACTTATACTTCTAATGCCAAGGGATCAGATGACCTCTTCTGGGCTCCTTGGGCACCAGGCATGCATGTGGTATATGCACATATGTGTATGTGTATGTGTGTGTGTGTGTGTGTGTGTGTGTGTGTGTGTATATATATACAGGCAGTCACACACAGTGGACAGCCCCACCTCTGGATTCCAGCAAATTCTCTGATACTTTTAAGATGATTGAATGTTTGTCCTTTTTAAAAAAAATATTTTACTTATTATTTTTATTTTATGTGTATGAGTGTATTGCCTGCATGCATATGAGTGCACCCATGTTGTGCAATGCCGCAGAGGTCAGAAGAGGGCTTCGGATTCTCCTGGAACTGGAGCTAAGAGTGGTTCGTAGCTACCATATAGGTGCTGGGCATCAAACCCAGGTCCTCTGCAAGAGCAGTCAGTGCTCTTAACTGCTGAGCCATCTCTCCAGCCCTGAACTTTTGTCCTTTAAGTTGCTACTTTGACATGCATATCCTGCTTGCTTGCCCCAACCTTCCTGAAAGACTCCAGTTCTTTCTGTGGCAGAGGTCATCCTATTAACATCCCAAGGCCTGACAGCACTTTAAAAATAGCACAGAAAATGCCATACAAATAATAAGTTCTTTCTTGAATTTCAGTTAACCCTAAGAATATTTCCACATATAGCTCTTTACCAGAGTGACTATAATTAAAGCCATCTTTCTTTTTACTTTCTGTTTTCATAGAAAGTCCTATTTCTTTCTCCACCAATGGTGTCATAGAAAGGATCTCAGAACATCTTCCCTACATTGACAGTTATGTCAGCTCTATTGCTTGACCTGCGTCAAGTCTTGCTTAAGTCCGAAGACGTTTCTCAGTGTGTTTGATCTCTGCCTCCTGCAATTGTTGCTTTCTGATGCATATTTAAAGCAACAGTCTAATCAGCTGACATGTATGCTGCTACGTTTTCTCCTCAGGCAGTTTCCATCACAAATACTAGTGTGGCCTGATTGAGCGTGCCCCAGCCAAAGTCCACAGCAGGTTAACATCTATCAAAGACAGGCTTTCTAGAACTGTGCACCTGCCATTGCTGATGCCTGTTTATGTAAACAGAACTGTTTACTGATCCTACTGCTTATCATGACAGAACATTTTAAAGCTTTTTTGGATGTGTGAAGAATTTTTATGATTAATAGTTAAAAATAGGCTATTAGAAGATGCATGCACATGCACAGATATTTGGTGAAAGGACTAATTTTAAGTTTTAGTTGGTTGATAGACATTGCTGTGACATATATAAATAGATAATTGTGCCTATTGTTGACACGATCATTATACCAAGACTGAAGGCAATATTTGATGTAATATATAAGAATGATGGCAAATTCACTTAAAACAGACCTGCTTACATTCCAGCTATCAATGTACTTGGTTATAGTGATAACTGCCTATATAATGTAATGTATTTGGACTAATGACACTACAGAATTGAATAATTTCCATTGTTTATACAAGTTTATAGACAGCCTTCAACACAAACTTCCATTCATTTGTACAATAACTATAGTTTTTACTAGGAACAAAGTCTACTTGAAGCCCCTAAATGGACTGAGATATCTATATTATTTTCACATCCAGAAACAAAGTTCTCAAGTTCAACCTATAGAAATGCCTAGAGATGGGGCCAGTGAGAAGAAAGCACCCGTCAAGCAAACCTGGTAATCAGAATTCAACCTCAGAACCCATGGCAGAAGGAGAGAACCAACTCCTAAAATTTATCTTCTGACCTCCACACATGTGGTGCCATACATGCATTGGCATTCACACACACACACACACACACACACACACACACACACCACACAATAACAACCAAAACAATTTTAGGTGCCAAGTAATAAGATAGTTTGTGCCATAAACACAGATTCCAAAGAATTAAAATGGAACAAAATTCATTTACCATTAAGCTATTACTCACGTTACACAGCCATATCTGATGATTCAGAGGCACTGGTTGAAGCTTAGGATGATCATTATAGATACCAGCTCTAAACTATTAGCTCATGTACACTAGCTAGCAAAGCTTCCAGTATATAAAGACCTAAAATGATTTTCTAAATTTCTTCTTTTTAAATTTTATTTATTTATTTTTAATTTTATGTGTAATGTGTATATTGCCTGCATGTAGGTAAGTGCACCCATGTCATGCAATGCCCGTGGAGGTCAGAAGAGGCTGTCAGACCCCCTGGAAGTAGAGTTACAGATAGTTGTTAGCTGCCATGTGGGTGCTGGGATTCAAACCCGGGTCTTCTGCAAGAACAACCAGTGTTCTTAACCACTGAGGCATCTCTCCAGTCCCCAATTTTCTAAATTTCTGAGAATCAGTACATTCTACTGATTTTTCAAAATTAAGGTTAGTTACATTTTCAAAAGAAATCTACAGTTTCTTAAAGGCTATATTGATAAACGATGGATTGATATTTAAATGGATGATTACTTGTTTGCATTTTATATCCACATCATCTTGGTAACATAAATCGAGTTGAAAATATAGAATCAAGCATGCGAAGATACTTTAAGTTAAGGGATTGGAAAGTCACTGCTTTAAAAGTCTCCACGAAAATACTTGCAAACCGCATACAGACACACATCAAAAGGATCATCCACCATGATCAAGTTGGCTTTATTCCAGAGATGCAGGGATGGTTCAATATATGTAAATCAATAAACATCATAAATCACATAAATGGGCTCAACGACAAGAACCACATGGTCATCTCAATAGATGCAGAGAAGGCCTTTGACAAAA
>NW_008335436.1:1247268-1270288 GCF_000622305.1 Nannospalax galili
AAATAAAAGAAATAAAAAAATTTAAAAAAAGTCTCCACGATATCTCAAAATTATCTTCTCTAGGACTATAGAATATAATAATTTCTATTCAAAATGTTCACAGGGGCTACAGAGATATCTCAGTCAGTAACATACTGAGTATGATATCTCAGTCAGGACAGTAAAGCATGAGGACCTGAGTTCGGTCCTCAGAACTCATGTGAAAAAGCCAGACCTGGTAGCACAAGCTTATAACCCCAGTGCTGGGGAGGCTAAACAAAAGAACCCCTGGGGCTCCCTGATCAGTCAACCTAGCTAAATTGGTAAGTTCCGGGCCACTGAGACACACTGTCTCAAACATCAAGTGGGGCGGCACCTAAGGATTGACTTCTGGCCTCCACACATACAGGTCAGATACACATGGGCACGCCACACAGAAACATAGGAACATATGCACACACACATGCCAAAAAGAGTTGTTTACAGACTTCTGAGGTTTAGGCAAAAAAAAAGTTTCATAAATAAGCTTTTCCATTGCTGTTTACTTGTATTATAACCTGACTAGTTACTGCAGACAGCCAGGGATGTTTAGCATTTAGTAAGCAGACACTGCATGTCAGGCATGACTGGGCTCTGCTAGTGTATAGACTCTAACTTACATAACCATCCTCCAGGGTTGTGAGATCAGCATCATTATCTCTTTTGTCACATGAGAAACCTGAAGGCGAAAGAGGTTAATGATTGCCTCAAGGTTATGTGGCAAATTCGTGATGGTCCCTTCCTAAGCCCCTGCTTTTTATCTCTGGGTGTTATACAGGGAATAACCAGGGCAGTATTTTATTCTGCCAAACATAATCTCTTCTCATGTAACAGTGTCCTGGGATGCTGAAAATTTTTCTAAAAAGAACTGTTTGGATGATGGAGGCATCCATCTGGACAGTCTCCAGCTATTCCAAAGTCATTGTGTTTTTGTGCTTAGCACCATGTATCTAAAAGCTGCTGTAACTGGGGTTTTGGCATAGAATTCTTTCTAAAACAAAGCTTCTATTCTAGGTGATTATTCTGAAATTTCTGTTTCATTAAATGACATAAATGATGAAAAGGTAGTAATAACTTAAATTTGCATTGTAAACTTGAAAATGCTATGAATCTGTAGTCTTTTCTGTCATAACAGGTTTATGAGGCAGATAGACAAACATAACTTCCCTTTCATCCAATGACAGTTTCACATGTGAATAGGGGAACAACCCAAGGTTGTGGAGATGGATATGGCAACACTATAATTTAAAGACTAAATCCAGGGCTAGTGAGATGGCTCAGTGGGTAAAAGCACTTACCACAAAACCTGGCAACCTGAGTTCAATTCCTGGAGCCCACTGACTCCACAAACGTGTCCTCTGAATTTCACTCACACGCCATGGCACCAGCACATTTCCCACCCCCACCATACACACATGTATCCAACAATAATAAAATAAAAAAATTCAAACCCAGTCCTTTTTCTGTCGTTCCCACCTTTTTCCTAAAGACAGCATGTCTGCCTGAAGTTCACAGAGAACGTGTATGGATAGTATTTCTGAGTGTAAGAGAGATAAAGAGAGAAAATACAACACAAGCCTGTTTTAGTGGGCTTGTTCTAGTCTGCCATCCCCATCCAACCCCCAGTCTTTGGTAACCAGCCTTCTCATCAGCTACCCATATATCTTTCTGAAGGGAAACTAATTTTAAATACAGGTTCAAGAGTAGATTATGAGTTAGTGTAAGCCAAGCATCTGGTGAGAGCTTTTGATCAGGAAGAACAATATGTCCAAATCTAGGCTGAGAAGGTAGACAATATTTGCTGGGGACCCACAGAAAGAGAAATACATACTCTCTTTCAGTTGGTAGAAAATTCAGGTGGGAGAACTGAGTTCACTGCAGCCATTCTGACACCATGAGAAGCAGTTCTTTATTCCCAAGTTCTTTTTTTTAATTTCTTTTTTTATTGATTTTTTGTGAATTTCATATATTGTACTTTGATCTTATTTGGATCCCTTTCTCTACCTGCACCTTCCTACTACCCCCACCGAATTTCATATATATATATATAGTCAAATTTGTGTCCCTAAATGTCCTTCTGTGTGAATTTATCCACTGGAGCCTGGTTATCCTACCAAGCGTCACACTTTTAAAAGATTGACTCTCCCCTTCCCAGCAGCCACCAGTTTCCAATAGTTCCACAGGTAGGGCTGGGATTTTTTTACCTGCTTCCCCATGTCTATCCTGAGATTTTGTCTATTTTGAGCTTGCATGGGACTTGTGCATGCTGTCACCATTGCTGAGAGTTGATAGGAGTAATTTCCCAGCTGTCTGGAAAACTCCATTTCCTTGTGCTCATCCACCACCTCTGACTCTCACATTCTTTCTGCTGCCTTTTCCATAATGATCCCTGAGCCTTGGGAGACAAACGTTTGATATAGGTGTCTGTTCAGGGATAATCACTCTGCAGTCTCCTATTCTCTTTATGTTGGCCAGTTGTGGGTTTCTGTGTTAATCACCATCTGTTGCATAAGGGTGTTTCTCTGGGAGAGTTGAGTGATGCATTAATCTATCAGTATAACAGTGTCATTAGGAATCACTTTAGTGCTCTATCTTGTTAGCAGATTAACAGTACTGGGTTCCCCCCTTGTCCTGCGGCCTGTCTAGCCGTAGGTTCTGAGGACTGATATCAGTGTCAGGTATAGATTCCATCTTATGAAGCAGAACCTAAAACCAATTAGAAAGTGATTAGTTACTCCCATAATACTCATGTCACTGTTGCACCAGAGGTCATACCTTACCAGATCAGGTGTTGTTGAAGCATGCAGGATTCACAGCTGGGTAAGGTTAATGATCAAGTTTTGTCTTCTGGTAGGATGTATAGCACCTCCCAGCACAAGAGCCTGGCAGTAGAGCTGAAGCTCTGAAGTCAGTAGAAGCTTCATCTCTCCTTGTTTTTCTATGGCTCATGTATGTAATATCTTTAGAAACAGAGTCTTACTCTGAAGTTCTGGCGGATAACCAAGAACAGGGGCAATGGCCAGTATTGTTTAATGGTCTATGGGATCCCTTGTCAACAACTTCAAAAGAGGGAGTCCATTCCTGCCATTGGGCTTTTATCTTGCAGCCTATGGTATCTAGTAGGGGCAATGTTCAATGTTCCCCTGTTAGAAGGTAACAGGGAAACCTATACATATATATAATAAAACATATAGAATAACATATATATGTTTCCATAGGGCTTTCTCTAAAGGCCTTTTAGCTTTCCCTCCCCATACTCCTTCTTGTGCCCTCCCCTCCCCTTTTTGATGGTAAATCAAGCTAGTAAATAAATCCTAAACCCCAACACGCATGTGCTCTATATATCTGTGGATGGATGGATGGATCTGCCTAGGACATCCATGCCATAGCACTCATGTGGAGGTCAGAGGACAAACTCAGGCATCAGTACTCACCTTTCTCTGTTTGAGGCAGAGTCTCTATTATTCAGTATTGCACACACTGGCTAGCTGGCCCCTGAGCTTCCAAGGATTTTTCTGTCTCCACCTCCCTATAGGAATGGTAGGTCTGCGGGCATGTGCATGTCACACACTCAGCTTTTAATTGGGTGTTCACACTCAGGTCCTCACACTTGCATGGCAGACATTTTGCCCCACTCAGCCATTACCTGTTTGTCCCTACCTTTTAAAAAGAATCTAAAGCAGGAACTGGAGAGATGGCTCAGCGGTCAAGAGCACTGTCTGCTCTTGGAGAGGACCCAGGTTCAAATTCCAGCACCCACATGGTGGCTAATAACCATCCATAGCTTCAGTTCCAGGAGATCTGTCACCCTCTTCTGACCTCTGTGGGAACTGCACAACACAGGTGCACTTACACACATTCAGGCAATACACTCACACACATAAAAATAATAAAAAAAAATCTTAAAAAGGATCTATGGAAGAAGCCAGAGCAGTCTGTGTCCCTATTCCCTATTGGCAATTTGGGTAACCTCTTCAGAGGATGGTGTGATAAGAATAGGAGGTAGGAATTGGCTAGGAAGTTAGGGTAAAAAGACCCCAAAGAAATGTAGCCAGTTTCTTCACTAAAAGTCAAAATGTCCTTGGGCCTCTTAGCAACATACTCTGTTCCAAAGGCCAAAAATGTTGAAAATGTTTGGGAGCTCTTATATAATCCCTAAAAGATTTTTAGGGTTACCTCCTCAGAGGGGGGGAATATTTGAGCAGTAAAAAGCCCCATTAAAGGAAGGAAGGGAGGGAGGAAGGAAGGAAGGAAGGAAGGAAGGAAGGAAGGAAGGAAGGAAGGAAAGTTGTCAGAAAAAAAGTGATGGGGAAATATGAGAGGTGTTGGAGAGGAGGGAGTGGCCATGGATTTGATCAAAACACTTTATATGCATGTATGAAACTCTCAATAAGGTTTTTTTAAAAAGTTAAAAAATTAGCCAGGTGTGGTGGCGCATGCCTTTAATCCCAGCACTCGGGAGGCAGAGGCAGGCAGATCTCTGTGAGTTCAAGGCCAGCCTGGTCTACATAGTGAATTCCAGGACAGCTGGGGCTACAAGGAGACCCTGTCTCAAAAAGACCAAAAGAATCTAAAGCAGACAGAAAGTTAAAAAAGGTCAGCCAATGCCCTCAATTTTAAAGCCAATTTGACAAGTTTCCTTCTGCTTGAAAGCAAATGCAATTTCACTGATACATGCAAACATACATTTATACAACTGGGGGTAAAAATTGTATAGCCAGTATTCAGTAGTGCTCTGACGAAGACATCACAGTCCACTGCTCTTAAACACAGCCACGCTGGGGTCTGACCCATTGCCTTCTGCCACCTTTTACAATGGCAGCTTGGAGAAATTTCCCGGTGTTCCTCCTTCAAGAAGCCCTTTCCTCTACTAATGTCTTGCGGCACTAAAACAGCACATTTTTACCAAGACAAGTTCAATTAGCACACTTAACGTCTTCATTACAAGAGTTGTAGTTCAGCAAGGTGACAGGTTGTGTCAAGGGGAGCTGGTAATCAGGTATGATATTTTGACAGCTAATAACAAGAAGAGTGATGTTTGGTAGCTGAGGCTATTGTATGATTTGCCCCAGCTGATGGCATCTAAGAGCTAATGACATGTTATGTGTGGAGAACCTGCCAGAGCACAAAGCACTGAATGGTACAAAGTAGTACTTCTGTCCTTTTCCTTTTTTGAAAAATGATTTATTTAGCCAGAAGTTTTGGTGCACACCTTTAGTCCCAGAATTCGAGAGGCAGAGGCAGGAGGATCTATGTGAGTTCAAGGCCAGCCTGGTCTCCATAGAAAGTACCAGGCCAGCTGGAACTTAGGGAGACCCTGTCTCAAAACACACACACACACACACACACAAAAAAAAGAAAAGATTTACTTTTTATTTCTGTGTTTGAGTGTGTGTGTGTGTGTGTGTGTGTGTGTGTGTGTGTGTGTGCCCATGGAGGTCAGAAGAGGGTGTTAGGTCCCCTGGATCTAGTTACAGGCACTTGTTAGCTGCCTGTCCTGGGTGCTGGGAATTGAACTCTGGTCTTTTGCAAGAGCAGCGTCCTCTTAACCACTAAGCTGAGCTGTGCCTCCAACCCATTTTTTGTTTTGTTTTGTCTGAAATAGAGTCTCATGTAGCCAAGGCCAGTCACAAACTAGCAATATAGCCAAGGAAGACCTTAAACTCTTGATCGTCTTGCTTCTGCCTCCAGAGTGCTACAATTACAAGCACACATCACCAAACCCTGATCAGAATGGTTCTATTAAGAAAAAAATCATTTACTCTTATTGCCAGTATAGAAGTTCTGAGTCAAATATCAAGTGATACATCTCTTGTCCTTATTTACAAATAGCTTCAGTAAGGTCAGACAAGAATCTAAGCCTAAGACTATGACCATTATGTATGTATGAGTCAGTGTGACCTCAAGAAAAAGGATCCCATGTTCAGCAAAATTTTGCAGGTACTTTCTTTTCACCTGCTTAGAATCTATTTCTCTTTTCTCTAGTAGCAGTTTGCCAAACCTCATTCTCCTGGTCCATGTGATTTACATGGTAAATCATCTCTCAGAACTGCAGTGAGCACAGGACAACAGCATCCAGTCATCATAGTTCATTTCCCTGAACTCTGTGACCAACTGAGAAACAAGAAGATAGTACCAATCAGTGCAATGGGTGTCATCTCCAGCACTCGTGCTAGAACTGTTGGGAAAGGAATCTCTCCCATTGGGTCTCTCTCTCTCTCTCCATATATTTTTTTTCAGAGCCATCGATGACTATTTGCCACCCTTGAGGAGAGTTGAGAGACAAAGAAAGACATTTCATGATGCTCTCTGGAATCCTCCACCCAGCTGAGCCTGGAGACGGTACCCTTTTCAGTTACTCGTGCCTTATATATAAAGACATCGTGGGGAAGACTGAAGACACCAGAATACAGCCACGTTGCCCTCACTTCCCACTCAGTTACAGACCATAGTGGGACTGAAACTGCTGCACCCTCTATTGACCCTCACATAACCTTCGCTCACAAGCACCACAAAAACAGCTTCTCCATTCTATTCAGCAACTTGGGGTTTTAGGCAGTTCTCTCCTGAGAACTCATACATCAGATTCCAGCTTTAATACTGTTATTTGAAGTCTGTGTTGACCAAATCAATTGGTGACTAAGATCTAGCACCCAATCAGCACCCTATAAAGTTAATAAGACTTTTTGTTACCATGACAAATAACTGAGAGAAACAATTCAAAAAAGGAAGAATTTACTTTGATTCTTTGTCTCTCTGTTTCAGAGGCTCATTCTACCGTGGGCTAGCTCCGTAGCTTTGGGCCTGAGGGAAAGCAAAGCATTGTGCTGGAGAGGGCACAATGGAGAAGGAGTTACTCACCACATGGAAGTCAGGAAGAAGAGAGACAGGGACAGAAGGGTCCAGGAACAAGATGCCCTTCAAAGGCACAACTCCAGTGACACCCTTCCTCCAGCTAGCCCCACCTCTGTTTCCATCACCTTCCAAAAATGCCATTAAATTATTAATCCATCTGAGAACTAACTCACTGATGAAAGCAGATCTTTTACAATCCAATCACCTCTTGATGACTGTCAGACCCACCATGAGCGGAACATCTGAGCCTTTTTAGGGAGACACTGCACAGCTAAACAAAAATAGCTAGTATCATCTTTATTGCAAAAATCTTTTTAACTTTGCACATTACAGACTAGCCATGCTCCTTTTTAAAAAATGAAAATAACCAAAAAGTGTTAATGAGAATGCAGAGAAAAATCTTTGGACATTACTTGTAGACACATAGATAATATAACCACTCTGGAAAAGAGCACAATAGTTTCTCAAAATACTCATTCAGAATTTCTACACAATCCCCTTTATTTCTAGGTACGTACCCCGATGAACTGGAAACAAAGAATTATACAGATTTTCATGCCAAGAGCCTCATAAGCATTATTCACAATAACCAAAAGGTGGAAATAACCCAGATGTGTACTGTTAGAGAAGTGGAGAACCAAATATGAAATATGCATATAACTTTTAAAAGATGTTCTGACACATGCTACACGGTAGAAATGAATCTCAAAAATATTCTGCTAAACTACACAAGCCAGTCGTGAAAAACGGGCTCCACTTACAGTATTCCTCGAAAAGTGAAATTCATAGAGGCAGAGAGGGGGAAATGGAGAGTTACTGTTCAGTGGATCCAGAGTTTCATCTTGGGGTGAAGTTCTAGAGATGGATAGTAAGCAGGATCATACAGCAGTATGGATGAGCTGAAGTATAAAATTATGCATGATTAAAGGGGTAAACTTGGGACTGGACAGATGGCTCAGTGGTTAAGAGCACTAGCTGTTCTTGCAGAGGACCTGGGTTCAATTCCCAACACCTACATGGTGACTAACAACCATCCAACTCCAGTTGCAAGGGATCGGAAGCTCTCTTCTGACCTCTGTGAGCATTGCACAGCACAGGTGTACTCGCACACATGCAGGCAAAATACTCATACACACAAAATTAAAATAATAAAATCAATAATAATAATAATAAAGTGGTGAAGTTGGTTCTGTGTATTTTACCCCCCCCCACCCCGTTTCTTGGGTTTTTTGTTTGATTGGTTGGTTTGGGTTGTTTTTTTTTTTTTTTTTTTGAGATAGGGTCTCCCTGTAGCCCCAGATGACTTGTAGACTAGGCTAATCTTCATCTCTCACAGAGACCTGCCTGCCTCTCCCTCCCGAGTGCTGAGATTAAAGGTGTATGCCACTATGTCTGGCAACCACAAATATTTCTTAAAGTCTTCTAGATTTCTTTAGCAGGCTGAAATCACATATGAAACAGGGCTTTCTATTTACATTTTCTCTGGTTTGTTTAAACGAGAAACCCCCTCCATAGAAGGTCCTAACTCAGCCCTAGTCCTTCCAAGGGAGGCCTCAGACCACAACAGTACTCCACATCTCATGTCGTTAAAAGTTATTTTGCCATCACTCCCCAAATCCACCCCACATAAACACAATCTATACAATTCAGGATTCATTTACTTTGAATTTACTAACCAGATATGAAGGCAAAGACTTAATTCTCCAAAAATTCAGGGCTACTTCCTTGACTAGCCACATTATCCTCTCAAAGCCAAAAGTCACATCACCTTCCTGAAGAGGCCACACACTCTATTTTCCTTATTCATACTGACCCTATCCACAGTGACATTTTCCTAGTCTGCTGAAATCATTAGCATGAGTAAGATGGCTCAAGTTTTATGCAGAGTTCATTTAGGGGAGAACTGGGGACGTTAAAGCTACTTAAAGAATTTAAAGGAGATAGGCACTTGCTTGTTAAATCAACCATTGTCAGCATCTGTTCTGGACAAAACAATTATAGTCTTTAAGCTATTGTGAGATGGGATTAAGTTTGCCTCATTTCCCATTATAGTTTAAAGTAGCTCTTCTGATGATGCATTAATTGGCACAAAGGTTTCCAGCACAGATCACAGTGAAAAGAGCAGCAGAAGATTCAGCTAGGGCAGGGGGCTGGGAGTGAAGGGGGTGGGAAGGAACCATAGACATGGCAAGGTGTTGTCATCATCTTTGTCACCATGTGGTCATGTCAAAAGGTCAAGATCCCGAAGAACATTCAGAGAAGTGGAAGACTATTAACAGATCTCAGGGATGAAGTGAATCATGGCATTTGCTTATCAGGGAAAGGAAAGGGAACGGGGCTGCCATTATTCCTTGCAACAGACATAGTCATGAAATATGTGCTTCCTTTTTATCACTATTTTAAGAGATGGTCAAGCTACTTTTGAACATGAAAAGCAGTCAACATGTCTCTTCTATGTGAGTGATTCACAGTAGAACCTGCAGGGTCAGACCTTGAAAGCAGTGAGCTGGTATCTGACTTGATCTAAGAGGCCAAATCACCTTTCAAGTCTGGAAGTTTGCTGAAAGCTGCATCAAGCCACATGAGGAGATGTCCCAGACCAGGCTGAACACATGGCTCAGAGCACAGAGAAGTAGGCCAGCCTGGGGACACTGAATGACCGAACTCCAATGTTGGCATGTTGGCTCTCGCTTCCAGTCATCTCCCAGACAGTCCTGACACCTGACACAATAAGACTTTGTGACAAGAATAATTAAACAATGCTATGTTTTTGTGGAAGGAGAGGAATGGGACAGGGAAGCTGCAAACTCTCCCTCCCTGGGGATTCTAAAGACAGACATCTTGTTGGATGACTTGAGCCTCCCCCAGCTGAGATCTAGAAGACATAAAGACTGAAACTTCATCTCCGTTTCCAAATTGTCTCATCACTTTCATCCAATGTCTTGGAATGCTTGACATAGTCTTTGGCCTTCTTAAGAGCTTTAAGAAATGAGTGAATGGAATAAAGTATTCTCATTTTCTAAAAGTCATTGAATTAAACAGGAGAAAGCTTATACACAGCAGGTGAATTCATATCTCCAAAAGGCTGACAATAAAATCATCGCTGTTTCACATGACAGCTGTTTACTCAGAGGGGAGTGATTTGCCTGCCCATCTCAAGAAGGGAATCTGCTGTGGACATAATTGATCTGCTACCACCATAATCTATTATCTACACGGTGGCAGTTGGGTGGGCTGATGTGACTGGAGCAGGCTAGCAACTCCATTCTAATGTCCTTCTGCACTTATTGACATTTTTGTTTTGTATTCAAAGCTGCTGCTGTGGCTACAGCCTTGACAGTGTTGACCTTTATTACATGTAAAGTGACTAAAAGGACTAGTCCTCCTTATTCCATGGTCATTCTTTATTGCTGAGGGTTATGGTAGGTCATTGGCTGGTAAGAACGGCTGAAAAATAAAGCCTAATATTGTCTAGGTGCAGTAATTTTTCTGATGGGTCTAGAAACTCCCTTATCCAACACAAGTTCTGACCCTTCTCAACGGATGTGCTACGTGCTGCTGCTCACCAGGGATGGTTATTGTCTACCCTGCCCTAGGAGACCTACACAACCCCTAACTCAAGCTCTTAGAGCTCTTTAGTTTCCTAAAGAGTAAATGGAGGCTCAGGATAGGAAACTGCCATGGCTGTGCTCAGTCAAGTAGGTAAAAGCTGAAATTTTACTCTCCTTCATAGCCATCATATTATCAATAGCACTACGTATAGTCATCATTACTGAGCAACGACATATGCCCAGCACAGCATGTGTGTATTGATTCCAGTAGTCACAAGTTTGCAATTAGGCACTGTCATCCTCTTTCACAGGTTAGATAGAGTACAAGGTCTCAGAAAATTAGAATGGTTTCCTAAATACATCACCAGTACATAGGTGAATTTGTGCACAAATCTAGTTGGCTCGGTTTAACTCTGGAGGTCTGACTCTTTACACCTTGATCCTAGCAGTACCTGGGACAATTCAAGACCACACCACTCCCAGGCTTCAGAAAAAGACACCCCCAGCAGTCACACAAGCCTTCCCTATCACACCCTCCACAATTCAGCACAGGGTAGACTTCCAGGCATCTGTTCCCTTCTGTACTGAGATCTGTCCCGCAATATTTTGAAGGTTCTTCCTAATGTTGATTAGAGACTTTTCATTATGGGGTCTAGTTAGACTATTTATTTTAACTGTAACTCTTACAGTAGTAATCCAGTCATAAAGACCAATGTGGCCTTGCTCTATAAGAGTAGCTGTCTTAGACTTCCTGGGAGAGAACAGACTCAGTCTGACATGGATCCTTGTTCACTCTCTCTGTTGACCTTGACAGTCATGAAAAACCTCTGAGCCTCTGTTTTCTTGTGCACGTGTGCAAAGCAGAGCAATAACAACCTGAGAAGATTACTAAAAATACCAGCTCGTGAAAATGTTCTTATATAGCGCCCAACACTCATTAACCCCGGAGAAATGGGTTTCCTTCCCTTCCCTTCCTCTACTGTTTCTCTGCTCTTCTCTCAGTTACCCTGACCTATTTTCCTGTACTTGCTTATCTCCTCTGCTCTCCCCCAAGTTTTCTGTCATACCTATATTTCCTCTGACATCATATTGCCATTCTCCTGAGTGTGGTAAAAGGACTCAGAAGGAACATGGTAACCTCATTGGCTAGAAGAGATGATGAGAAATGGGGAAAAATTGAGGTAAAAGAATGAAAGTTGGTTACCTATAGAAAAACATTTGGTATGGTAGACACAACTCCCTGTGTCTGACTACACTCTCACTTCAGGCAAGTGATATTTTTCTTCTTCTTTTCCCTTCTGGTTGCAATGGAGTTCATTCACATGAACAGTTCTGGCCAATGAATGGGGGTAATAGTGACGAGTGAGCACAGAGCATCGAGTTTCTACTGTAAGGTCCTCCAGTCGTAGTCTTACTCACCAAAGTGAACCATGAAGTATCATATTAAGACAGGGCATCATAAAGTAATACAGAGTGGCCACATGGCACTGAGCTTATTTTCACCTGCAGTACATGTATAATGCAAAGGACAAATTAACTTCTGTTATTATAAGCTACTGAGAATTTGTGTTCATTATCACAAAATCTCTTATAGAACACAGCATTCCAAGCCCTGACTTTCATCTTGTAATCCCTGTAAAAAGTTTTTTGTGGATAGTGTTGATTGGTTTTGTTTTGTTTATTTGTTTGTTGTCTTTGTTTGGGAGGTTTCCTCTTATACATCAAATCATGACCTGACAGATGGGATAAAAGAACTGGACTTTGAAATGTGAAACGTGGACCTTGGTTTGTTGAGCCTTGTAAGTAAGAGGATTTAATTTCAGTTCCCAGATTGGAAAAGCCAGGAGTGGAGGTAGACACATGCAATCCAAACACTGAGGGAGGTGGAGACAAGAAGATCCATAGGGTGCCCCGGCCAGCTAGTCTAGCCTAGTTGGGGAGTTCCAAGCCAGTGAGAGACTTTGTCTCAAAGGAAGTACACAATAGTCCTTAGGATGACATCTAAGGTTGTCTTTTGGCTTCCACATGCACTCACACATGTGTGAGCATATATACACATGTACCTGAACACATGAACACGTGCACATATACATACACACCTACACATACACCCACATAATAACAAAAAAAGAGAAATACAAGTTGAGTCCCACCCCAGACCCAATTATGCATTTTTACATGGGTGCTAAAGATGGAAACACAGTCTTCATGCATGTATACCAGGCACTTTATAGATTGAGCTACTTCCCCAGCCCCAGGTTATTTCCTTAACTTCTCTCTCTCTTCTCTCTCTCTCTCCTCTCTCTCTCCCTGAATAATTTTTACTGAGTTTTTGTGCATTGTATATAATAGATCTTAATCAAATTTAGACTCATCCACATTCCCCCATACCCCACACACACACTGGATTTCATGCATCCTGTCATACATGTGATGTCATATGTGATGAAGCTTTTGTACCCAGATAGTCCTCAGTGCAAGTTCATCCACTGGAGTCTGGTCAGCCAATCTAGAGTCACTCTCTTAAAGAAGATCTACTCTTCCTCACCCAGCAATAATCAGTTTCCTGCCGCCCATCTCCTTCATTCTATATTGGGTTTTTGTCTGATTGAGTTGTTATGTCTTGAGTATGCTGTCACCATTGTTGCAAGGTCATACAAGTAAGTTCCCAGTGACCTGAATGGCTCTGTTTCCTGATGTTCATGACAGACCCTGGCTCTTATAATATTTCCACCCCCTCTTCTACAAAGGTTGGTCCCTGAGCTGTGGGTGGATGAGGTTTAATATAGGAGTCCTATCTAGGGACACGCACTCTGAAGTCTCTTGTTTTCTAAAACTTGACCAGTTGTGGCCTTCCATACGGAGCACACTCTGCTGTATGAAGAAGCTTTGCTGGTGAGAGTTGAGGGATCCATTAGGATTCTCTCTGCCCCTTCTTCTATGATGTTCCATGGGCCTTAGGTGTAGAGGTTCTGCTGTAGATGTATCATTTAGGCCTGTGCATCTCTCAGACATATATGCTCTGTGTATGACCAGTTGTGGAACTCTGTAAGAGCCTCTACCTGCTGCAAAAAGAAGTTTATTTGATGAGTGGTGTGCAACATACTTGTCTGTAAATATAAGGATCCACATTTAGCATACAGTAAGAATTTTCATTTGTCTAGAGACAAAAATGGGGTTTTTGGCAGAAATAGGGTTTTTTTCTAGGATTTATGACGTCTCCAACCATGTGTATTTAGCTATATTTACAGTGTTACCCATGAGTTCCCTCCCACTGAGAGAGCTTTCAGTTCAATTAAATAGCTGTGGATTACTCCCTAGATAAAATGGCACATGCCTTTAGTACCAGCACTCAGGAGGCAGAGGCAGGTGGATCTCTGTAAGGCCACCCTGGTCTACATAGTGAGTTCCAGGTAAGCTGGGGCTACAGGGATACAATGTCTCAAAAAAAAAAAAAAAAAAAAAGACCAAAAGAAAAAAATGTTACTACCATACCAATAGAGATAAATTTACTGTGCCCGTCATTGTGGTTATTGGGTTTTACAGCTGGGTTGGACTATTGATTGATTTTAACACCTAGCATAGTATACTCTAGAACTATGAGAACTAGTTTACAGGGAGGAGGCTTCAGACAAGTCCTATGTCTGAAGTATGTCCTGTCTTCAGCAATAGGGTCTTACCTTCAAGTTCTGGGAGGTAATCAAGGATTACCTGGGAGTCTCTTAGACAACCCTGACCAACAACTCAAAGGGAGGTTTCTCTTGTCTGGCACTGTGCTGCTTGCTGTATAGCCCTCAGATATACACATGCGCTCATATGCACTCATGTTCAGATATTGTGTGTGTATTATTCGGGGAGAGTTGAGTTAATACATTGCCCTCTGGCTTTTTACATCTCTTAAGCTTTATTTACATATACCCCCCACTGAACCACTCATGATATTCTCAGCTCTGTTGGGGTCTTCTTTTCTGTCCTCCTCAACCTAGAAGCACTGCTTCCAGAGATAGGGCTCCACATCGGCCTCTGTCTGGTCAGGCTGTTACAGTGCCTTTTCTTTCTCAGCCTTTGAATCCACTCAGAGGCAAGAGTCAGGAACATCAACGATCTTGGGATTGTTCTAGAAGGAAACATCAGGTGCTCATCCTTATGAACCAGGAGACGAAATCATATAACTGTTTTAAAGTATCTGGCCAATCCCTTCATGGCTTAACTATCATCCATTTGAGTAGGTCAGTCATGAGGGATTTTAGTGATCACCTTGCTGACATATGGTATTTGTAAAAGTCCTGGGTAAGATGCCCTGCCCCTTCCTTGAAAAGAGATAGTTTTTTGTCTGAGCCCTACAATCACTTAGGTGAAGTGGTACTGTTGTTCTCCTGATATTTCCGCTTTATTCTCGTCATTGTACTTAGTCTCCACAGCTTTCTTTACTTGCTTGTGGTCTGTCTCTCTCCCCTAGACTGTAAGCTCAAGAACAGAAATCATTTCTGCGGTGTTCATGGAAGCATCCTGAGAGTCTTGAATATGTACTTGATAAATGAATCAACACTCTACAGCCTATTCACTGGAACAAGAAAGCTAGGACCTGTCCTGCCCAGATCGAATTAGCAGGCACTCTGAAGTATCCTTGCTAGACTTTGGTATTGTGATGTCTGCCAACCCTCTTGCTGTGCATGTCTCCAAACTCTTGACAATATTTCCTGTCAAAGTGTTGTCAATGGCTTCTGATAAAATCAGTTATCACCAGACAAGAGATAAGAGGTTGTAAATAAGGGAGGAGGACTCTGGGGAAATCTTATCAAGAAATCTTACTAAGGTGTAACTTTGTATTGCAATCTATGCAAGATCTGCCCAGTAAGTTCCCTCATCTGCCCTTTGCTGGGTAAAGTTGACTTGGGTATTGAAAACTTATTTGAATGTATTCTGAGACCTACTGTAACTGCTGTGAAACTGTCCATAACTTTCCAAAATGCATACTTATCCAAGTAACTGTTGTTAAAGGCACAGTTTTTGAGGCCAAATTAAATGATTTCATGCTTATTTTTCTATTTCTTGTGTTTCCTGATAGCACTACAGAGATGGATAGGAGTCAGAGGCAGCATTTTACCTAGACGAGCAATTTTTTAAATGGTGTGGGTGGTGCTGGAGAGATGGCTCATTGGTTAAGAGCACTGGCTATTCTTGCAGAAGACCCGAGTTTGAACCCAGCATCCGTATAGCAGCTAACAACTGTCTATAACTTCAATTCCAGGGAATCCAGTGTCCTCTTCTGTCCTCAGTCAGGCACAGCATGATGTGGGCGCACTTACACACATGCAGGCACAACACTCGTGCACATAAAAAAAAAACTAAAAATAAATAAATAACCGGTGTGGACAAGAACTTCCATGGCACCTTCCAGCCCTATGGTTTTCCTAAATATGCGGTAGCCTAGATAGACAATTTCTATTACTGTTAAAGGGAAGTATCCCAGGATATGGGGTTGGAATTTGATAAAGAGTGGGGTGTCCCTGGTTTGGATAAGGATTGAACTGGGTTTAGAAAATCGGGCCACCATTCAATCTACTACTGAGTAACCAGAAACTGTTCCTGAGTTCAGAATGTTTTTGTCTTTAGAATCAACCTTTTTGAATTACCAACCCAAATAAATTTTACCAAGCAAAGGCAGAAAAGTCTAAAGCCCACTGTGCTAAAATATAGGCACAAAAGTGTGTCAAATAGTAAATATTCATAACCACTAGGATTTGGTCTGGTGTTCTAAGGATGGAAGTCGTGGAGCTGAAAAAACCCACCACAGAGGAGAGTACAGTTGAAAGGGAACCCTTCACAGCCCTTGAGTTTTGGGTGTAATTGTAAAGGTACAGCGATACCCTAACTTTCCAGTATCTGCCTGTTCCCAGCAAACCTCAGCTTCCCCTCTCCTCACCCAAATAACACATCCGAACAAAAAGAGTTCCTGCATTTTCCTCAGCTCACAGTACTAGCAGTCTGTATTTGTTCACTTTCTACCTTCCACCAGTGTCTTCTCAGGCACTAACCCATCTGAACATTACAACTATCTTATAGAGAAAGCATTCTTTCCGCCACTTTAAATATAAAACTCTGAGACAGTAAGTGATTGGCCAAGGGTTATATGGTAAGTCACTGGCAGGGCCTACATTCCAGACTTCTACCTCTTCAACTTTACTCTTTCTCTACATTTCATAACTTTTGGATTCTAAGAGGTCTAATATGTTCTGAAGGATCACTCAGAAGCTTAAATTATGGTGATGTCTCAAGAAGGTAAAGGTGTAGGCTCAAGACTGTGGTAAGCTTGAGGTAAGAAAACTTACCAAGACTGTTCTGATCATGACTGGATGTGACAGAGGTGAACTCAAACCCTGAGGTCCAGGGCTGATCCACAACCTAGAATTAGATGTGAACCTTCCCTTGACAGAGAGAGTACCAGTCAGCCAGTATTCTCTCTGAACACAACAGGCTCAATAAATTGTATTTCTAATAGCATGACGATAATATTTTAGCTGCCATATATTTTGGGGACTTGGGCAAAGGTAAAAGAATTTCTGAAGGTATCTGTCATCCAAATCAATCTACTCAATGCATTTTAAATGGTTCATTCACAGCTGAGGTCAAATGAGTCAAGATTGGTACACTCTAGTTTTTATTTTTTTTCCCTTTTTCTTTCTTTTTTTTTGTTATTGTTGGTTTATTTGCTTTGTTTTTATGTTTTTATGTTTTGTTTTTTGAGACAGTCTCACTATGTAGCCCTGCTGGCCTAGAACTCAATATGTAGACCAGGCTGGCCTTGAACTCACAACGGATCCTTCTACCTCTGCCTCCCAAGAACTTAGATTAAAGGTGTACACCACCACACACCTGCTAGTCCCTATACTTTTGAGATACAACATGTGTCCAGGACACTCACCTTGAGGAACCAAGGTAAAATATAAACCTCGTGCCTCTCTTCTGCCCACTTAACCTGGCTATCTGTCTAGCCTGACCTCATGGAAGCTCTTTCCACATTGGAAAAAAAGGTTGCCTCCATTCTACTCATACATGAATCACTTCTTGTTTTCTGAAATGTATTTGGGGGAGTGTTTGCTTGCTTCTTTTTAAAACAGGGTCTCCCTATAGCCCCAGCTGGCCTGGAACCACTATGTAGACCAGGCTAGACTTGAACTCATAGAGATTCACCTGCCTCTCCCTCCCAGGTTCTGGGATTAAAGACGAAAGCCACCTCACCCAGATATCTGAAATGGATTTTAATGGCGGCAACAGGACTCTCCTTTACTGATCTCCACATACATGTCCAGCACACAGTCAGGCAACTTCAAGAACGTGATGGAAATTCTGCCAACAGTCTAGGAGGTGGTCACTTCATAGATAAGAGAAGAAAGACTAGCCATTAAATGCTCCAAAGTCATAGACTGAAATTCCTTGTGGGTCTTCAAAATCTCAAATCTAGTGTTAGCAGATATGAGATGCTATGGGCTTGGAACTAAGCTCCATCTATTTGAGCTCTGGGTTTGTCTTCTTTGAAAACTGAAGGGAAAATCAAACTCCCCAACCCTTCCTTCCAGCAGTGATGAGGTGGATGAAAGCAGGTTAAGCCTAGAAAGGGCTGTGCAAAGGGAGGGGTAACTTCCAGGGTGCAGGAAGAAGGCCTAGCTGAGCCCAGCAGAGGTGTAGTGGATGGCAGACGTCATCCCAACCAATACAGCCACACTGCAGAGTCCCAACCCACCCTGCTTTGTCGAGGAAGACAACTGTCTCTTCCCCTATGCTCCACACAGAGCAAGATACTGGAGGTCGTACCTGGACCAAGGAGGCCAGCAAGGAGACGCAGACCTGGTGGAGCGAGGGGAGAAGGGGGTGCGATGCTGGGACTCAGTAATGCAAGGGGCTGGGCTAGGCACGTGACTCCAAGGAGGCGGAGACTGGCAAGCCAGAGAGCGGACTGGCAGGCTCAGGAGGGGTGCGGAGTGGGTTCGATCTGAATAATTGAGGAGCTGTTCAGCAGCAGCCGCTGCCTCCTGCCTTCCTTTGCCGCCACCACCGCCCCCATTGCAGCCGAGAGACGCCCCGCGCTGCAAGTGCAGACCACGGGCCAGCAGCAGACAGGCCGTCACCTCCAGCCTCTCTGGTGAGTGAATGTCCCCCTTCGCCACAGCCAGAGCCCCCTGCACGGCCCGGGTACCCCAGCTGGACCCCCCACGACTAAGATGAACCAGGGAGCCCGAGGCATCAGAGGGAGGGAGGAGGAATATGGCGCGGAGGCTGAGGGCGCCCTCCTGGAAGGGGCTCCCAGAAAGAAGGAAAAAAGCTGGGGTCAGGGTCGTGCGGGCTCTGGCCGGGAGTGGGGTCTTGGATGCGGGGACGCGTGAGTGCTGGCAGGCGGGGCAGGAGGCAGAGATGCGGGGCGCAGTCTGGGCCGCCCAGGCTCCGCAGACTTGGGGCCCATCCTTCCCTCCCAGCTTGGACACTCACCTGACTGGGGCAGCTGGGCTCTCGGCCTGGGACTGAGCTCTTGGAAAAGGAAGAGATGCTTTTTTTCCAGCCACAGCCCCAGAGGACGGCAGGGGTAACATTTGTGCTTTTACCTGAGCAAAACTCTTCAAAGGGACTCTAGAGGAGCCGGGCGCCCCGACTAGGATGGTGCTGCGTGGGGGGCATCAATCCCCTGCCAACCAGGATGCGCTGGGGCGATGAGAGGGATGTGACGGGGAGGTATCCAGGGAAGCTCCTGCCTGGAGCAAGCAGCCCTGGGAAATGACTCTCTTCCCAGGGCTTCTCCCTTTCAGCCTTGTCTCTTCCATCCCCAAACACATTCAGTTTCCCGTGAATCCGGAGGGTCAGGATAGGGTGGCGTGGCCCCGGACCTCTTCTCTCTCCTGAGTCACCCCTCGTCCCCCGCCAAATGTGCAATTTATATTTTGATCGCACTATAAGGCAGAAGCTGCCAAACAGAAGCGAAGGAAAGGCAAAGATGAGGGAAGGCAGCAGGGCTGTCGCCTGTTCCTAGCACTATCCGCTACCTGTGTGAAGCTCGTTTCATTGAGATCTTCCGCCGAGAGGCGGGTCAGTCATGACTGGACTGTGACAAGGACTGTGAGCTAACTTGCCTCCCTCTAGGCCTTGGATCTCAGAGACCCCAGGGAGCACAGGCCAAGGAGGTGGCAAGGGACCGGGAGCTGTCCTCGGTGCTGAAAGTTGTCGGTGGCTGAAAGCTAAATATCTGGGGAGCTGGGGGGGCTCGGGCTGGTCAGCAGTTCCTGTGAGCAGGAATTGTATTACATTCAGCTAAAGGGCATACGGTGTTTACCAAGAAAATAAGTGATGGTCCTTTGCCTTCCCAGTTCTGTGCTTCCCCAGACCCTGCTTGGGAAGTTCCTGGCACTTCTGGGTGGAAGAGCAAGGCACCCTGTCACTCCACGATCCAGCTCCAGTGACTTCGGGTGGCACCTCGTTCTGCCCGTGCACTGTCTTTCTGTTGAAAAGCAGTTAGGGATGCTGTTCTGTTAAGCATTTCTGAGACTTTTGGGAATCAGGGAATTGTAAGGCTACAGAAAAGGAAGTGGATTCATTACAAAGGAGAGTGGAATTCATTCTTGCATCTGGTCCTGCTTCTTTTCTGTGCTGTGCATTTTTCTCTGGCCACCACACATTGTTTACATCCTCTAAACATGTCCTCTAAATATGCCTTGGTTTTGTTTCTTTAGTATCTTATGGGTAAGATGAGGAAAGGAGTTAGCCAATTTGTGGAGGCCAAATTAAGAGAATATTTATTTACTAAACATCTATAGAATCATAGGTAACATCATTTCATTTAAATTTCACATTAGCTATTAACTGCATCTCTCACACAAATGAGAAAACCTGTTGGGAATCTTGAACCCAGAGGTTGTTTTCACATTTGGTTCTGTTTACCTCCAATGTCCAAGCCACTTTCATGTTCTTGTTTCGGTATCTGGCCTTCAATAGCTGTTATCGGGGAATGGGAACACAGCAAGTGACAGAGGAGGGGGGCCAACCTCTCTCTTTCACACATTGCTCTCTCTTCCTTCCTTAATCTGTTCATCCACCTGCTGTCACTCATTCCCACCCTCCCAACTGCTTTTATGCATGCTGCTTGGAATACAACTGCTCACATAACTTGAGCTTCAAGTTTACACAAAAAAGTTGGAAGACTAAACCAGCAAGAGCAAAAAGAGTGGACAACTGAGTCTGGGGGCCCAGAGTCCACATGTGCCACACATGTCCTATTGCATTTAGGGTCTGAATAACTTTGAAGTTACCATTTGTTACCATCAGTTTTCAGAAAGGAGAATGTGGGAACCCATTGAGATAGTCACTGCTTTCAGTCACATGATTGAAAAGCCAGTATTAAAACCCTGTAAACTTGTTCCAGAGCCAGTTTCCTTCCTGTTAATATGTAGTTCCTGAAATACACATCCACAATGGTTCTTCCACCAACCTTTAACAAGAATAGAAAGCATCAGTGAACTCAGTAATAAGCAAGTGTCGAAAATACAAGCAGTCTTCTTAGTTACCATTTCCTCTGCTTTTTCTCTTCTGGTTCTACTGTCCCAGAATTATCTGCCTTAGTATACATGAGAACTATAACAGACCTTCTTCAGCAACATGTTCCCCATTCACAAACACAGATGATAGGATAGCTATCCTCAATAGGCCTTTATGTTGTCCATATTTTCTCTGCCCTAGTCCCAACAACATAGTTTCCCCCAAATTGATTATCCTAATCAGTTTCCCCCAATCTCAAAAGGACTCAGAGGAGGGCTCTAAAATAATCTAGGCAGAAACAAGGATCATTGAAAGTGCCAATATTTATAAAACTCTTTCCTAAGCTAGGCAGTATATGAAGTCTGGTCACCCATTATTTCAAGGAGTATCCCCAATTCTCCAAAGTATCATGGGTAAGATGAGGAAAGGAGTTAGCCAATTTGTGGAGGCCAAATTAAGAGAATATTTATTTACTAAACATCTATAAACATCAGAGCTTGTCCTAGAGATTATAGATCACTCTAGCAGTCACTTCTTGTTTCTCTTTCCAGGCTGTAGTAGAATTCCATCTTCATTCACTGGGTTTCTACAGCTCTAGTAATTTCATTGGCAAAACAGACATTTTTGTATTGAATTGATAGTTCTGTCCTGCTCAAATACATGCAGCTTAGAAATTCAAATTCAATCCAAATGGGACTGAAATGCAAATGGCTCTCCCATTTGTTAGTCCTTCCATAGAGATCTCCATATGCCTTCTTATTGTTAATGCCAACATTTTGCTTAACCCTCCCCCCCAGGCCCAGTTAAGGCATAATTCATATTAAATACATAACCTTCCAAGTCTGCAAAGATGCTGTTGATGGATTGCTCTGGGCCCTGTGACCCTAATTCCTACGCTGTTTAGAATCTCTCTGTCCAGTATGGTAGTCACTAGCTACATAGAGCTATTTAAAGTTAAATTGCAATTAAAATATTCAAAAGTCAGTATCTCATATTTCAAGTGCTCAGTAACCATATGTCTCAAACGGCCGTCTTATTGGAGAGGGCAAACATTTTTCCATCATTGCAGAACATTCTTTTGGACGATGCTGCTTAGAAAGTGCTAGAAAAAAAATCCTCACAGCAACAAAGAACTAGAAATTGGGAAGAATTAAGAATTTAAGACTCTCTCTGAGGCTTCTGCCAAGAAAGGAGAAAAGAGTAGTAGGTCTTCTGTATCTCCAGCAGCCAAAGGTGGCCAGTAATCAGACTAGGAAGGGGTGGCATGTCTCCTTTAGGAGCTGGTAGCCTTAGAAGTCTGCTCTACAGGCATTCCATGAATGTGTTTTGTTTGTTTGTTTCCTGAATTCCAACTTAGAAGTAACCCTATTCTTGCCCAGAATTCAGGTGCATATAGCATAATAATATGTGTGTATCTTGTCTTGGCAAATGTAGTATGATAAACATGGAAGTTTTAAAAGACTGAATCAGTAGTAAGTGTGCTAAAGGGTGACATTACAGAGCCTCCTGGGGTTCCATTCCTTCATCTGTAAAACACTGATGGGAATTGCCAAAACTATTTCCAACAACTGTGGTAAGGCTGAAAGTGTAGCTATGTGCAAGTGCTTTTAAAGAGTGTGATTGAAAGTGATCATTGATCATTCCGTGTACATGTGGTACAGTCTATGCCCGAACAGGGTAGCTTAAGTTGAATGATTTCTGAGTGTTTTCTTATCTTCCAAATGAATATATTTTACCTTTATTTTCATTTTCACTGAAAAGTAGAATGTTGAATTCAAAATCTGGATTGCAGAGATTTCTGATGGGTTAGGTTCTATTAATAGAAACTCTACGCATTGTGGTTTATTTTATTTGAACCTGAACATTTCCTTTTCAGAATAATAGTAGCTAATTAAAAAGTCACAGTGTCTTTAATAAATCAATCATTTTAAGTTAATTATCAATAATAAGCCTGCCATGATATTAGGAGTTCAGAAATGTTAGGAAGGTATTATGGATATTCCTCAGTACAAAGAGATGAGATCGAAAAAGACCAAAAAAAAAAAAAAAAAAAAAAAAAAAAAAAAAAAAAAAAA
>NW_008335436.1:1270309-1271403 GCF_000622305.1 Nannospalax galili
CAGAAACAACAACAAAGAGGTGAGAGGGTTAACTGAAAAGAAATGTTTTTACTGGTTACTAATTAAATAAGCTTCCACCCATCTCATAAACCAATGTGAACAAAAATAATTATTTCTTGCATTGATTAGACCAAAATAAAGGTGACAAAAATCTATTACTTTAACTGAATTCTTGGGGCTGCATTAAGAATTCTGGCCTTAAAAGGAGTATTCATAACATGGATTCTCTAGTAAAATCTGTCTGGGTCTTCAGTAGAACTGTGAGTACCTAGCCGCATTTCTTTCTGAGCCTGGTGCTTAGTGCTTGCTCAGTACCTTGCTTTATGCCTGAGGTAGGAGAGCGTTTCATATTCAGCCATGGTTTGTTTCACCGTTTGATACTTAGCTGGTTTTTTCTTTTAACAGAAAGGCTATCACAGTGTTCAGATACTGTAGAAGAGAAGCCTGAGAATGAAGCTATTCCATAACATGGTTCTTTATTGTAATACACCATTTTATTAATTATTTGAGAATTTCATAAGGCATACAATGTATTTTGATCATATTCCCTCTTTCTCTCTATCTCTCATACACACACACACCCCTCCAAAATGCACCCACCACCAACCCACCACCTCCCAATTTTATGTCCTCTTTTCTTATCAGATGATTCTTTTTTGTTGTTTCTGTTCTTTGTTTTTGTTTTTGACTTTGTTTTGTTTTTGTTTTTGAGACAAGTTCTCCTTATAGCCACACTGGCCTGAAACTTGCCATGGAGACCAGGCTGCCCTCAGTCTCGCAGGGATCCACCTGCCTCTGCCTCCAGAGTGTTGGGATTAAAGGCATGCACCACCACACCTGGATTATCAGATGACTCTTAATTATATTTATTTTAGTTGTTCACCTTGAAGACTCAGTGAAGATATTTGCTTATCTATCATCTATCTATCTATCTATCTATCTATCTACCTATCTATCTATCTACCTACCTACCTATCAGCAGAATACTTTATCTACCATCTCTGTATCATCTATATCATCAGTCATCCATTTATGTATCATGTAGGCATCTGACATCGATCTAACTTTCTATTTATCACCTCTATGACCTATGT
>NW_008335436.1:1272080-1285861 GCF_000622305.1 Nannospalax galili
CCTCCGTGGGCCTGGAGAGATGGCTCAGCAGTTAAGAGCACTGGCTACTTTTGCAGAGGACCTGGGTTCCATTCTCAGCACCCACATAGCGGCTAACAGTCCATAACTCCTGTTCCTGGGGATCCAGTGCCCTCTTCTGACTTCTGCAGACATTGCATGACATAGGTACACTTACACACATGCAGGTAATACACTCATACACATAAAATAAAAATAATAAATAAAATATTTTCTAAAACAATAAGGTTGAGCTCAATAGAGGAAGACACCCCACATAAACCTCTGGTCTCTACCCCTGTGTGCATCCACATATGTAATGTACATGCATGCATGCACCATACACACACAAATAACAAAAATAAGTATTCCATATGGCATGATCCTTTAACAAATAGAACGACAAAAACAAAACATAGCATTTTACTCTGATACCCCTATCTCTTTTGGGTGGTCATAAGAAGTAGTAATAGCCAAGACCAACTGCTCCTGAGAATCGTGCCTTACTGCCTCCCCAGAGAACAAGTGACAGACACGTCAGATACAGGGTCTTGATTACACTATGACGAAGCAGTTTCATAGGCTCAAAGCTTAAATGGAGTTGTGTGTCTTTGTCGACTTTTCCCTGTCACTTTTCCACTTTCACCTGTCACTTTTTTGAGAGGCATTTGGTCAACTTTTATGACAGTGACAGGCATTGCTATGGTTCTGAATTCAGGAGAAACACAGCCTAGCATGAAGGCACATACATTACACAAAGAGAACTGATGATGATCCAACAGCCTAATGAATCCCAGAACAGTAGCCTATTCCAGTAATACCTGACCCTGCCTGTCAGGGTTCTAACTGGTGTTTACTGACAAAAAAAGAAAAGAGAAGAAAAGAAAAACAGATCATTCTAGCCCAGCTCATCAATAAACAAATGTTCAAAATTAATTGAGTCTCATTTGCCAAAAGCAAAATACTCTAAGCCAATAAACTGACTCCAAATGAGCAAGCTGATTTCCATGGTTCTTTCATTATTTTAAAAGCTGTTTTTCTTTGTTTGTTTTGTTTCAGCAGTAAACAAAAACCCAGGTTTTCAACATTCTGTAGACAGAATGGTCTTCCTGATATGTCTTCACTAACTGTTTATTAGAGATTATATTCATACAAAATAGTACAGTGGTATTTTGTAACTGTTACATAATCTAGCTCTCTAACTTTATAACCAGAGAAATCTAAGCTAAGCGCAGCCATGGAAGTTAATGGCAGAGGCAGAAGACAGGAATCTTTCTGCCAACCAACATTCTGTCAAATCTTTAAACATAATGTATCTTTCCATTAGTCTTGACAGCTTGTTTAATGAACAAGTCTAGTGCCTTCTACTAAACTTTTCTCACAGCATCTAAAAGTAGAAGTATTAGATTTTACTTGTTTTACTTACTATTATATGTGCATGATTGGGGGTGCATGTACCATGGCACACATGTGGATGTCAGAGGACAACTTTGTGAAGTTGTTTTTCTCTTTCATCTTTGTATGAGTTTCAGGAACCCAAATTCAGGTCATCAGGCCTGTGTGAAAAGCACCTTTAACCGCTGAGCCATCTTACTGGGCCCAGAATTAATGGATTTTAGACAGAACCAAGGACCAGTGACTTCAATAATTTAGCCATGTGACACATACAAAATCTACCTATGACATATATAAAATCAAAAAGAAATCAAAATTCATATTTATGTAATTATTTGACATTTCATACTAATTCTTCAGTTGATGATGATGATGATGATGGCTGATGTTTATTTATATTTACTCTAAACAAGTATTATCCCCCATTTGATAGATGAGAAAATCTGAATCCAAAGGCAAATAGCTTATCAAATTCACATAGCTGGTGGTTTATGCTTTTAACCCCCATGCTAAATGCCTGGAGGAAAACCTTGTATCTCTCAGATAACTGATCTGTGTCACTGATGCTCCTCATCACACCCTTCTCTTCTGTATTTCCATTTTACTTTCATTTTCTGATGAGCAATCAAGGAGGCATATGGAACTTGTATCTGTGGTTCTGATGGTGGTGTGAGCATCGCACTGTCTTTCTGGGAGATGGCATGTGTCTTTTTGCATTTGATGCCATGGCTCAATTGTTTCCATGGCTCAGCCCTGAACGATGGTGCGCCACAAGCTTCTGCACACAATGAAAACCATTCTCCTACTTTCCCTCAGAAAATGTAGACAGATGCACCATTAGTAATAGATGGGTGTTGGAGCAGGAGCCAGTGTTTTCTAAAGCTCCAAACTCAGCCCCCTCACACACATCTTCACTGCTCAGTGAAATCTTCTAGCCTCTGCTTCTGGGTTTTGACTCAGTAATAATTTAAACAGCTTTTAAAGCAGGGAGCAAGACTTTCTTGAGTGTCATCCTCTAAAGGTGGGCTTCAGTCAAGAATAAAATGTGTTACTAATTTAGTCATAAATGCAATGACCCAACTTTGTTATCGTGGATTTTTAATGTGTTCTAAATCTGCTAATAAGCATTTAGCAGTTAATGTGGCATGTCAACAAACTGAGAATGCTCTGACAGGATGTGTGTGTGTGTGTGTGTGTGTGTGCCCAACTTAGTAAACTAGCCACATACCACATCAACACCAAAGGCTATGATAGAACGCATGGGTCAACTTCTGTCTTTGTGGCTTTCTAGCTACTTTGTTGGGCATGAAATGGGTTAAGAGTCAGAAGACACAGCTTTCTTCTCAACTTCAAAGTGTACTGGCTATGAAATTTGAGACAGCACCATACAACTTCTTCAAAACACGTTTATTTATCTGAAAATGGGGATCATAGCGCTGGGAAAACAGCTAAGTCAGTGAAGTGCTTACCACATATACATGAGGATCTGAGTTCGATCCCCAGAACTCACATAAAAACTGCTGGAGAGGCAGAGACAGAAAGATCCTTAGGGTTCAATGGCCAGTCAGTCTAGCCAAATCAGTGAGTTCTAGGTAAAAATGAGAGACTCTGTCTTAGAAAAAAGGTGGAGACTGACTGAGGAAAAATTCCTGGGGTTGACCTCTGGCTTATGCTCACATGTGCAAGATAATAGAATCTGCGATTTGCGTCACAGAAAAAAGACAAGACAGCAGTTAATGGAGCTCTTTATAAATTCTAAAGTCTGTACAAAGAAAAGAGACTTATTTTCTGTCTTTTCAATCCCTCTTAGTAAAAAATAACTCCAGGGGCCTGGAGAGATGACTCAGTGGTTAAGAGCACTGGCTACTTTTGCAGAAGACTCAGATTTGTTTTCCAGTACCCACATGGCAGCTAGCAACTGTCCATAACTCCAGTTCCAGGGGATCCGACACCCTCTTCTGACCACCTTGGACATTGCATGATATGGGGCATGCTTATACACATGCAGGCAACATACTCATACACATAAAATAAAAATAGTAAATAAAATATTTTAGAAAAATAAAAAATAACTCCAAAGTTGATGATACTGAACCCTGAACTAGGGCTGTCAATTATTGCAATGTCACAAGTCATGAAAATCTTGACTCTAAACTTGATAGCCCAGAAAATGGTACTTAGATAGGAGGCCTTCAGTTCCTTCGAAAACCAACAGTTCGCAAGCTGGGGCAGTGCTGTCTTACTGGGGGTTACTATTTATTTTCATGGGCACTTGGAAAAGAATAACCACTATATTTTGGTGGACAGGGTTCAAAAAAACTAAGTATACTGCACTACACACACACACACACACACACACACACACACACACACACACACAAAACCCTACAAAATAAGGCAGTTTTCCACCCAAAGTGCCAATCATATTCTTCCACCATTCAAACATTCTGTTCAAAGCTGTGTGTGCCCATGGTTCCTAAATCCTTAACTGATGCAGTCAGAGAGCATTTGCCTTTTGTTTCCTCCATGAGATGAGATCTATCCATGCTCATATGAGATTTAAAACAGCTCAGCATTACCAGGCTCTCAACAATTTTACTGAGACGTTTTTAAAAATGGCATCAGAAATCAGTGGTTTTAAATTAAACCAGTCTCTAGAGCCAGCGAGATGACACAGTGGGTAAAGGTGCCTGCCACCAATCCTGACCACCTCGGTTCTATCCCAGGGACCCACATGATGGAAGGAGAGAACTGACTTTTGAAAGTTCCACGTATTCATGCATGCATACACATGCACACACATGCACACACACACAAATAAATAATAGAACATAAGAAAAATTTTAAACTAGCCTCTAGAAGCTTCTACAAGAAGTGCTCTCCAATTTCTTTAGGGTCAGAGTCCTAATAAGTTCGCATAATATGAGATCTAGATTAAAGGCTTGAATTTAGGACCCAAAAGCACATCATATTTCTGAAAAATGCCTTCTTTACAGTTTAGTGAAGAAATATTGGTTTATATCTTTACTTTATGAAACATATGTCTATCTAGAAACCTGGATGTATGAACCCTGTTTTCCAGATACCAATAGCAATCTGACAGGGAGGCAAGTGTAAATCTCACCAACTGTGTATGGGACATGTCATAGGCTACGACATGCTATAAAGCAATGTCTAAAGAGAGACCAGACAATAATTCACCTCTACAGAAGACACTGTAATTGAATTATACTTTGGATTGTATATAATATTTCCTCAGGTTAAATAAGTAAGGAAGAAGGTTGCTATGGAAATGGGAACTATGCAAGTGAAGACTGGCTATATGAACAGGAACAACACACATGTGGGCTTAGTGCAGCCCTGGATGGGAATAGTGGGAGATCCTATTGGAAGGACTCTAAAGAGCCTTGACTGCATCTTGGGGGATGTAGTCATGTGGCCCGCAGTTTATCCTTTAAGCAGGGTTTTTAATGAGTATTTTGGGAACATCACTGGAGCCAGGGCTAGTTTATAGCAGACATCAGAATCAAGGAATCTAATCTTAGAACTAGAAGAAACTTTAGGAATCAGCCCAGCCTTCTCCTTTCCTTGTTTTATAGGTGAAGTAATTAAAATTCAGAGATACTGAGTTATCCAAAGTCAGCCATCAAGTTAACTGTAGTGTAAAGGCTGGAACCCACTCTGTCCTCTCTCATTCTGCCTGCTTTGTGCTGAATCATGCTCATCACCTGAGCATAACCCAGTGGAACATAATGTAATTTTTAAGTATTGATGATGTCCAAGTTTTCTACTGCTCACTATTAAGACATGGTGCCTTCCCTGCAGCCTGGTGATAGATCACGTCCCTGGCTATGTCCCTGTAAGAGCCTTCTCGAAATGCCCACAACCAGCACACCAGCATATGGGCATGCCATCTTTTCCCCACCTCACACATTCTCCTCTGCCTCCTCAATGTAAAACCACCCGGGATTACAGAGGCAAAGCCTGAACAGAAGGCATCTTAATCTCTGGTGATTCTGTAAATAATATGCTGTCTGTGCTTGCGTATCAATGATCACAGCCTATTTTCTAGATGAGGGAGCCTTCAGAAAGATGAAGCTGCCTTTTCCCAAGAATATCAGAGATGAGATTTCAGACTCCAGAGCTCCAACCCTATTGGTGACAGGGCTAAAATTTATACCCATCAACATAATTCTAATAGTTTATCCAGGTTTCTGATGTTAAATTCGTCCTCAAAGTCAAGTCAGTCTATGAATATTTAGGTTTCTGAGATCACTTGTTTCCTGTTTCCCTTTCTCTCCTGATAACCTTTTTTTCTACCTTTCAGTCAAGACATAGTCAATAGGAATCATCTAAGTTAAGGCACTCAGTTTATAAAGACAAGAACTGAGACCCAGAGAGGGGAAGCTATGCCCAAACTTGCATAGCTAAAAACAGGATTGTGACTAGAATCCTCAGCTCCCAAGACAGCACATTTCCCTCCACAACAAACTCGTTTTCCCAACATTTTCTCCCTTGAATCCCCTCACTCTCAATATCCAACCCTATAAGGAGGAATGGAACAAACTGACTGACTGCACGGTGCCCAGTGGTTCATGTCAGGACCTTGTTTGGAGTGCCCACAGGTTGTTATCCACCACTCTGTACAGGTCCATCCATTACATAAAGAGGTGAGCTAGGGAGGCACTTAGGGCACTTTCTGATCTAGAGGATAGTTAGGTCTAAGGTCATCACTCTGACAGTAATCACAACAAAATAGTCTGTCCAAAGAAAGAGAGGACGAGGTCTATGATCCAACCTTGTGAGGATGCAGCAAAGGTCATCCAAAGATCCTTGTAAGGTTATTAAAGATCAAAAGCGGGGTAACTGGATAGATTTAAGCAGGACAGGCTGTGGTCAAGAAAGAGAAAGAAGACAGCTCTCCAAGCTCTTCTGCTTCTGGGCAAGATGTTTAACCTGAATTCACCAGCACAATGCATTTCATGTTGTATATGTGAAGTTGATGGTGATAAAAGTTTCTTCTAATCTGTGGCACTCATGTTTAACTCACTTCTGAGGAGTTATTTAAAGGTACAACCTGGATTGTATTTCAGTAGAGATTATTTTGAGAAAAGAAGCCAGGAAGAGGGGAAGAAACCCAGAGCCAGCTTCCAGGACAGGAATTTATAGGGTCATGATTGTCTCACAGAAACCTATTAGGTAGAGAAACTTCATTTTATCAGTTCTGCTGTGCAGAGCCAAGCCTGTTCCACAATGCCCTAACACTGCCTTGTATGCTATACTCTGGTCTCCCACATCAAGGAAGATGTTCATGGGTACTGTCCACGTTATCCTCTTCTTAGAGTTAGCACAGTGAGAAAATAAAATGACCGATCAAAGATAGCCTGTGGGCCCAACCTCAAGACTGAAGGAGCTGCACAGATGATCTCAGGGTGCAGCAGAGATGCAAGACTTCTTGAAGCTTCTATGAAGAACTCTCTTCAGGCTAATGGAATGATTGTCTCCTTCAAATGAAGGGACTTGCTCCTTCTGTGTCCCTACTGGTGGGGAAATGGATAAATCCCCTTGGTAAAGAACAGACACTTTATCTATTCTCTATGCCATCCTAATTTTCCATTGGGATATTACTTCAACCATGTTAAAACTATATAACTCAGCCAGGCATGGTGGTGCACACCTTTAATCCCAGCACTTGGGAGGCAGAGACAGGAGGATCTCTGTGAAATGGAGGTCATTCTGGTCTACAGAGCAAGTTTCAGACCAGTTGGAGTTGCAGGAAGACCCTGTCTCAAAAACAAAACAAAACAAAACAAAAAGCCCTATATAACTCATGCCTGTCTTGTACTGGCATGTTACCCTTCTTTAGGGAGCTGTAGACACTGCAACATCACTCGCAATCATGAATGAACCATCCACAAGGCTGAGTTCTTTCTGCAAGGAAGGCATCCCTTGTACTTTGTGCTGCTTTTGTTTATCCCTTTTCGGAGGCTCGTCTGTTCTGGTCTTGCTCTGAGTATACCTGAGTCTGGTTATCCTGGTCAGCCACTTCATATTGGACCCTGACATTTGAAATTCAATATAGAAACCAGTCATGGGCTGATTATGACTCATCTTCAGAATGCAGATGGAAATGATTCTCAAGCGGTTTTCAAAAATCAGACATTACTACTTCAAAAACAAGGCAAACAACCATTTTGACTTCTTTTTATTTTGCCCTTGTGCTGACCAGTTATCCTGATTCCAAACAGGAATAAACTATGCAGACAGTCTGGGATTGATTTTAGATTCTGTCCTAGTCACAAAGCCTTTTGACACACTTTCTATTCCAGCATCAGAATGCAGAGAGAGAAAATGTCTGAATGTCTACACACTGCTGTGCCAGAAATAAGTTCCTAATATAGACAACTAAAATACACCACTATAGAATTTAACCATCAAAATAGAAGCAAGATGTTTTTGCCTCAGTACCTAGTACACAAACGCTATTCTTCCTTCTCTCCTAAGTCTGTTCCAACCATCAGTTGTAAATGAATGCAATGGTGCTATTTCAGTGCCTATAATTTCAATACCTGGGAGGCTGAGGCAGGAGGATCATGAATACAGGGTCAGCCTGTGCAACACAGGAAAATCTTATCTCAAAAAAGTTCTGAGTATCACTGGTCAATGGGACACTATGATGTCATCTCTTTAGCATTTAAATCCACAATGACAAGAAAATAGGCATTCTCCTTAAAGTCAAGGACACTTAGGTAGCTACAGCCTAATACTCCTGAGAATCTTAGCAATCACATTTGCTCATTTCACCTCCAAAGCAGGTACTGTTTTGCAGACAGAATTTAAATGACTAGCCCAAGGTCTCAAAGCCAGTGAGTAAGGGTCTAATACAAGCCTTGCCATCCGAGGGCACCGTTCTCCCCATCTGTCCCTCCCAGCCACAATTTTTAAATTCTCTCTGAAGCAGATCAGCCCTTTGGCAGCTCATTGAGTAACAGCAGGAAGAAGGACTTAGAGATTCATCATTGCCTGAGAGAGAGCTGGACCCAGGTTTGGTGTGAAACTTTGGGCAAGTCAGACCTTTTTTAGGACCTGAGTCTCTCTATCTACAACAGAAGTATTGTCTCTTTGTACATGCAACTACATGGGGAAAATGAAAAGAAACAGTAATCGTTAGTAAAATATGAACCACAGCCGTGGTATTTTTTGCTAAAATGAAAACAGTACAAAGTCCAGATTGCCTAGAACACATGGAGGATTGCATTCAAGATTAATGCTTTGGTGTCATTTTCTTAATTGATGAAGTAATTTGAATCTTTTTGTGTAGCTGCCAAGGAAACAAAATTACAGGCTCAATTCAACGTAATACAAGTTAGTACTTACAAAGGCAGAGACTAGGTCCTCCAAGTACTTAATAAGTGGTTTATGGAAAATAGATTTGCTGTAAACTACCAGTCATGAATGCTGGGTCTTTAGACTCAAAATAAGTTAATATTCTGGAAGTTCAAGATACATTTTCATGTGCCAGGGACTCATTTCTTACAGGAAAGGCTGAGTTTGTTTGATTACCCCAAAGCAAGAACATATAGCAGGAAGGTAAATAGTAATGGGAGACCAGTGGAGAAGGGATGTTGAGGCCAGCCTGGGATGGTCAACATAGCGAGATCCAGGCTGGGGCTTCATAGTGAGACCTTGCCTCAAAAAAAAAAAACAAAAAAAACAAGAAAGAGAGGGAGGGAGAGGGGGGAGGGGTAGGAGAGGGGGAGGGAGAGGGAGAGGGAGGGAGGGAGAGGAGGGAGAAAGGAGGGAGGAGGAAAAGGAGGGAGGGGGAGGGAGAATTCTAAAGTTTCATCTTGCTGATAGACTGCACTATATTAAGGAAATATTGAGTGTCTTCATTTCTTTTTCTGATGCTGTGATAAAATACTCTGGTGAAAGCAATTCGAGGGAGAAAGGATTTATTCTGGTTGATGGTTCCCAGTTACAGTGCATCATAGTGACAAAGTCAGTGTCAGGAACTTGAGGGCACTGGCCACAGTGCCTCCACAGTGAAGTAGATAGGAAGTAATACATAGCCACTGTGGCTGTCCTTTCCACTGTTCACAGTTCAGGATCCCCTGCCAGGGAACGCTCCCACCCACAACTACTATAATCTAGAACCTCACAGGGAAGCAGCCCCCACAGGCCTGCCCTGAAGCCCATCTCCCAAATGATTCCAGACTCTGTGGAGTTGACAATACAAACCATCACAATGAGAGCAAAGAAATTCAAGTCAACCAAGAAAGGAGAGGGAAAAATTATATTCTTTCTGAAGTTCTTTTCCTCTTAAGGGAAATTAGTGTTGGAAGGCTTGGGCTATTTGCTGGCAGTGTAAAGTGAAGATGTTTGTTATTTCCCCCAGTCAAAGTTTACCAGTGTCTCAGATTTGAGAATAAGAAGAACACGTGAAGACATGGCCAGCTCTTCTCAGTAGTGAATCCTTCCATCTGTCCCCAATTTCCAAAAGTCACTTGAGGGAGCCACCATCATGAAGCCCTTACCTAATAGATTCTACCTGTTTCAAGCCTGGAGGCTTAATTTATACACAGCGAACCACATTTACACTTTCAAGGTAATTTTCTCTTCAGGCAAGACACATCAAGCTTTTCCCAGCATAAGACCCAAAACAAACAAAAATCAAAAGAAAACCACTGTCAATAGAAAAATAGAATAATTTCCAGCCTAAACTCACATAGCTCAGTGTCCATGTAGGGCCAGGTTTCTAATCAAAAAGTCAAAAAATGTCCATCATAAGCAGAATGTTCAAAGCTAAGCCTGCTCTAACGTGTTTTAAATGTTGAAGTAAAACTCCCAGGCTATTTTTTAAATATTTATTTTATTTTTAATATGTGCTTAGGCGAGGGGTTATGTACATGATTTGCAGATACCTGTGGAGGACAGAAGATGGTGTCAGATCTCCTGGAGCTGGAGTTACAGGTGTTGTGAGCTGCCCAGTGTGGGTGCTAGGAACCAAACTTGGCTCTTCTTCTTCAAGTCACCACTCTAGACCCCTATTTTATTTTTAAATAAACTACAGTGTAATCCTTGCCAGAATTTGTTTTGGGGTCAGTTGTTCACAGTGTTTTAAAGAAGCATTTCATGAAAAGCTATAAGATAAATAAAACTCTCCTGAGCCTTGAATGCCAAGCTGAGATGAGGTTAGAGGCCACAGGTAAAGGAGCCACAAAGGAAGGAGGGTTGTGGCTGGAGGTGGCCAGAAGGCTCTGACAACAGTGAATGCACGAACCTCAGAGGGAAGCAGGGGAAGCACCTAGGAATGGTCTTCAGGAGAAACTGGGTAAGAAAAAGAGCACTTTCCAGCCTTAGAATTAGAGGCCACTGCCGCTGTATCAGGCTAATGACAAACCTGTCATCTACATGTTTGAGAAGAGCCCAGAGATTGTGAATCAGCTAAGGAAAGTGTGCCCCATCTCTGCCTGGCTTCACAAGGAGGCCCCCTTTCTCTCTCAGCTCAGGAGCCACTTCTCTAGCTCTGAAAGAGGTAGAGGGAAGAGCAGAGTTTCAGAGAGGGAGGAAACCCAGATGAGCTTTGTACAACTAGAGCCAAGACAATGCCACAGCAGGCCTGGCGAGGTGGACCAGGGTAGTCCCCCAGGTCAGCCCTCCAGGGAAGACAGCCTCGCCTCCCACAGACCCCTTTGCCTCTCAGGAACCTGCAGCTCTTCTACAGCCACAGATGACTGTCACAGTTCTTTCCAGCATGGAAGAAGCATATTGTTAATTTAAAGATGCATTTCCTGGATCACGTTCAATTCCGCTCATTCCAGGATGGGCCACAGTACAAAAGGCCAGAGCTTCTAAGCACTAATGTTCCTCATCTTCTTTTCCTGACTTATACATCTTGATTTTTCCCATTGATTTTGCACTGTGGCATTTTCCCCTCTTCCACATTTTTCTTCATCTTTTAGGGAAGAGATTGCTTCAGAAGGACAAGTGGAGGCCATCTGTTTGTCCACAGGATGAAGACACAGAAAGGTCCAGGCAGCCAATCTTTTCCCACACTGCTCCACAGGTGACCCACAACCCTATGCCATCCAGGAGAGGAAGTGACTCCCCTTCCTTCTGACTTAGTTTTTTTAATTTTTTATATTTTTTATTTTTGAGAATTTCATACATCTGTATTGTCTTTGCATTATTTCCACCCCTCCCTGTCCCCACCAACTCCTCCCATGTCCCCCCCACTCCCTCTGAATTTCTCATCCTCTTTATTATTGTTACATATACATACATACATACATACATGCATACATCTATAAACATATATATATGTATATTATATTCCAGACAATTTAGTGGTATTCGTGTATACCTGTGTTTAGGGCTGTCCACTTGAGATTAGATAACCTCTCGGGGAGCTGGTTCCTGAAGAAAACTGATTTTCCCTCCCTTGGCATCCATTGATTGCCTGTAGTTCTTCATCTCAAGGTCAGACCCCTCATTCCCCACATCCACCTTGGCATGTCAACTGGTTTAATCAATAAGCAGATCTTGTTAGACTACCATACTATGGAGATGTCATTGGCATAGCCTCATTATCGTGTCCAGAACACATTGACTAGCAAAGGTCTGACTTAATTTTTTAAGTTGCTTCTCCCTTTAGCAAGCTGCAGTCTTCCAGATGTTCTAGACAATTCTCTTCATTGTCTGAAGGCCTTCCAAGGCAACTATTGTCACTCCATTTCTCCTAGGAAAAGAAGGATGATTTGCACAAGTATTCTAGCTCAGCTTGGAAATGGTCACCATGTATGCACTCATATGTGCCCTCCCAGTTCCCAGCCTTCTTTCTGCAGTGGCCCTGCCTAACCTGGGCCTTCTCAGATACAGCAGACCAGCAGAACCGTGGTGGCCTCGTTCCCAAGAAAAGAGCCAGATGCTGAGTGCTCACTCACATCTTCTGCTTTTTCGATCCACAACTGCACTAGAGAACCATCATCTCACCTCTCCTTTGCTATCTCCCCTGGGGCCAAGTTCAGGCAGGGTCTTTCCAACCTTTCTACCTTCCTCCAACACACTCCCAGCCCAGGCCTTCCACCCAGTGCTCGTTCCCAAGAAAAGAGCCAGATGCTGAGTGCTCACTCACATCTTCTGCTTTTTCGATCCACAACTGCACTAGAGAACCATCATCTCACCTCTCCTTTGCTATCTCCCCTGGGGCCAAGTTCAGGCAGGGTCTTTCCAACCTTTCTACCTTCCTCCAACACACTCCCAGCCCAGGCCTTCCACCCAGTGCTCGGACACAGTCCCTCCTGTTTACACCAAACTGGACCCTTCTCTTGTGAGACAACTGAAGTTGCCCCTGAAAGACAAGAGAAAAACAGAAAATCTATTTCTCCTGATTCCCGCAACCTAAGGAGGCTAGAGATTTCCTCCTGACAATGCACAATTCTGTAAAACATATCAGGTTATTCGGCTGCAATAAATCCTTAAAATCTAACCAAAATGTCCCACTTGTTCCTAAGGTAGGCCAGTGGGGACCTACATTTACAAATAGCCCAAAGCTGGTAAGATGAGGAAAGGGTACATCCCATCAAAATTACATTAAAATTAAGGTCTACCTGGTCACTTGGATGAATATCAATATTGGTGTCTGTCCTAGTTTTGCTTCTGTTGCCATGATAACATATATACCCTGATTAAAGAAACTTGGGGAGAAAAGGTTTATTTTAACTCACAACTCCAGGTTACAGACAATCACTGTAAAGAGGTCTCAGTGGCAGGACCTTGAGACAGCTGGTCATAACACATCCTCAGGCAAGCACAAGGAGAGAATGGACGTAAGCATGCTTGGTATGCAGCTTGCTTTCTCTACTCTCATACTGTCTAGGGTCCCAAATCAGGGAATGGTGCTGCCCATGTTCAGACTGGGCATTCCCACATCAAGTAAAGGAATCAAGATAACCCCCCACAGACATGCTTACAGGCCCACCTGATGTAGACAGTTCTTCACCGGGACTGTCTTCCCAGGAGGTGCTAGGTTGTACCAAGCCGGCACTTTAACCATCCCAGTATCTTAATCTAGAATGTCCAAGGCATTTTATATACACTAACAGATACAGGGCAATGACCCTACAGTGTAGGGATTATCACCCTCAATTTTTTAAATTATTTATTTAATAACCACATACTTAGAAGAAGCATTTCATTACATCAGCATTGACATATTCAGTAACAATTTTCTGAGCTAGGATGCATCTCTTACAAAATTGGCTGTACAGTTTTAGGTTTACAGTTGAATTATTACAGTTATACAATTATTATACAGTTATACAGTTATACAATTATTGCAGTTGTACAATATTGTACTCAGTATAAACCCTATAAGACATAAAATTAAA
>NW_008335436.1:1287821-1288045 GCF_000622305.1 Nannospalax galili
TCAGATGTATCGCTGGTGAAGATTTTCTCCCATTCTGTGGGTTTTCTGTTTGCTCCCTTGGTTGTCTCCTTTGATGTACAGAAGCTTTTAAATTTATCCCATTTGTTAATTCTTGCCCTTGTTTCCTGAGCAATTGATGTCAGAAAATCCTTTAGAAAATCCTTTCCTACACCTATATCTTGTAGGTTTTTCCCAATGTTTTCTTCTAATAGTTTCAGAGTTTC
>NW_008335436.1:1288547-1289083 GCF_000622305.1 Nannospalax galili
TTTGGTCAGGTTTACTCTAAGGTATTTTATATTTTTGCAACTATTATGAAGGGGAGTGTTTCCATGTGCTCTTTCTCTGATTGCTTGTTCTTGGTATATAGAAAGGCTACAGACGTTTTAGGTTAATTTTGTAAGCTGCCACTTTACTGAACGTGTTAATAATTTCTAGGAGTTTTCTGGTGGAATTTTTTGGGTCTCTTAGATATACTATCATATCATCTGCAAAAGGGAGAATTTGATCTCTTATTTTCCAATTATTACTCCTTTAATTTCCTGCTCTTGTCTTATTGCTCTTGCAAGAGTTTCAAGTCCTATGTTAAAGAGAAGTGGAGATATTTGGCAGCCTTGTCTTGTTCCTGATTTCAATGGGAATGCTTGCAGATTTTCTCCATTTAGAATGATGTTGGCTGTGGGTTTGTTATATATGGCTTTAATTATGTTGAGGTATGTTCCCTCCAGTCCAGTTCTCTCTAGGACTTTAAACATGAAAGCATGTTGAATTTTGTCAAAGGCCTTCTCTGCATCTATTGAGATGA